>NC_073302.1:249466794-249770365 GCF_027595985.1 Sorex araneus | reverse complement strand
GAGCTATAGTACAGTAAGTAGGGCGCTTCCTTTGCATGCAGCCAACTAGGGATAGATCCCTGGCACCTCATATAGTCCTCAGAGCCCACTAGGAGTGATCCAGGTGCCCAGAGCAGGAGTGAGCCCTGAGCACCACTCAGTATGACCCCCAAAACTTAACCTCTGTTATTTATAAGTCACCAGTTTGTAATTGTTATAGCAGTCGAAACACAAACAAAATATGCAGATATTCTTTATATACAGATGAAAACACTTCAAAAAACTCAACGAACTTGGGAGCTGGTTCAAAACAAAAAAACTTTTGAAGTGTTTTTGAAAACACTTCAAAAAACTCAACGAACACTGAGCAATAGCACAGTGGGTAGGGCATTTGCCTTGCACGAGGCTGACCCAGGTTTGAATCCCAGCATCCCATATGGTCCCCCGAGCACCGCCAGGAGTAATTCCTGAGTGCATGAGCCAGGAGTAACCCCTGTGCATCACCGGGTATAACCCAAAAACAAAAACAAAAACTTAACAAACTGAATTCATTTATATAAAAACTACAGCACATTGTGACCAAGCAGAATGTATTCCAAGAATGCAGTTAGCTTAACATTGAAAATCAACCAAAGTAATTCACAATGTTAAAAAAAAGAAAAACAGAAAAACAAACCACGTGATTACATTAAAGTACACAGAAAACTCGACCCACCCTCGGCGCCATCTTGATGCCACAATCCACAGAGAAGCGTCAGGCATTCTGGTGAGCAACGCGGCCCGGACAATGCTCCGGACCTGAATCGGGGCCAGCAACACCGGGGGGCCGGAGGGAGGAGGTGCCGCCAGCACGCCTTCTCCGGATGGAACCCCGGCGACACTGGGCAGCAACTAACACGGCTCCAGGATTCAGGACTGGGACAGATCCGAGCCGCGCGGCCGCGCTAGCGACCTTTTCTCTCAGAGAGCCAGCCCTGTGTAACCTCCGAGAGCCAGCACCTGTGTAACCTCAGAGAGCCAGCCCTGTGTAACCTCAGAGATCCAGCACCTGAGTAACCTCAGAGAGCCAGCACCTGTGCAACCTCCGAGAGCCAGCACCAGAGTAACCTCAGAGAGCCAGCACCTGTGCAACCTCTGAGAGCCAGCCCTGTGTAACCTCAGAGAGCCAGCACCTGAGTAACCTCAGAGAGCCAGCACCTGTGCAACCTCAGAGAGCCAGCCCTGTGTAACCTCAGAGAGAGCACTCCTGAGTAACCTCAGAGAGCCAGCACCTGTGTAACCTCAGAGAGCCAGCCCTGTGTAACCTCAGAGAGCCAGCACCTGTGCAACCTCGGAGAGCCAGCCCTGTGTAACCTCAGAGAGCCAGCCCTGTGTAACCTCAGAGAGCCAGCACTGTGTAACCTCAGAGAGCCAGCCCTGTGCAACCTCCGAGAACCAGCACCTGAGTAACCTCAGAGAGCCAGCACCTGAGTAACCTCAGAGAGCCAGCACCTGTGTAACCTCAGAGAGCCAGCCCTGTGTAACCTCAGAGAGCCAACCCTGTGTAACCTCAGAGAGCCAGCACCTGTGTAACCTCAGAGAGCCAACCCTGTGTAACCTCCGAGAACCAGCACCTGAGTAACCTCAGAGAGCCAGCCCTGCGCAACCTCAGAGAGCCAGCCCTTGTAACCTCAGAGAGCCAGCACCGACACAACCTTAAAAAGTTATTTTGATGTGGTTGGAGGTCATGTGGGGGAAGGGTGATGCAGGCCGAATACAGACTAGAGACTGAACACAATGGCCACTCAACACCTTTATTGCAAGCCACAACACCTAATCAGAGAGAGAGAACAAAGGGGAATTCCCTGCCATAGTGGCAGGGTGGGGTGGGGGGAGACGGGGCTGGGGAGGAGGGGAGGGATGTTGGGTTTACTGGTGGTGGAGAATGGGCATTGGTGAAGGGATGGGTTATCGAACTTTGTATGGGGGAAACATGAGCACAAAGATGTATGGATCAGTAACTGTACCCTCACGATGACTCTCTAATTAAAAATAAACTAATAAAAAATAATAATAATAATAAAAAAATAAAATAAAGTACACAGAAAAGGCCAACTGACAAAATCTAACAAACCTTTTTGATAATATCGTTAATCACACAATAAGTAAAGGAATATTTTCAGCTTAATAATGTCTATTTTAAAACTATACAATACTTAAGGATGAAAACGCTTGAGTGCATACTTTCCCCCTATGATTAGGAATAAGATACAATATTCCCTCTCACCACTTCTATTCAACATTATTCTAGGGGGTCATGTTTTTTTTTTCTTTTTGGGTCACACCCAGAGATGCACAGGGGTTACTCCTGGCTCATGCACTCAGGAGTTGCTCCTGGCGGTGCTCAGGGGATCAAATGAGATGCTGGGAATCGAACCCAAGTCGGCCGCGTGCAAGGCAAATGCCCTACCTGCTGTGCTACGGCTCCAGCCCCTATTCTAGGGGGTTAGTATATGCCATGAGAAAATAAAAGAAGGAAAAGAAGAATAAGCTTCCAAGCTGAAAGAAACAGAACTGTTTTGACTTACAATGTTATTTATGTAGAAGATGCAATCTAAAAAAACCTGAACTAATAAATTGACCAAGGTGTCAAACTACAGATTAAAATGCGAACCCACCCAACTGTGCTTCTATTCTGGTTTTAAAAGTGTTCTTTTTAATAACATCCAAAATATAAAATACTTGAATAAATGTCAAACATGTATGGCCTGAACACTGAAAACAACAAACATTAATGACAGAAATTAAAGAAAATCTAAAGAGATATCTATCATTTCTATCATTAAAAGGATCAATATTATATCCAATTCAAGGCAACCCTAATCACAATCTCAGCTAGCCTTTATTTTGGGGGTCAGCAGGGTAGATGCTGACATGTGATTTTAAAATCATATATACATTTTCAAAGCATCTTTCAGAATAACCAAAAACTTCATAGAAGAACAAATATGGAAAACTAAAATAACTTGATTTTTAAGACATAACATTAATCAAGAAAGTGAGGCACCAGTGTAAAGACAGAGAAATAGGTCAATTCAAAAACAGATTTACAATATATATTCTGATAACTGATTTCTCACAAAAGTACAAAGGCAATTCAATGGAAAAACTTCGTCTTTTCAGAAAATTGTGCTAAAACAATTGGACACAAATATTCCAAAACATTAACTTTGACCCTAGCGAGGAGATAATGCAATGCAAAAGGCTCTTGCCTCACTAACAACAGACCCAAATTTTAACCACTACATTTGGTTCCAGGATCCTGCCAGAAGTAATTCCTGAGTGTAGAGCCAGGAGTAAATAAATCCTGAGCACTGCTGGGTATGGGCTCAAATTTTTTAAAAACAACACAAAAAATTTAAGAAAAAAATTTAAATACCTACTGTGCAATACATACATTTTCATTCCCTTCCTAATTATGCAGGAAAAACAAAAGTATGTATCATACTAACTTGTACATCAATTCTTAAAACGGGTTTACTCCAAGATCCTGAAACTGATAACAATGACATCCATCCACAAGAGAATGGATAAGTATACTGTAATATTTCCATATGAGAGAATGTTAATCAAAAATAAAAAATGGATGAACAAGTGACACGTACAATATGTGTCCAAAAAGAATCTCAAAAGATCCTAAAATCCTAAAAGAGTCTTAAAATTATTATACTGAGTGGTAGATGCTTCCCTAAAGAACACCTCGGAAGGAAAATTCTGGAAGAAATACCAGTTTGAAAGAAACAAGTTTGATACAAGCACAAAAACATGAAGAAGCAATATTTTTCAAATACTATCTAAACCATGATATGCAATTTTCACACAAAAGGCAATAAAGATTTAATTATCCACCATAACACCTGCTGGTGAGACTAGAGACTAAGAATATAAGTGACAAGTACAATAGTCAAGGTAAGAAGTGACAAGCTCTCAATAATAAAACAGCTAAAGAACCATTCAACTCTTATTGTATATCAGGAACTGAACTAGATGTTGGAGTTAGAAAAGTGTTCTCCTATTCCAAACACCCAGAAGACAAACAAATCAAATTGAAAGCTGACAGATGGCTCTTATTTTTGCTTTGTTTTATTCTGGGGTCACACCCAGCAGTGCTCAAAGCTTACTCCTGGTCCTGTGCTCATGGGTCACTCCTGGTAGGCTTGAGGGACCATATGGGGTACCAGAGATCAACCTGAGTTGGCCGTGTACAATACAGGCACCCCACCCCTGTACTGTCTGAAAGTGACTCTTAAACACAAGCACTCATTATCTTCTTAATCAGGCTCCCAAGGAATTAAGAATTTTACTTTGATGATAAAAACTGCTTTCTGTGGTTTTTAATTAGATTTCTTAGTCTTCCCACTTAAGCCTAAAATGTTTCTAGTCTGTTGCATCTGCCAGTTAGCAGAATTTCTACCATTCTAGTAAACAGATGTTAAATCTGAGTAGCAGGACACATATTTTCACGTGACTTCCATTTCTCTACATTATAAGACAAAACTGACTTTGAGTATGTAACTCTGATAAAGGTAGAAGTAAAATAGCTCTACCATTCCACACTAATTTATTGTTATTCAATAATCTTTCACACCTGTAAACCTCAAGAGTTTTTCTGTTATACCATTTTTTCTAGTTCAGGGCTTAATCTAAAGAAAATGAAAAGTAGCCTGAGACAACTGTGGCAGACTATCAAAAGAAAATCAAACTGAAGTCACGAAATAAGGACTTCGCTGGTCATTAATTAGTCTTCTGACCTCTTTTTTTGTGGTCCTATTTTCTTGGTTATAAAACAAATATTTGAGAGGATAATCGCTAATATTCCTTTCCATAATAAAAATCTATCACTTTATATCATTTTAAAATATTAACTACCCAAAAGGCAAAAAGCAAATTGTAGCATAAATACAAAGAGGAAATTAATAAGGTATCAAACTTCAACAAAACAGCATTTCTAAAATATTTTAATTACTCTAAAAGAAAAAAACAGAGTAAAGCTCATCAAAGTTTCCTCATAACCAAACCCACAATCTCTACTCAATCACATAATATCAAGGGTAAAGCCAAAGAACTGGATATTTCCATTTGGAAACAGTCCCTGAGAGAACACCCTGCCACAGAGGCAGGGTGGGGTGGGGGGAGATGGGATTGGGGGGCTGGGAGGGATGCTGGGTTTATTGGTGGTGGAGAATGGGTACTGGTGAAGGGATGGGTTCTCGAATATTGTATGAGGGAAACATGAGCACAAAAATGTATAAATCTGGGTGAACTAAGCTAACGGAGGAAATATCCTTCTTCCTTGGTCTCTCTTCCCTCCCGGAGGAGGCGTGGTGTCTGACATTTTATGGGTCCTTTGAGCAGGTATGAACTTTGTGGCGCGGAAAAAAAAAAATGTGCTTTGAACTTGAAACAGCGGGAAGCCTGGGCAGTCTCGGGCCAGGGCCGGAGCTCGGGCTCCGGCCGAGATTCGACCCGGGTGATCATGCCTTTGCACAGCCGCATGGCTGCCGAACGAGCAGGTGCCAGAGCCAGCTATATGACTTGGGGTTCCAGTGAGTGCTTGCAACCATGTATCCAGACTGTGAACTAAGCTTTTGCTCCATGCTACTCCAGGAAAGGAAATGATTCAATTTCCAACTTAAATCTCCCTGGACTTAATTACTAAAATACAGAAATTGTAAACTTTCTATCTCTTCATTCTCATCAGTGGAAAACTAATTATCAAATATTTCCTTGTCAATAGGGCTGTATTCTTGGGGGATAAATTCCAACAAAAATAGTGAGTCTGGGGGCTGGAGTAATAGCACAGCGGGTAAGGCATTTGCCTTGCACGCGGCCGACCCAGGTTCGAATCCCAGCATCCCATATGGTCCCCTGAGCACCGCCAGGGGTAATTCCTGAGTGCATGAGCCAGGAATGACCCCTGTGCATTGCCGGGTGTGACCCAAAAAGAAAAAAATAAAAATAGTGAGTCTGTGTTGAAACTCCAACAATAGTGAATTTTGTGTTGAAATATGGAATGTAATCAAGGTAAAGAGAAAAGGAAGTGAAATTTATCAGTTACACAGGGGGGGTTGGGGGGGTGAGGGGTGGGATGTATACTGTTTTTTTTTTTATTGGTGGTGGAATATGGGCACTGGTGAAGGGACAGGTGTTTGAGCATTGTATAACTGAGACATAAACATGAGAACTTTGAAACTTTCCACATGGTGATTCAATAAAATAAATTTAAAAAAAAAAAAAGAAAGAAAATGTATAAATCTGTAACTGCACCCTCACGGTGATTCACTAATTAAAAAATAAATTAATTAAAAAAAGAAAGTCCCTGAGAGGAAAAAAAGTTCAAAGAAAATTAATGTATAAAAAGATGTCACATTATGCAATGCAATACATTTGTCCAATCAATATCAGCAACCACATAATGCCTATGTGGATACATAAAATAATGGTGGGCTCATTTTTAAGAAAATTAAGAATAGCTCAACCACTTTCTTAATTTTGAGTTAGCTAAACTCCCTACCTCCTTACAAATGGCCGTAGCTGCTCATAAGACTAGTAGAGACACTTTACTAGTGGCTATAACATTTGTTATCATTTGTTATATAACATTGCTATAACATTTGTTACCATTATGGTAAAACACAGAACATACATAATGATCCTTATAGTCTAAATATGGTAGGAACAAAATGAACGAACAGCAAACAATAAAATGCAAAGTGAGATCAAGGGCCACCCAACTGTATTCAACCCTCCTTAAAAACTTTTAAATTTCTTAACATTTCAGAAAAATGTCAATGAGTATGCTACTAATAACCAAACATACTAAAAAGAATTTTATTACGTGAGATGCATGAAAATCAAAATTAAATTTAAAGACATGAAAATTAGAAAGTCAAAGTATGTAAAACTAGAAAATGTTGAACATTTTTTTGCTTTCACTGGATTTTAGGTAACATTTTATGGGGGTTTTGCTACATTTAGAAACAAATACCTTTTGGACCAGAGAAACAGTATAACAGGTAGGGCACTGGCCTTGCACACAGCTGATGCAAGTTTAGATATCCAGCACCTGTTTGGTCCCCTTAAACACCCAGGAGAGAACCCTTAGTGCAGAGCCAGGAATGAACCCTGAGCACAGTTGGGTGTGGTCAAAAAAATAGAAAAAAAAATACCTTTTATAATTTGGAGCATAAGCTTAGCTGGCCATTTTACTGGTCCTTAGCCGTATGCAAAATCCAAAAATACCTTCATTCAGTAAATCAAAAAATATATTCATGTGTCTAGAGCCAAGGATATGACATACAGCATAGAGCATATGCCCTGCATTTGTGAGGTCCTGGATTCACTCCTCAGTTCCATAAGACTCCCCAAGAACTGCTGTGAGTACCCCCCAAAAAAGTTGTAAGTTTTACAATTGACATTATCGCTAATGTCCTTAAAGCTAGGACAGCCTTGTTAACTCTCATATAAAAGGGTCCAGAGTGATAGTACAGTAGGTAGGGCACCTGCCTTGTCCACAGTCATCCTGGTTTGGATTCCCCGTACCACATATTGTCCCCCAAGCAATCACCAGAGGTGATCCCTGAGCACAGAGCCAGGAGTAAGCCCTGAGCACTGCTAGAACTGACCCAAAAACAAACCACCCCTCACATAAGAGACTCCACAAAATAACCTGTGGCTATGCAAATTATCTCCGTAGATTCCTTATTAAAAGAAGGGACGGATAATGCCATCAGGCAATGACTACGCTTCAAGTGCAGGTAAAACTAAAAAGATCACATCTTTCAACAAAGCTTGATATCTGAAAGAAAAATGAAGTTTACTTGAAGAGCCTATTTTCGTTCGGAATCCTATTAACCACCTATGGGCACACTGAAAATCAAAACTAGATGAAATGTGGTACGGATTCATTTCTAAGGGTAAAACTGAATTAAGACAAACATGTCTCTTCACCAGAATCTGAGCAGCCCTTAGTCATACGTACACTAAGCATGTACGTATGTACACTAGGCATCCTAGGTGTGGGATAACGGAAAATGAAAAGGACCAAGAACCAGGCAATATCGGGGAACTGTCTGTATCCAGGACTCATGTTTATTAAATACTACATGCCAGGGACTGTCCTATACATTTCACATATGCTGTTTGATTCAATCCTGGCAGTGTGTCTAGGATGTTGAAATGATTGTCCTCAGATTGTCAAGATTATTCAGAGAAGTTAAATGACTACAGAAATTCACACTCTAGACAGCAGTATGGTTAAATTTTACATGCAATTTGTCCCTTCCAAGCAGATGTCTTCCTCAAGAACTCAAGCACAGAAAAGTTTTCCATTTTCTATTAAGTGGACATTATTCTTCACTTCTAAAGCTTAATGTTTAAAAGATTAGGCACATTTTTATTTAAAAAATAAGAAAAAAATAAGTGGAATTTTTGAATTACCATGTGCCTGTCTCATTCCCCTGACCCTGAAAGAGCCTCCAATCGTTGGGAAAGACGAGTAAGGAGAGGTTGCTAAAATTTCAGGGCTGAGAGGAATAGAGATGTTACTGGTGCTCGCTCGAGTAAATTGATGAACAACGGGGTGACAGTGATACAGTGAGGCATGTAAGATGTCTGTTAATCTGTTCATTTTTCTCTACATAATAAAAATTTAAAGGATTATGTCACTAGCTTAATACACAAGAAAGCATGCCTATTATAACACAATCACAGGATGAACCTTAAATAATAACTGTCAAATAATGTCAAATAAAGTATCTAATGAATGAAATGACCCTAAAAGGAGGGAAAGGGCAGAGAAAGAGTTCAATGGATCAGGCACTCGCCTTACAGGCAGGGAACCTGGTTTCGATCCCTGGCACCTGAGACTTCTAGGCATAAGCCCTGAGTTCCACTGGGTGTGGTGCAAAAGCAAAAGTCCCTGACCCCCACTTCTCGTTAGGATGAAGAGAACTGCTGAAGAATTTCACCTAGAACCTAACAACCTGAAAAAGTCAGATCATCAGTAAAACCAGTTCTTTGAAACCAGTTATTCATCCAAGGCTTAAAATTAAAAATTTTTTAGATAAACTAAATGACTGAAAGGTAATCATGAAAGTTTGTGAGTCTGCAAATGTATCTCATCATGATCCATAAAAAAAATCAAGTCAATTATTTCAAACAAAAAGAAAGAGCCCTTTTTAGAAGAGAAGGGAACACTGCAAAATTTTTTCCTTGACAAATGAGCAGGAGGAAAACCTGCATAGTTGTGCCAAGACAAGTGGAACCTTTAACAACATTATAATAGCCATTGGCAGAGCCTGGCAAGCTACCCATGGTGTACTCGATATGCCAAAAACAGTAACGACGATGGTCCTCATTCCTGACCCTGAAAGAGTCCCCAATACGCCATCGGGCTATACTAGCATGCAACAGGGACGAATGGAGACATTACTGCGCCCGCTCAAGCAAATTGATGAACAATGGGATGACAGTGATCCAGTGATAATAGCCACATATGACTGGGATGAAATAATCTACTGTCATGTCTCAGCCTCTGAGAAAACTGACCTACTATCACTTTCACAATGGCCTTTACTAAATGCAGAAGGGTATATATGGAAAACCAGATGCCAGGGTAGTTAGGGCTGAGAAATCACCTTCCTGACATATGCTGACCTTCCTTTAGTGCAAGTCAACAACCCACTAAGGCTAAGGTTGGGTCAGAAGGAAGGAAAGAAGCACTCCAAGATGCATCAGCTCTTTAATAGAAAGTATTCATTCTCAAGAATGGTGTCAGGCAAGAGAGTGAGATAAAACCGTCTGAAGCAGTAGTAGCCTTTACTGGGAGGGCAGCAGGACAAGAGTGTCTAAACTAAAGAAAGCAGAGTATAGGACAAGAGGGTCTAAACTAAAGAAAGCAGAGTCTAGGACAAGAGGGTCTAAACTAAAGAAAGCAGAGTATAGGGCAAGAGGGTCTAAACTAAAGAAAGCAGAGTATAGGACAAGAGGGTCTAAACTAAAGAAAGCAGAGTCTAGGACAAGAGAGTCTAAACTAAAGAAAGCAGAGTATAGGACAAGAGAGTCTAAACTAAAGAAAGCAGAGTCTAGGACAAGAGGGTCTAAACTAAAGAAAGCAGAGTATAGGACAAGAGGGTCTAAACTAAAGAAAGCAGAGTCTAGGACAAGAGAGTCTAAGCTGAAGAAAGCAGAATATAGGACTAAATAGCAAAGAGAATTCCCCCCAGTAATCCAATAGATTGGCGACTTGGAGACCTGAAGACGGTAAAGCAAAGAAGGATTGTGTATCAATAATAAAGCTGGAAATTGAGTCATAAAAGACAAATTTGGAAAAAAGGAAAAGTTGGTATTACTGCACCAGAATAAAGATTCTGAAAGGATTGGAAGGAAAATTTCTGATCCACTTCTCAAAACATTTAAAGCAAAAATACATGAAATGTAGCAGAAGCCACATCCAAGTCCAAGGCCAGCTCCAACACAGATCAGACTGACCAGACTGAATCAGCATTTCTTACACAGAGAGAGAGAGAGAGAGAGCTCAATAGATGCAGGCAGGGGAATGCTCTTTTCTAGAAGAAAACACTGTTTACTTCAATCTCTCACATTGTCTGAGATGCAATAAAAATTGTGACACAAACAGATGAAAATGTCACCTGTGGCCCAGCTAGAGAATCAATAAAAGCAGTTTTTAAAATAGTTCAGATACTAGAATTACTAGACCATGTAAAGATGTTAAAGAGACAGTAGGAAAAGACAACAAGACTATATGAAAGCATTAGATGAAAAAGAAAAACAAAAATGGATTATGGTAAAAATGAAAAAATATCCTTAGGAAAATGAATGAGTCACCAGATGGGACTCCCAGCAGAACATACAACTGTCAAAAAAATGTAACTTAATTATGGCCAGAAACTTCCAAAATTGATGCAAGTTATTTAGATTAAACCAGCCTAAAGAAATGCAAAGAGACCAATTCAAAGAAAATCACATTTAGATATATAAAAGACATACTTCTGAGGGGCCAGATAGATAGTACAAAGGTTAAGATACTTGCCTCTCCTTCTCATCGCTGCCCACCCCACTCCCCTTGGGACCCTGGAGGTCAGGTCCACAAACTGCTACTTAAGCTCCTAGACAACCATGACCCAAAGACACACAAAAGAATCTCAGAACCATTGTATCTTATGCTATTCATAAGAAGCAATACAAAAGAGATTATGGGGGAGATTGTCTGCCATAGAGGCAGGGAGAGGGGTGGGATGGGAGGGATACTGAAGTTCTTGGTGATGGAAGATGTCACTGATGGAGGGTTGGGTCAATGTATGACTGAAACTCAAACAGGAAGGCTTTGTAACTGTATCTCACGGTGATTAAATAATAATAATAATAATAATAATAATAATAATAATAATAATAATAATAACACTGTAGCACTGTCATCCCATTGTTCGTCGATTTGCTTGAGCAGGCACCAGTAACGTCTCCATTGTGAGACTTGCTGTTACTGTTTTTGGCATATCCAATGCACCACCGGTAGCTTGCCAGGCTCTGCCGTACAGGCAAGATACTCTCAATAGCTTGCTGGGCTCTCTGAGAGGGAGGAAGGAATTGAACCCATGTCAGCTAGGTGCAAGGCAAATGCCCTACTCGCTGTGCTATAATAATAATAGTAATAATAATAGTAACAATAATAATAATGATAATAAAATTAACTTTCTGGAAAAAAAAAGTAATGTGTAGTTTATACCCAATTCAATCAGTCTCATCAATGGCTGAATAAACAGCAGTACTCCTAATTAAAAAAAAAAAAGGACACTTGCCTCGAGTCCTCCTGAGCTGGGTTGAAATCCCCAACACTATATTATATTCACCCTAACACAGTAGAGAACAGCCCCCTGGGCACAGCTGGGTGTGGTCCAAAAAACAAATTAATAATAAGTCAAACTTCTGTTAAAAAAAATCTTAAACAGCAAGTAGAGGAAAAATGAAAAAAAAAAAAATAAGACAACAAAATGATACTGACATTCCAACCCAGTAAAAAAGTATCCTCTGAAAATGAAACCAAAACAAACACATTTTAAGGTAGATTACAGGTGAAAGAATTCATATCTACCAATGTGCAAAGAAATATGAAAAGAAAATGCTTTCAGCTGGATACCTAAATTGGCAGAAGGAATAAAAACAGTACAAAGCACTAAAAAATGAATAAGTAGTAAACATGTTCACAGTCATCTTCATGATATATATATATATATACATATATACACGTACACATACATATAGTTTAAGAATGGGTTAGTTAAAGCAAAAAAAAATAACAGTACTATGATCTTTTACCGTATATAGAATTAAAGTGATAATAAAAGAAAAAAAGCTCATGGGAGACACTTTATAAGCAGTACTGAAAAGTCCCCACCTTATTATTTGAAAATAGACTGTGATCTAGATAAATATTATAATCTCTAGAGCTCTACGGTTCAACAGAGTAGTCACAAATCACTTCTTACAACCTATATTTGAGTTTAAGTCAACTCAAATTAAATAAAATATGAAGTTATTTCCCTTGATTTCACAGGCCACATTTCTATTTTGTATAATGAACTTTTCCCCAATCTCAAGCACACCCAGTGGTGCTCAGGGGAGCACGAGGTTCCCACCTGCAAAGCCTGCCTCTAGCCCTGTGAGCTTGCTTTCAGGCCTGTATTTATTTTTTATTGAAATAACAAGAATACAAACGTGTCTATGGTTTAAGACATAATGACAGCAGACCACACAACCCCCCAGTGTTCCATTCGCACCACGGTCCACTGAACTTTCCAATCAAGCCTCCCCTTCAACTCTGTGGTGGGGTCAGCGCAGTGTTTCCCAGAGTGAGAGACCCAGGGCAGATGGGAACTAGCCAGGGAGTGGGCGCAGCCTTGGCTATAACTGGGGAAGAGGGGACTCTGTTTAACTAAAAAAAAGGTAGATTTCCAAGTGGGTACATGGGCACAGAGTAATATTTTTTCTTAAAAAGGGTAGAGTAAGCCAAGTCTGGGAGCCTCTGCTCTAAGGGTTGTTTTTTATCCGACACTGTCTCTTCCCTTTGTTTCTGTATACTCCACCTGGGAGTGAAGCCATCTAGGACTTGTCTTTCTCCCTCTGACTTATTTTGCTAAGATGACCCCTTCCAGTACCATCCATGCCATCAGGAAAGTCTGCAGCTTCTCTAAGAGGTGAGTAGGATTCCAGTGTGTCTGAGAACCACGTCATCTTTACCCACTCCTCTGTTGGACTCTTGGGTTCTTTCCCGATTTCGTCTGCTATAAATACAGCACTGCAACGAACACAGGTGAGTCTATAACTGTTAGAGCTAGTGTTTTTGTGCTCTCCAGAGACAGAACCTAGGAGTAAACTGTTGAATCATAAAGTAATTCTATTTTTTAAATTTTGAAATAGCGCCATAATATTTTACATTCCAGTCACCAATGAAGGAGATCAAACCAGAGGTGACATAGGGACAGGGTAGAGGGTCATGGCATTTTGGTGGTGGTGGTGTGCAGAAACTTACTATATCAACACAAAAAAACAAACACTATTGTAACGTTATTACCTAAACTATGAAAATAAGTAAACATTTGTTCAACTTCTTCCTGATGCAGCTCCCAGACCATCATGTCTGCAGGGCTTGTGCGGGGAAAACCCGAGTTCCCAGTCTTGAGGACAGTGAGCTATGGCCAGGGGAATCAGCATTCCCTGGAGATTAGCTTGGCTCCAGGGCCTCGTAACTATCTGTGGCTGGGGTCTGAGGTTAGGGACAGCCAACACCAGTGGGTCTGTAAAGCTGATTGTTCCATCTCTGCAAGAGCTCATAGAAATCCCATGACACTTCGTGACACTCCGTCCCATCTAGCCCATATAAATCAGATTTCACCTTCCTCTTCCTGGCTAGTGATTTGTGGGTGATGCATCCCTTTCTGTTACCCCATATATAACCACCGTACTATCCCAGGGAACTCTGTCATAGGACTACAAGTCTGTGGGCTGTGTGGGTGGCTCTGTCTTGATCAGGCTGTGTGTGCAAGTGCTGAGCATCTGCTGCCCTAGATTGACGGACATCTCGCTCCTGGGGTCTCCGCAGTTACAAGATAACTACAAATATTGATACTTAAAAAAAAGTAAAATCCCACCTTGAAAACTGTTCACATTCATGGTAAAAGCTCAAACAATCTCTATTGAAAGTTTAGAACTATGGGGGGCGGGGAGAGACACAAAAACAGAACAATAAAAAGAGAGTTTCAAAATTCTTCTCCACACCCTGACCATTATCTCTTGTTCTGGTTTGTATGCACATAGTTCATTCTCAGAGGTAGGAGATGATATTTCATCATCCTTTTGATTTGCCTTTTGATAAGTGATGATGACCATTTGTGCATGTGCCTGCTGGCCACATGGACGTATTCTTTGGAAGAGAGCATAGTTGACATTTTAAATGGTTAATGATGTAGTACCTACTGCATGCACAGCACAAATACAAACTACTTCTATCATTTCATAAAGTTTTACTGGAAAGAGCTATTATCTAAAAGGAGGCCTAATTTCAAGAGTAACCCCAGAGCATCGCCAGGTGTGACCCAAAAAGTCAAAAAAAAATTTTTAAAGGCATAATTTTAAATAACCAGTTAGTGGAAGAGACAAAATGCAACATTATCCCTCAACAGAACTTAAGAAAAGAAAGAACAGCAAAGATTATGATTGTAGAATTAAAGACAACAATGATAACAATGACATTCACTACAAATGAATTGAAATTCCAACTAAAAGAAAGAACTTGCCAGAAAGGATAAATGAGCTGTTTTTATGACATACTTGAAAACAAGCACAGCCTAACTTCACTGAGCATGACACTTTCCAGACCCACCACAGAATGATCTCCCTCATATGTAGTATATAAAGCAACAGAGAATGTCTGCAAAAGGTTCTAAATGTTCTCAAACAAAAAATGAGTTCTGTTAAAAGATAATCAGCATAAATGCTGTAAATGATAAGTACATTAGATTTACACTATTCTCTCTAGTTTTCTGGTATTTTGAAAACTTTCCATAATGAAAATTAAGTTAATCTTCATATATACATATATATATACACATACACATACATACACACACACACACACACACACACAAATATATATTCCCCCCTTACCGTAGTTTTGTGGCACAAGTTCTGGGCTCTTAGGAGTTTTCAACTTGTACGACACATCTCCAATATTGACTGTAGTACCTATAAAAGAGAAGAAAATACAATCATTACAAGAGGAAAAAAAACCCAAATAACTTTTTCTAATTTATTGGTGAGGGCAGAAAGAGTACTCCAGGGTACTCAGTGCTCAAAGTCAATAGCCACTCCGAGTGGTGTTTGATGGTATGTGGGCTTCTGGGGAGCCAACCCAGGGTCTTGCAAATGAAGGCACATGTGCTCCACCAGTAAAACACACATAGTGCTTTTTGCAAGGATTCTCCTGACCCACAGAAAGCAATGTGGTTTTTTTGTTTGTTTGTTTGTTTGTTTTCTATTGAATCACCATGTGGAAAGTTACAAAGCTTTCAGTCTTAAGTCTCTGTTATACAATGCTCGATAACCATCCCATCACCAGTGCACATTTTCCAACACCAGGAGCCCCAGTATACCACCCCCTCCACCCCCCCAACCCCCGCCTGTGTAGCTGATAGATTTCACTTTACTTTGATTACCTTCAATATTTCAACAAAAACTCACTATTGTTTGGAGTTCCCCTCCATCCCCCAAAAGTCAGACCTGTTGAAAAGGAACCATTTGATAATGTTTTCCCTTCCTGACAATTAAGAGATAGGAGGTCACTGTTGTGGCCGTGCGGTTTTGGATTTCTGTATTTTAGTAACAAAGTCCAGGAAAATTTTTGCCAGAAATTGCATCACTGCAAGCTTTTACTTCCTTTTTTGTGGTGCTCATAAAATGGAAAAGCCGAGAGAGAAAAACCCTTCCCTCCTGGCACCGCATGGGACAGTGGCTCAGTTCACAGTCTAGAGACATTTCTGCAAGCTACTGGTGCTCAAAGTAGTTTAGTTGGCCTCTGGGATCACACTCGTGAGATCAGGAGTGGAAAGGCCACACACGTGTGGCCGCTGCGCTTAAATCTCGGCGGAGGGCAGGGCCGGTACCACCCTCATCCCGGGATCTTCTGCACGTCCTGTTGCTGCCGGCTCGTACCTCCTTTTTTGCAGAAAGCAACGTTAACAAAAATTCACCACACATCCTCCCTGTCAGGCCATCAATTGCCGAGATCATGAGTTTTCTTGTTTGATTGAAAGTCTACAGATGAGTCTTTTAGTGACAAGAACATTAACATAAAGAAGAACCATTGTGACTCTAACTCTTGTGGAAGGGCAGAGACTTGCAAATGAAGGTTTTACTTTCTCCACTCATTCTGAGTTCATTATCTCAAGCCTCTAAGTGAGAAAGCTGCCACACCCCATAGCCATTGATAAAACTCTGGCGAGGCCGGTTAGTAGTAAACCAACCAGGAACAGGTGCCAGTGCTTCTACTGTCTGGGCCAGCAACTCTCTACTTCAACTCAATTCAGATTCTTTGCCACAAACAAAACTGGAAAAGGCTGTAATTGTCAACTGACGTATCATTGTCAAATGACATGAAATTGTCAAAAGATGTAAAATTTAACATTTTAAGCAAGAAATAACCATAATTTGGGTTAATAAAAAGAATTAAGTAATACTGCTACTTCAAAAAATCTTTTCATTTAGTAATAACCCTAAATTAGGGAAGATATTTACACCAATTAATATTCAGCTGAGGGAAAGTACCACTCATGTTATTAATAGTGTTTCCACAGAACTTTAGGTTTTATCAATATTTGGAGCACAGTGGGACTATTCTTATATAATTGTGTTCTAATAACCATAATGCTACCTATAACATCTTCAGGCCCTGGAATTCAACCATCTAGCCCAATGTCAGGAGGTGGGGGAAACGCACACAGACAATGTTTTAGTACCACATTTTAAAATACAAAACCCAAGAGAAAACCAAGTATATCAGCAATTAGCAGGTTACTCTGTGCATTCCTAGTACTAGTCTTACCAACAACTTACTTGATTATAACTGCTCTGGAATGTCACTGAAAACTTCTTTAAGACACAAGGGTCAAATGTCCTCAGAACCAACACTGAAGGTTCCAAGTTGTTAGTTAATAATTTTCCCCAAGTTTTTTTTTTTTTTTTTGGTTTTTGGGTCACACCTGGTGATGCACAGGGGTAACTCCTGGCTCTTCACTCAGGAATTACCCCTGGCGGTGCTCAGGGGACCATATGGGATGCTGGGATTAGAACCCGGGTCGGCCGCATGCAAGGCAAGCGCCCTACCCGCTGTGCTATCGCTCCAGCCCCTAATTTTCCCCAAGTTTAAAACCTCATAAACAGAGCTAATAGTTGGACTTTAGTACAGTTTTCCCTTTCAGCCACATTTCCCTCCCCAAAATAGCCTGAGTATATAATCTTAAAAAAAAATCACAAAAATGTATATGGAAGGTTGTTGACTGCACTCTTTCATATTTTAAGATGGACAGCCTGACTGTCCAAGAATGGGAAAATAAAGTATAAGTACATGAGCTCAATAGCTATTTTAAATGATCGATTGATAACCATACTAACAGGTGCAAAATAATGGTTAATTGAGAATTTTGAAACATACATGCCCCCATTGTTTTTAATTTTATTTTTATTTATTGGTTTGGGGACCAGACCTGGCTGTGCCCAGGGCTTACTTCTAATTCTGTGCTCAGGGATCATTTCTGACAATGCTTGGGGGGACCATATGTGGTGCTGGGATTGAACCCAGCTTGGCTGCATGCCAGGCAAGCACACTACCTGCTGTATTATCTCACTGGCCCTCCACTGTTTAAAGAAATGTGTACTTCTATAAATATTAGTATCACCAAAGTATCAACAATCACAAACGTGCATAGGAAAAGTTATTTTAGGTTTGCCTATATTTGCTAACTGGCCACAGTGAACATAGTTTTTGTCCAAAAACATATTCTTAAATACTTGTTTTAAAATATTTCTAAGTTATATCATACATAAGCCAAAAATATAAAAGAGTGAATCCCCTTAATAACAATAGTGATAATTTTTCTAAGTATGTCATAGTGGATTTATATTATTATGTTTCCAGACTTATCATTTGCTTGTGATCAGTGGTACATCTGAACATAATATCTAGAGTCCTTCAGAAGCTATTTGGTGGCTTCATCTTGTAAAAACTCAAACAAGTTCTATTAGTAACTCCTTGTAGCAATCTGCTTGCTAATCTCTTTGTTCCAAAAACCAACAGATCGCACTACTAATTGAAAGAGATTACAAAGAATTACAAACTATGAATTCTTTAAAGAAGAGTAAAATGTAGTGGGTTTGAGTTGTTTTATAATATGAGTGACTCCTCTGCCTTCTACTTATCTGACTTTATCTCCTTGGTGAAAGCCGGGAAGGCAACACTATCCTCTCCTGCTCCTTCTCTCTGTGAACTTTAACACAGTAAGCCAGAGCACTATGAGATACAAAGTGTTGGCAGGCAGCAAAAGGAACATAAAAGTAAATAAGACATCCATACACTCGAGAAAGGTAAAAGCAACATATAACTTAAATATATTGCGTTTGTATCAAGCCACTCCAAGAAAGTTAAGAGCAGTATATAACTTTCATATTTTGTGTTTGTGTCACATCACTCTTTTCCAAACTAGTAGCAAGGTCAACTGCATGTATACAGACCAGATAATCAGTTACCGGTCACATGCGTGAGTCCAGCTGAGAGCATTTTTCCAACCCAACCTGCTACTTGTTACAACATACTGTTTTTTATGAGTCCATGTGTCTGTGTGTGACCTCTGGTTCAGAACAGATTATTCTAACCTTGATGGCCCGTGACATGTCCCCGGGTAACCAAGAGCTTGCCGGCTTGTCTTCTATGTACCTGGCCGCAGCTATTCTATTTGAGAACAAACTCCTGTGAGTTTCGAGCTGCACTAATCCACAGTCCTCACATCTTCAACCTCGTGAACTTTGCAGTAACAAGGAAAGAAAGGGTAACAGAAATTCCTCTCTGTGGTCTGATCCCACTATGACTGAGTCTCAGAAGTTAAAGTGTTGACTTTCATGCATCCAACACGCTCACATTTGAAGCAGTTTGTCTGGCTGGACAAATTTTGAGGCTCTTTCTAACTAATCACCAAAACCTATGTATGCAGTAAAGACTAAACTTTCACATTCACATGCATGGTTTGATAATCACCATGTACTATTCATAGACAAAGAACAATAATTATTTTATTTTTTTTAAATTGAACTGTATCCAGTTTTGAGTTCTCAACCTAACTGGTTTCATCCCTTCTATAGTCAAAAAAGCAGAATATCTTTTCACATAACTGTACTTTGCAAAAAATATCTATACTAAGAAGAAGCTAACTTCTACCCACCATCAATAAGTACCCGGGATTGTAACAACTTCTATTTAAGATTGTAAATCTTCTATTTCTCTGATAATCCTTAACAGCTCTATCATATACTCTCCTCTCATATACTCTATTCTCATTCTACAATCAAGAAAACTGAGACACTTAAGTAACTACCCTCACATCTCTGTAACTAAAGAGTGAAAAATGGACAGCAACTAAACTATTAGTCAGAACCCAAATAACAGATACTACCTTCACCCTGTCCTCATCTGAAACATTAAAAGCAATCAACCAAAAAATAAACAGAAAGACTTGAACAAGCAAACACCCCAGGGGCTATATGCAATAACTACTAAAACGGCAAAACTTTGACATCACATGTCTATACAAGAAAAAGGAAAGCCATTTGTTTGAAATCGAATAAATGAAACGTATGGACTCGTTCAAGGAAACTAGTTTATTTCCTTGCCAAGAAAATTATCTGCCACGCAGGAGGGAAAGCAAAAAAAAAACGTGAAACTTACGATGAAACTTACACTACTGGTAGTGAACCCTCCAGTATTCTAATCTAACTAGAGCAACAATGACACTAACAAAATCTTGCCTGGAATCACTTTGACTTAAGACAGTAACAACATTCCGTCCCTTAACCAGAACAAGTGCTTCTAATACGCAACGATTCTCAAAACAACAGCTGCAACCAAAAAGTGACTGGGCTTAGAAATCGGAATAGGTGATGCTACTGTAGTCGCTAATGAGCTGCGTGATTTTTAGCAAGTAACTTTTCCCCACTTTTAATTAACTCTAACACGGGGGCTTTTAACTCACTTGTGACTTGGGGCTCTCAAAC
Source organism: Sorex araneus (assembly GCF_027595985.1). NCBI lineage: Eukaryota > Metazoa > Chordata > Mammalia > Eulipotyphla > Soricidae > Sorex > Sorex araneus. The sequence continues at coordinate 249,750,013 of NC_073302.1, read as the reverse complement.
GATGTGAACCTGTCGGGAAGGGAAACTAAACTGACAACCCCCGTGGATACTTTTAAGTCCTCCTGAGTGCTGGAGACACTTTGAACAGTCGCCGCTGAGCCATGCCGGTGCCACCGGCTTCCAGGCCCTTGGGACGCAGAGAACAAGGTCAAGTTTAGCTTGCAGCACCCACCGGGCACGGCAGCATTAACCTCTGCGGGTACTAGAATCCGGGGGTGAAAAGCAACTAGTGGGGTCAGGGGCAAACACTTTTCCAAGTCATCCGTAAGCTTAGTCCACATCCCTCGGACTCCAGAGAAGAAAGGCCCGGAGAGTGCAAACGCCTCGGCCCGTGTTTCACCGCCGTCCGCGCGGCGGCGGGGACTCGAACTCGCGTCCCGCGACTCCCAGCGCAGCGCTCGCGCCGGGGTGCCGCGAAGCAGCAGCAGCAGGTGGCGGGCCGGGTCTGGGGGGAGGGGGGGAGCGGGACGCGGAGAGCTGCAGGGGGGAGGGGGGCGTGGGGTCGTCCGGGGTTACCTGTGTCGGCCCCCGCCCCGGCGTGCAGAAGCCTGACCTCCGAGCGCCGCCCGTCGCGGCCCCGCACCACCTGGCGCAGCAGCAGCCGCACGCGCCGCGCCGCGGGGCCGCCGGGGCCGCCGGGCGCCCCGAGGAGCAGAAGCCGGGACTGCATGGTGGGGGGGGCGGAGGGGGTCCGGGCCGAGCGGCGTCCCGGGCCGGCAGCGGGAGACGGCGCCGCGCGGGGGACAGGAAGGCAGCGGCGCGCCGAGTCCGCCGGAAACTCCTTCCCCCGGCGCAGTCCCGGGCCGGCCCCGCGGGGAGGCGCGTGCAGCCGAGCTCGGGTCCCCGCGGGCCGGCCCGGGCCTCCGGGGGCGGGTCGGGGGAGGCGCGAGCGGCCGCGCCGGGCCCTGCCGGCCTGCAGCGAGCGCACCTGCCGCCGCGGCCCCGCGGGCCTCCCCCGCCACCCCGCCCGCCGCCGCCGCGCTCCGGCCCGGGCCGCCCCGGGGGTTCCGGAAACGCTCGCGCGGCTTCTGAGAGCGCTTCGGCGGTTTCTGTTTAGTTGGGGGGGGGGGGGCCTTCGGTGTTTGTCCCAAATCTTCTTTTGGGGCTGATGGCTCAGTGGCTGCCGGGGCTGCGTCCTTCATCCTTTTCGGAAACCGAGTACGTGTCCCCGGGAGCGTAGGCGCTTTGGTCCTCCAGCATCCCCTGGGCCCGCACCTTTGGGCGTCCCCACAAACCATGGAGATCCGAGCCTTTCTCAGCGGGCTGGCTTGCTTTTCGTTCTTTTTTCGTTCTTGATTTTTCTTTCTCTTTCTTCTTTCTTCCGTCCTTCCACTTTCTTTCGCTCGCTTTCTTTTTCTTTTCCTTCTTTTCCTTTCTTTTTTTCCCGTCCTTCCACTTTCTTTCGCTTGCTTTCTTTTTTTCCTTCTTTTCCTTTCTTTTTCTTTTTTCCGTCCTTCCACTTTCTTTTGCTTGCTTTCTTTTTCTTTCCCCTCCTTTCCTTTCTTTTTCTTTTTTCTGTACTTCCATTTTCTTTCGCTTGCCTTTCTTTTACTTTCTTTTTTCCCCATCCTTCCACTTTCTTTTGCTTTTCTTTTTCTTTTTCTCTTTTCTTTCCTTTTCTTTTTCTCTTCTTTCTCCCTTCTTTCCCTTTCTTTCATCCTCCCTACGCCCACCCCCACTAATTCTAGATGGAAAACTCAGATTTGCAATTTAAAATTTGCCAAAATATCAGAAAAGGCTCAAACTGAGGCCTTTGGAGGGGTTGGGGCGGGGGGGGGGGGGGGGAGATTTTTTGTTTTGTTTTTGTTTTGTTTTTGTTTTGTTTTCCAGCCTGCCATTCGCAGGTTCTAAAGACAGAATTTATGTTTTTAAAATAAGCGGGGCAGGGGCTGGAAAGACACTGGCTTGTTAGTCTGTAATAGTCTGTAAGTGGCTTTTCCTGCCCTGGTGGTTTCTTGAGAATTGTATGAAAGATTTGGATTCAAAACTTGGTAGATTACTCTTCATCCTCAGCAATGGAAAACAAATTATCTAATGCTTCCTTTTCAGCAGGTCTGACTTTAGGGGAGAGACTCTCCAAACAATAATAGTGAGTTTTGTTGAAATATTGTATGCAATCAAAGTGAAAGTAAAGTGAAATTTATTAGTTACAGGGGGTTGCTTAGTGGGGGCTAGGGGCATGGGGGGGGTTAGGGGTGTGAGGGGGCGGGGTGGAGCTATACTGGGATTCTTGGTGGTGGAATATGAGCACTGGTGAAGGGATGGGTATTCGAGCATTGTATAACTGAGATTTAAACCTGAAAACTTTGTAACTTTCCACATGGTGACTCAATAAAAAAATAAATAAATAAAATGGGTATTAAAATCCCAGCAGATTGAAAAAAAAAAAAACTTGGTAGATTAAAGGTTAGAGTTTATTGTACAGATAGCAGGTGGGTCTGGTTCCCTCCCGAGATTCCGGGCCTCTTCCTGAATGAAGTCACTGATCCTGTCTCGGAAGCTGCCCCATAACTTCCCTCCTTCTGTGGTCTCCTGCTGTCTATTGATTTTCCGTGAGCGATGGCCAGGTCCTGTCCCTGTGCTGCTCTCTCTGTCCCGTGTTCGCTTTCCCCAGTCTCCAGCTATGGCCACATGTGCGTGAGAGATCCCCGTGTCCTATACCTGTCAACTGTACCTCTCAACTGGGCCTCCCAACTGTACCCAGAGGTTCCTGTCATCCTGGCTGGGACTTTCCTAGTCACCGCCCATGTGCTCAGCCCCTGGGCATCCTGAACCTGAGTTTTCATGAACATCTGAGCTGTTCCTGTATTCTGCCCCTGTCTGGGCCTTGCAGCCTGCCTGGGCCATGGTGCTGGGCCATGTTTTTGGAGTGCAGGGCCCTACCTGAAAGAGGAGAGAGTCCGGTCCAGAGAGTATTGGAAAGAGGGGGTGTGGCGGAGGGAGAGCAAGAGGGAAAGAGAAAAGGGGGGTGTGGATGCTCTTGGGAACTTCCTTTTATCTGCTGCCGGTCCCACCCCAGCAGTGTTCCATTATCTATTCTGATGTTTCATGGGTGAAGACTTAAAGTGACCAGAAGGTCCATAGTTACACTGAGTCCTAGATGTTAGGAGTGAATCGACCAAGGCAAAGTATATAAATCAAGTTATACAAAACGAACTTCAGACAACAAAAAGCACTTTCAGTAAGGGCCTTGCTGATTCCAGACCTGTGAGTCTCACATCTGTGGGTTTCAAAAGAAAAGGGAAGAGGTGTGTGGGCACGCAGGGCACTTGAGCATTCAATGACCGAGAGCCATTCCCCTAGCCGGCCCACAGCAACTGATGGATGACGTACCCAGGGAATGAAGAAACGGGCTGGGCCACAATCTGGTCAATAGTCAGTTTATTTCTCTCTCCTCCCAAGTGTAGTCCAATCTCTCCCTTACAGCACAATCGTCGTGGTTGTAGTTTTAGTTGTAGTACCAGTCATCATAATTCCATCATCCTAGTCTCCTCGTAGACCTCCAAGTCTTCTACTTCCAGTCATTCTCCAGTCCTCTCTTTCTCAGAATTCCCACTCTCCCCTTACAACATAGTTATATAGATATCATGAAAGGTGGGATTGAACATTGTCATAACAACAAACAGAGGTAAAGTCACTCCTTCAGGGGAACTTCTAGGGGATTATCTCAAAAACAAAGTACCTGAGGGCTCAGCATTCCATATTACTAGGAGATCTGCTCAAGGGTGGGATTCCACCCAGGGTGTATTGCTTTGTCCTTTCCTCAGCTAGTTATCCATTTAAACAATCATGGTAAATTTACTTCTTATAATATGTCTAGTCATTTTGTATGAACAGAGTAAGTTTAATGGCTGTGGATAGGCATGCTCAAGGCCATGCTCAAGGCCCCTCTCAAGGTACCGGCAGAGGAACCCAGGTGTATGGGACCCAGGACTGAGAACTCCAAGCCTACTCGGATCAGGACTGGGCCTCTTCTGCCCAGATTTCCCATTTTCAAGTAGCTAGGCGGTCACACCCAGGGACTGCCCCCGGCTCCCCCTCCTCCCCGCCTCCCCATAATCCCATCAAAGGCCAACATCCAGAGGCTTAAAACCAAGCTCCGGGAAGCGTGACATCTTATAGCCTAGTTCTCTCTCTGGGAGAACCTGGCAAGCTACCGAGAGTTTCCTGCCCACATGGGAGAGCCTCACAAACTCCCCATGGTGTATTCATATGCCAAAACTAGTAACAATGCTGGGTCTCATTCCACATTGACCCTGAAAGCCTCCAATGCTGCATCATTGGGAAGGATGAGTAAAGAGAGGTCTAAAATCTCAGGGTTAGGACAAATGGAGACATTACTGAGACCGCTCGAGAAATTTGACAATCAACTGGATGATGATGACAGTAAGCTTAATGATTGGCTTTTTCTGGGGACATCTCGCTATATATCCCAGACTACAGTCCTCAGGCCAGGTTAATCTTTCCTAACCCCATCAGGGTCTTTATTCAGTTACTTCTTTTGAGGTCATGACAGAGTTTGTCCCATGATGATGCTCTTAATTTATTGTACTTATGGTGCCTAGCTTGTCTTCTTTCAATGCCAGAGTAGCTTACAGCTTGCCGTGGGTCCATCCAGTCCCTTCATCAGGACCCTCCTTTTGGAAGTATTAGGAAGCAAGGACAACTGAGGCTTAATTCAGGTAAATATGATGGATGCCCAGGAGTAAATGTTATTTCGAATCAATTAACTCCCATGTTACAAAGCATAGCATCAGCTGTTTTCCTGTGTCTATCCAAAATGGGCATTGCTAGATAAACCATGCAAATGACATAAAGGAAACAGAAAAGAAATACACGATGATCAGTGCTTGATGGAATTGGGTGTGCCTCAGGGGCACTTTTCGGGAGTAACCCAAAAAACCTAAGCTCCCTGTGGGAGGAGCAAGGACAACCCAGTATTATCCAACACACATCAACTAGCCAAAAATATTGCCTTATTAAAGAGGCTGAAAAGAAAGTGTTGTGAAGTGTGAAAAAAAATAGTTGCCAGGGTAAGACTAATTTGCTGAAGATTTGAACTTACATGGTGAAGAATTAAACAGGCATTTTAAAATAGCTTGGAAAATGAAAATAAAAGGTTTGCATGGGACATTACAATCTGGTTCCACATTAATGTGCTTGTGTAATACAACATTGTGAGATTGTTAGGGGGAAGTAATATAAGGCAGATGTAATCATTTATAAAATGCTCTCTCTACTCTGAGTATATACCATATGTAAGACATTGGTGCTAAGGACTTGAAAGCACCTAGCAACACTAAGTACTACTGTTATCCCCCATTTAACAGATGAGAAAGCTGAGGTGGGAAACTTAAATATCTTACTCAGATAATCTTTATTTTCACTGAAAACTAGCACACACTTGAAACAATGGAATGACAATCAAAGGCTCATTCATTTAGCACAGTCACTGAGTACTTAGCATACTGAGTTCAATAAAGGTATACTCAGTCATTCAACATTTAAGCAACTTTGGTATAAACGATACCTTGCTAGAAACTACAAGAGATGCTTTTAGGATGTTTCGACTAGGGTAACTCGGGTGAAGCACTATGCCTGGTGGAGATCATCAAGGTTTTACAGAGAAGATCGTGTTTGAAATAACTCTTAGAGGGTACGAAAGACTTTGTCAGACTGATAAAAAGCTCAGGCCTTATGTGGCAGAGGGGTGAGCATGTACAAAGATACAAAGAGCTAAAACTAGAGGCAAGACTAAGACAGCGATTACTTGGAGAGAGATTAGTCAAGTACATGAAGTAGTTTTTGGTGATAAGGCTGGAAAGAGAAATCAAAGTCATGATATATGCCGGGGGAAAGAGGTCACATGCTAATCTCCAAGAAATAGGAAAATGGTGAAGTTTTTCTAGAGTGACAAAACTCTGTTCGTTAAAGTAGAAGTCTAAGCTGGCAGTATCGGAACTTTACTTTGAGTGCTAGTTGAGATTTGGAGATGCAAAGCAGAGGGCTAGAGTACAAGAGAAGTATCTTAGAGTCCTGAAAAATCTGGCTAATTCATAGAGCAGTGAAACCAACAAACTGGCATAGCCAGGGAAGAGAAGTCTAATCTTTTTTTTTTTTTTCGCTTTTTGGGTCATACCCGGCGATGCACAGGGGTTACTCCTGGTTCTACACTCAGGAATTACTCCTGGCAGTGCTCAGGGGGCCATATGGGATGCTGGGATTCGAACCAGGGTCAGCCGCATGCAAGGCAAACGCCCTACCCGCTGTGCTATCACTCCATCCCAGGAGTCTAATCTTTGTATGAAAAGTATTGGCAGAGAAGGAGGAGAATATTATGATGTGCAGAATCCTGAATAGCTGAATGACAAAACTTGACTCTGTCCTGTAAGTAAATTGAAACACTGGTAGATATTTTAATCATGGTTTATGCAATGAATTGAGGAAGGAGAAATGGAAGCATCAAGCCTGGCTATGAAGCAGGACAACTCATCTGCTTGAGAAAATATCCCTATTGGTAGCAACGAAACTTAAAGGACCATCACAATGTTTAAATAGGTTGAACTAGCCATGTTTGGTTTTAAAAAGACATACATGTTATGTTCATCGCAGCACTGTTTACAATAGCCAGAATCTGGAAAAAACCCGAATGCCCTAGAACGGATGACTGGTTGAGGAAACTTTGGTACATCTATACAATAGAATACTATGCAGCTGTTAGAAAAAAGGAGGTCACAAATTTTTTATTTAAGTGGATCGGCATGAAAAGTTTCATGCTAAGTGAAATGAGTCAGAAAGAGAGAGACAGACATAGAAAGATTGCACTCATCTATGACATATAGAATAACAGAGTGGGAGACTAACACCCAAGAATTGTAGAAACAACTACCAGGAGGTTGACTCCATGGCTAGGAGGCTGGCCTCACATTCTGGGGAAAGGGCAACTCAGAGAAGGGATCACCAACTATAATGTAGTCGAAGGCCATGTGGGAGAAGGGAGTTGCGGGCTGAATGAGGGCTAGAGACTGAGCACAGTGGCCACTCAACACCTTTATTGCAAACCACAATAGCTAATTAGAGGGAGAGAACAGAAGGGAATGCCCTGCCACAGTGACAGGGTGGGGTGGGGGGGAGATGGGATTGGGGAGGATGGGAGGGATGCTGAGTTTACTGGTGGTGGAATATGGGCACTGGTGAAGGGATGGGTTCCCGAACTTTGTATGGGGGAAGCATAAGCACAGATGTGTATAAATCCGTAACTGTACCCTCATGGTGATTCATTAATTAAAAATAAATAAATTTATTTTTAAAAAAATAAATAAATAAAAAGACATACATGTTAAGGTCAGAGAGGTAGTACAGGGATAAAGCATTTGCTTTGTGCACAGCCAACTGGGCTTCATTCCCTGGCATTCCTTATGATCCCTGAGTTCTACCGGGAATGATCCCTCGGTACAGAGCCTGGAGTAGGCACTGAGCACCGCCAGCTGTGGTCTCAAAACAAAACAGATGTCTTTCACTACCTCAATAAAATCCTCCTCAAATTCTTATTAAAATACCTAGTTGTATAATTTTTTAAAGTCACACACCTGTGTATCAACTAGTAAGCTGTTTCTGGAGTTTGTATTTTTAAAAAATATTTTAAACACTGCATTGAACTGGAAAGAAAATGCAATTAATAGCCTTTCCAGGTCCAAAGTGTAAGAACATTGTACTTCATGCTGTTTTCCCATTCTCTCTACTGAGAAATCAGTGGCCCATATTACAGTGTGCAGCCTGGTCATTTGGAGAATTTGCTCAAGCGTAGAACCCCATGGCTTCATTTCCTCACCCCTACCTCACTCAGCAGGCCTGGAATAAGCATTTTAGAAATACCTGGAAATCAATGACATGTCAGTCATAAAGTTATATAATTGTCACTATGAAGAGCCCGGGGCTGGAGCGATAGCACAGCGGTAGGGCGTTCGCCTTCAACGTGGCCAACCCGTGTTCAATTCCCCTGCTCCTCTCGGAGAGCCCGGCAAGCTACCCGTGACATATTGGATATGCCAAAAAACAGTAACAATAAGTCTCACAATGAGAGATGTTACTGGTGCCTGCTCGAAGAAATCAATGAGCAACGGGATGACAGTGAAGATCCCGGCAAGCTACCAAGAGTATCCCGCAGAGCCTGGCAAGCTACCCATGGCGTATTCAATATGCCAACAACAGTAACAACAAGTCTCACAATGGAGATGTTACTGATCCCCGCTCAAGCAAATCGATGAACAATGTTACAGTGCTACACAGTTTTGTTTGTGAGTTAGAGCTCAAATCCAAGGTTTCAAGACATGAGCCACATTCCTGGCCGTTAATTCATGTTTTCTGGTTAGGGCTGTCCCAATGCTTCCTCTTCTTCTGCACATCTTTGTAAAACAGTTTCCATGTACTCTCCCTTCATCTGCCAGCAACTAAAATAGAGCAAAATAATAAAATGACCAGGGAACTAGAGGGAAGAACAGATGGTAGCCCCTTTATAAACTGAAATGGTTTTAGATGAGGACATGGGCAGGGAAAGAAGTCCTGAAATGACTTGGAACTTTAGTTTTCCTTGAACTCTATTTATTCAGGGTAAGGGAAAGTCCTGTCAGAGAACATTAAAATTTCCATCTTTTATATGAATCCATCCCAGAGGCACCACCATAGCCAAAGGCGTGTGAGTACCTATGATCTGTGAAGAAAATTTGACCAGCCCCCAAGTGGAGAGACAAGACAATGTGCCCGGTCTGCCTGTTGGCAAACGTTGTCAGGATAGATCATTCTATATTAAGGAATAAGTAAAAAGGGAGGAAATGTAATCCATTCCCAAAATACTGCAGGATAAAGGAAATAACTGTCAGTCTAGGAAGATCTGGGATTCAGCTGATTTATCATAACAATCTTAAGAATTAAATTTGGGGACAACTAAAGGGATTATTTCATATTTACTCCTACCAGTTTACATGAGTTGGTTCCCTCGATCCCTCTCCTGCACAAGGTATCAGAAAAACATTAAAGAAAGAATAAGAGGGAGGGAGGGAGGGAGGGAGGGAGGGAGGGAGGGAGGGAGGAAGGGCAATACACAAAAGAAAAAGAACTCCATATCCTTGCTAACCCTCCAATGGACCTCTCAGTGCTATTTACATTTGAATCCCTTTCATTACCGATGAGGATGGACATACTTCTGTATGTTTAAAAGTTATTTTAAGAACAGTAGAGATATCTCAAAGGGCTAGAGGACATGCCTTGCAGGCAAGAAGCCCTGAGTTTTAACCCTAGTACATCATGCCACCATTACCTTCAGCATACTGGGGTGCTCTGGGGACCCCCAGAATTGGCCCACAAGAGTCAGGCTGAGCCTCACACCTGCACAACCAGAGTATCACCAGGAGGATCCCAACTTCCAGGGATCCAAAGTACTGTTGGGGTCCTACTTTCCTCCTCTTCCCCCACATTTTTTTTTTGTTTTGGGCCCATACCCAGTGATACTCAGGGGTTACTCCTGACTATGAACTCAAGAATTACTCCTGGTAGTGCTCAGGAGACCATATGGGATGCCAGACAAGGATTGAACCTCTCTGACTGTGAGCAAGGCAAATGCCCTACCAGCTATAGTATTGCTTCCAGCCCCTACCTCCCCAGGTTTTTAAAACACCAATTGCATTCTTTTTTTGTTATTTAATTCATCCTCATGTATATTTTGAGATACTCTTCTGATTTTGAGTTCTCCATTTAATAAAAAATATAATCACTCTTTGAGTAAGTTGCCCAAATACTTACACTGTCATTTTTTTTCCCACTGCTCCTATCCTCATAGTCTTGTGGACAAAAAAAGTTTAACTAAAAAACTATGAAGTAGTAAGACTATGTGAACTTTGAAAACTAGGCAAATCTGGACTCGCCATACTTCATCACTTCTATTTTGTGGCAAAGTAAGCTAGCCTTGGTGCCCTTCAATATTCTCATCTAAAATAGAAATAATACTTATTAGCATTTTATAAAAATTCACTAATGCATAAGAAGTGCCTTACTGAATACCAGAGGTTACTCCCTACAGGTAGCAGAAAATGTCAAAAATATGAGGACCTAATCTTCAGAAAGTGGGTAATGGGATCATCAAAGGATTTTTCATTTTAGGTGTTTGGGCCACATATGCCAGTGCTCAGAGGTCACTCCTAGCAGTGCTAGGGGACCATAGGTGGTGCTGGGCATCAAACCCAGGTTAGCTGTGTGCAAGACACCCATAACCCCTGTGCCATTTCTCAGGCCTCAATCAAAAGATTTTTCTTTTTTGTTGTTGTTTTTTGGGTCACACTCAGGGTAATGCACAGGGGTTACCCTGGGTCATTCACTCAGGAATTACTACTGGCGGTGCTCAGGGGACCATATGGAATGCTGAGAATTGAACCTGGGTTGGTCACATGCAAGGCAAATGCCCTACCCGCTGTGCTATCACTCCAGCCCCTCAAAAGATTTTTAAGGGCCATGAAGTGTAAAGTGAGATTCTGGGCTAGAGCTTTGCCTTTGCAGGAACTATATTCTGGTTTTTCTCTTTCCTTGAGACTGCCTAATGGCGTCGACTCTTTCATTCTGGCCCCCTCGTGTATAAAACTCGAGGAGCCCTTCATTTCCTAACCCCACTGAGCAGGCAAGAGGAGTACACAAATGTCAGCCTCCCAGGGTGACAAGGAAACTTTCTTAGCAGTGGTTCAGGTCACAGGGCATCTTCCGTTCTAAGATTGCAGGCACTGAAAGTCCCCATCAAGAAGCCTATGAGTCCTCCCCCTAGCCTCTAGCTGGGGTCTCAAGTCTGTTAGTGCCTGAGGTTAATTATCAATATATCAGTTGATAATGTACATTCCTTGATTTGTTACTCTGTATACAACAGATGAGTCCAGTTCATCCTGTTATTGTCCCTCTACATCTGACTTATGACACCCTCCAAGTCTAACTTTGTGCATCAGTTCCAGAATCTTGAACAGTATTGTAACCCTATCATTAAACTATAATAAGAAAGAGTCAGAGAGAAAAACAGTGAGAGAGAGAGAGAGAGAGAGAGAGAAAGAGAGAGAAGGAGAAGGAGAATGCCTACCTTACATAAGAGAAAGGCCAAACTACTAGATCAAAGGGAGACCAGGTGCACAGAAGTTGTACCTGCAAAGTGTTGCAAGAGTTGCTGGCTCACTCACCTTTCCAGAACCCTTCCATTATTCACTTGGTTTGGGAAGAGGTAGTGTGCATGAGAAAACTGCCTTTTATCTCACCATAAGGCCCTGAGTAATGGGGGTGCCCTCTCTTCCCTCCCCAGCCTTTTTCTTCCATTCTAGGGAGTAACATGGGGCAGAAAGTGGGAGAAAACCACTTTCCATCCACTCTAGTAAATTCAGGACAAACTGTCCTGCCCCTAAGTGATGGCAGAACCCTTAAGAACTAGAATGAGTCTTTTTCCTCTTTCTTCTTGGTTCAAGGCCCTACTTGTCAATTACAGGGAGAAACAAACAATCCTTTCTAAATCCTATTATTATATACAGTTGTTGTAGTGGGATAGAAGCCAGAGAGTCTGGGGTGGAAGGCAGATGAACATTCCATGGTATATTTCTGTGCTGTTTGAACTTTGTACCATGTGCATCTATTATTTGATTCAAAAGATGTTTTTAAAGGCAAAGAAGATTAAGTTATACTATGGACATTGCCTCAAAGTGATGACATGATGTATCACATTGTTAAGGGCATAACAGCAACAATAATAGCAGATTCATTAGTGAAAGGGGTAAGAAAAAAACTTACTATTTCCTTCGGTGGGGCTGGAGCGATAGCAGAGTGGGTAGGGCGTTTGCCTTGCACACAGCCAACTCGGCTTCGATTCCCAGCATCTCACATTGTCCCTCAGCACTGCCAGGAGTCATCCCTCAGTGCAGAGCCAGAAGTAACCCCTAAGCACTGCTGGGTGTAACCCAAAATGGGTAAAAAAAAAAAAGCAAAAACTAACTCTTTCAGTGCTGTTTCAAATGAAAAAATAACACATTTGTTGTTAACATGCAAGTTCCAACAAATGTGCAACTTTGTTGTTGTTTTGGGACCACACCTGGTGCTGCTCAGAGCTTACTTTTGATTCTATGCTCAGGGATCACTCCTGGTGGTCTGGGGGGGACCATATAGGGTGCCAGGGATCCAATTCTGCTAAGGAACGTACAAGGCAAGAGTCTTACCTGCCACATATCTCTCTAGCCCAAGGGTGTGATAATTTTGCAATCTGAAACTAGGGAAGAGAGAAAAGGTGGAAGACAAGAAACAAAATTTTGTACCCACACTCACACAATTCATCATTCTGCCAACAGATCACCAATGAAAGCCGCCACCTGCAGGTGGGCCTGCCACCTTAAGGTTGACTTCGACTCCCCTCCTTACTCAAGTGACATTTGGTCCATCAGTTTTGGGAAACATAAAACACAATGCCTTGTTCACTCTCTCAGGAAAAACTCCTGAAATCCTTCACTGTTTAGGGAAAAGCCCCTTTTTATCTGCTCTAACCACTGTGACTATGTGACCCTTTGCATGTCTTCCCCATTTGCCTCTATAAGGACTTGCTGTTTGCTCAATAAAGTGGAACTGCTCCACGGGACCCCCGCCATGCTCGTGTGCTCATTTCTCGGTTGTGGAGGCCTCGGCATAGGACATGCTCTTTTCCTGGACCCCTCTCTTTACAGGAAGGGTAGATCGGCCTGGTCCTCAGGGTACTGAGCTGCGGCCTCTTGCTAGACGAGGGAGTGTGCCAAATATAGGCCAGAAGAAGGAGATCCTAAAACTTCGTGACAGGGGTCTCCTCTTAACCCTCCAAGACGTATAGGACCCCATATGGCCAGGATCACAATGCATACCATTCTGTAAGTCCAAGAAGCAAAACCAAGATTTAAATACACATTGCCTTGCATGGTTAAGAAGTTTGCCCTTGGGGGGAGGTATACTGTGATTCTTGGTGGTGGAATATGTGCACTGGTGAAGGGATGGGTGTTCGAGCATTGTATAACTGAGACTTAAACCTGAAAGCTTTGTAACTTTCCACATGGTGATTCAATAAAAGAATAAATTAATAATAAAAAAAAAGAAGTTTGGCCTTGGCTGAGGGCTCTGAGAACTCTGGGGTCTTCTCAGAGTGGGGACAGGCAGTTTCATCATACACTGACAGCCACACCCACATCCCACAACCACCGCCATGTAAGCCCATCCATTAGCCCAGCTCTACGGACTCACCATTAAATCTCAGAAGAGAGATTCAAGCTAAAGCATAAAACATTCACGGTAGACGAGTCTCCCAGGTGAAAACTTCGGGCCTCCCTCTGGAGGGAGGCAGTGATGCAGGAGCCCCGGAAGCCACACCCACACTCCACAGCTGCCGCCAAGCCAACAGGGCAAGTCCACTGCTTCACAATTGATTTCTGTAGAGATGCCAAACTGCGAAAAACTCCAGGTACACCAGTTTTTAGGTTGAGAACTCTGGGGTCTTCTCAGAGTGGGGATGGGTAGCTCCTCCCCAACCCCTGTATACTGCCGGAAGCCCCGGGAGCCATACCGTCATTCCACAAACATTGCCATGAAAACTCAGGACCGTTGAAGTATTCTGGAGTTTCCCGAGCACACAGCTGCATTCGCAGTCATGAAACACCTCCAAATTTGGCAATACTGACATCCCAGTACACTGGATCAGATAAGCAAGTAGCACAGAAGCCAATTACACTCAATAAGTAATAATACAGAAGGCTCAACTAGCAACAAACAGCTTAGAAAATCCTCAGACAAGGAATTATTGACTCCAAAGTCTGATATAACAATTTTCACAGATTTTCTTTTATGGAAAAAATGTTTGATAATTCCATTTAGTTGTCACAAACAATGGAAAATAAATTATTTTGTGCCTGTTAAAGGGACAGGCTTTGGAGGGGGAGGTGCAAGGGTTGGGAAAATGGGGACAATGGTGGAAAGGAATGTCATACAATGTGGTGGGGTTGGTGTTGAATATTGAATGCCCATAATAAGTGTACTATGAATAGTTTTGTAAATCATGGTGTTTAAATAAAGAGGAAATTTTAAGAAAAAAAAAGAAATTTGACCCTGGACTAGAGAGATAGTACAAGGGGTAAAGCATTGCCTTACATGTGACTATGGTTTGATGCCCAGAACCACATATAGTTCTCTAGCACCTCCATAAGTGACCCCTATTGGGGTCGAGTGATAGCACAGCAGGTAGGGCATTTGCCTTGCATGTGGCCGACCTGGGGTTCAATCCCCTGCATCCCATATGGTCCACCAAGCACTACCAGGAGTAATTCCTGAGTGCAGAGCCAGGAATAATCCTGAGAATTGCTGGGTGTGACCCAAAAAACGAAAAGAAAACCAAACAAAACACGAATGACCCCTGAGCACCATTCATGTGGCCAAATAATTTAAAATTAAATTTTAAAATAAATTTTGAAAAAATAAGAAATTTTGCTTTGACAATTATGTTGCGTTATAGTAATCAAACTTACCAAGAGACTAAAACCTAATGATTCCAACTATTAAAATAACAGGATAATTATGTAAAATGGTAAAGGTGCTAATTATGAGTTCAGTGGCAATCATACTATAACATATAAATGTATCAAATTAGCACGTTATATCCTATAAATCTTCAGTTATGTGTCAAATCTACTTCTATTTTCAAAAAAGAAATTTAGTCTTACCCAACCATGATTGGATCCAACAATTGGTGGGGTTTCAGAACAATAATGCTGGGTGCCACTAAGTCAGGGGAGGTCATAGAGACAACTGAACATAAAGGAGTATGGGGGTGCAAACGCACTTTACAGCTAATCCATGACCCAGCCTGGTCTACCCCAAGCACCAGATCAGACTGAGTACTTTCCTTTACCACTGTATCAATGCACATTTTACTCCTTAGACAATGACAAAACCTTTCAAATTGGTGTTTTTGTATTCTTTAGTTAGATACTCAGGTATAGAATTGCTGGAGTGATGCTTATTTTTAATATTTTGAGAAATCTCCATGCTGCTTCCCATACAGGCTGAACCAGTTTAACTTACCACTAACAGCTTATGAGGGTTCCTTTTCTCCATACTGCTATGGACTTTCAGAATGGGTTACTCCAAGGTATAGGCACATCCATGTTCATTGCAGTGCTATTTATAGTAGCCACATTATAGAAACAACCCAGATACCCAATGACAAATAAATGGGCTAATATTTGATCTCTATGGACCCCGAAATACTACACAGACATGAGAAAAATGAAGTGTTACCTTTTGCAACATCTTAGATGGAAACAGGGAATGATTTCACCCATGCGTGAAATATACGTATACATGGTATACAGAGAAGTTGAGCAAGGGAACAGATAAAACCAAATGAAAGCAAATCTTTAGTTCAGGTGACAGTACTAAGCTTACCAGACAGGGAGAAGGCCTGGAGAATCAAATAAAGGATAAGAGCTCAATGATCTTTGGTGGAAGAATACTGGTAATTTGGTTATGTTTGTAGTGTGGTAACAAATATTTAGTGAGAGTATATTCCAAAACATTAGAGACTCTTATAAAGCAGTGTTATCTCAATGGGGGAAAAGCAATAAAAAGAATTCAGAAGCAGCTCAAAGGACTGAAGTGCATGTGTGAGGCCCTAAGTTTGATCCTTAGTACCACATGACTCCTATGCAGTGCTAGATATAGCCCTGGTGACCTCTGATATGTTTATATCGGAGCAGCACCATAATCCAGGGCCACAACAACACACACACAACACACACACATACACACAGATGTGGCTCATTAGAAAAATGCCGACCTGACATATGGGAAGTCATAGGTTTGATCTCTTGGACTGCAAAAAATAAATGTTTTTAAAAAAGAAAAGAAAAGAAATGATCCACAGACAGAATAAGAACACACAATATGCAACAAAAGCCACAAGACTGTATTGACAAACTTAATCTTTGTGAAGATCTCAGAGGCAAAGATTTTTTTTTTTTTTTGGGGTCACACCTGGCAATGCACAGGGCTTACTCCTGGCTCTGCACTCAATAATTACCCACTGGAGGTGCTCAAGGAACCATATGGGATGCTGGGAATGGAACTCTGGAAGGCTGCATGCAAGGCAAACACCTTACCCGCTGTGCTATTCTCTAGCCCCTAATGAAGCCACTCACTATGCTAATACCCAGTAAGTCTGTAAAGAGAAACAGTTGTTCTTAAATGAAACATGACAAACATGTATTAGGGACTTGGAAAAATTTTACACACCACTAGCTTAGAAAAGTATAGAGATTTGTACGAAAGATTTCATCCAAAGTACAGCATTACTTACAATGTTGAAATGTTGAAGACTAGTTATTTGATAGAAAGAGCTAGCTCAAATTAAAGTACATTCACAAATACTCATATAGTATACACTTCACTCTATATTGTGATGACAATTTAGTGTTTAAAGTTGAAAGATAGTGTCAGAGAGATTATATAGAGATTAAGGTGCTTGCTTGTATGCCGTAGTGTAGGATAACATTGACTTGTCCTTTCTACCTTGCCATAGGGAGCTTAGGTTTACTGGGTTACTCCCATCACAGTGCTCCCATTCCTCTGTGTGTATTTGTAAACTTTTTTTTGTGCTCTGCTTCCCCAACCGGTCAATTACCTTTATCTTCTAATCAGAGTCTAATATTTTCAAGTTAATATTGCTTTTCTCTTTTCCTTAAGTCCTTTGCATAGTCAATTCAGAGCAATGTTCTTTTTGTATAGACACAAGAAGACAGGTAATGCTATGCTTTTGCATCTTGGGAGTTAATTGACTCCAAATGATATTCACTCCTGGGCATCTGTTCTCTTGACTTAAGCCTCAGTTGCCCTTACTTCCTGGCACCCCAAAGCAGGGTCCTGTCATGGGACTGGATAAACCTGGGGCAAGCTGTGAACTACCCTGGCATTGAAATGGGCCAGACAAAAGCACCATAATACTTAACTGTACATTAAGAGCATGGTCATGGACAAATTCTGTCATGATCCAAAAAGTAATAACTAGAGTGAGGAAAGATTAATCTGGCCTGAGCACTGTAGTCTGAGATCTATAGTGAGATGTCCCCAGGAGGCGACCCTACAAGTTTAATGTCTTACTGTGTCCATACAAAATAACAAATATTAAGAAGTAGAAGTAAAATGTTAATTATGATGTCAATTAAATGATTGGACTAAGGAGAGGAGAAACACTCTAGGTGCTATTTCAGCCCTTGAGTCTGATGGGTGATCAGGAAGGGCTTTTGATATGTTGATTCTGCTACCCCCAATTCGGGGGAGTTGGTGAGAGACTAGAGAGAGACCAGGCTATGAGTGGGAGTGCAGAGAGATGAGCGGGAGAGACAGGAGACAGGAATGAGGGACTATGTGAGACTAGAATGGGGAACTTAGTGAGACTACAACCGGCGCATGGGGAGAATGGAATAAACAACAATGGATCATCAAGCAGCTTGGCCTTCGTTTCCTCCTTCATCTGCTAATGCATCGGTCATCCGGGTGGGGAAGTGACCCGAGACCACCGAACGCAGGTGGCAAGAGAGTGCTGCAGGGCTTCCCTAGTCGCACAGTGATTAAACACAGTAGATAGACCCTGGTTCAACCACTGGTATCTGAGCACCAGCCTTGAGTGATACCTAAAAACAGAGTTAGTTAGGAGTAATCTCTGAGTGCGACTCCACGTATGACCCAACCCTTCCCAGCCAAAAAAAATTATATATATATATGTACTATATAACATTATATATAGTTATATAAAATGTTACATATATTATATCTATACTTCAACATCATTCCAAATTTTAGTGATGTGTAATCATCATCATCATCATCATCATCATCATCTCAGTAACATCTCCATTCGTCCTAGTCCTGAAATTTTAGCAGCCTCTCTTTACTCATCCTCCCCAATGGTGCCACATTGGAGGTTCTTTCAGGGTCAGGGGAATGAGACCCATCTTTATTACTGGTTTTGGCATATGAATATGACATGGGGAGTTTGCCAGGCTCTCCCATGTGGGCAGGAAACTCTTGGTAGCTTGCCAGTTTCTCTGAGAGGGAGAACTAGGCTATAAGATGTTGGGAGATTGGTTTTATAGTTTCTGGATGTTGGCCGTTGATGAGATTACACGATACTGGGGCAGTTCTTGAAAAATGGGGGATCTGGGTGGAAGAGGCCCAGTCCTGATCCAAGCAGGCTTGGAGATCTCAGCCCCGGGTCCCGCATACCTGGTTTCCTCTGCCGGTTCCTTCATGCGTGAGGATCATCTGAACGTGTGGAGAGTGGTCTTGAGCATGGCTCTGGCTGGGTTCTGGAGGTCTTCGGCTGCCGGGGCTCTGCTCAGGGCGGGAAGGAAGACTCAACCCACCTCTTCCTAGAGGCCCCCATGAAGACAGTCAGGTTCGGGGGGCAAGAGATTCTGCCATGTCATGTATAATAAGGATATAAAATGCAGGTTAAATTTTAGCAAAGGTTTGTGAATAATTATGAATATTTGTATCTCTTATATTTTAATGCATTTCTATATAAGCATATCTTGTTTATTATAAGGAAGATAACAAAATGGTGTTGAGGAAGGACTCCAGCTCTATTTCATCACAGGGAGAATGATTTTTTTTTCTTTTTGGGTCACACCCAGAGATGCTCAGGGGTTACTCCTGGCTCTGCACTAAGGAATGACTCCTGGAGGTGTTTGGGGGACCATATGGGATGCCGGGGGATCAAACCCGGGTCAACCACATGGATGGCAGGTACCCTACCAACTGTAGTATCACTTAGGCCCCTGAGAGATTGAATTCTTGACACACTTAAATTCATGAATTCAGGACAACTTATTATCTGACCAAGGCAATTGAGGAGTTGTTTCTACATTCTTATATTTCCCTGGGGACCCAAAAGAACTACCTACTTCACTAAGGATCCATTATTTCCAGGATAAAAGGGAGTCCCCACTAAAAAATTAAAATACTTTCTTTCTTTCAGTTTTCCTCTTTTACTTAAGATGAAATTCTCTATATCTAAAATTTGACAACAATTTATCCTCCTTAGACATTTTAAAGTCTTTAACAGCCTTAGTGATTCTGAAAAGAATTTGTGGAGATGAACTGTAAATATCACCTTAAACTGAATTGAGTCTTCATCCAGTCCAGCCAATCTAGAAATACTGAAGTTGTTATTAAGAGACTAGAGCTCAGGGCAAAGTAAGGTTTGAGATGCAAATATGAGTACATTAGCATATGTATGGCAGTGGGAACCCCAGGAGCCATCTCCATCCAAATCAGTGATTCTCCACAGGGAACAACTGTATTCCTCCAGGGAACAGTTCCTAAAGTCTAGAGATTTCAGAACTGGAGAAAAAAGTGGTACTATAGAAAAAGTGGTAACAGGTAAGGTCAGGAATGCTGCTTAGCATCCTACAATGATCAAGACAACTGTTTACAACAAAGAATCTTCTGATCTAAAGCATTAATGGGGCCTAAATGGTTTCATCTTTAATGCAAAGCACACCCAGGTGCCTTACACTCAAAGCTGAACTCCGGGCTTACTCCCAGTTCTGTGTTCAGAGAACACACCTGGCGAAGTCTGGGGACCATATGTGGTGCAGGAAGAGGTGGGGGTAGGCAGGGAACCCAGTACCACCACATGCAAGACAAGTGTCCTACCCACTGTACTATCTCTCTAGCCCTCTCCTCAGTTTGAGAAGACAGAACACTGGGATATAGGATGAAAGTTATAGTAACCTATTTCTATATTTTTTAATTAATAGCGAGCTGGAAAGTATGCTCTGCTAACATTTTAAAGTCCACTCTAAAGGTCTTATGAAAATGTGTATAAAGAAGACATCATGGGCGGGGAGGGGCATATGGGAGGTAGAGCTCAGAAGACTGTAGGACAGCTTTCCATACTGGAATATGGGGTTTGATCCCCAGAACCGTATCCTCCTCCAAGAACCACTGGGAGCACCCCCAGAGCAATGTCAGGGGTAGCCCCGGAGTACCTCCGGGAATGGCCCCACCCACACCCCACTCCCAAAAAGAATGATACTGTTGCCCCCATTCCAGTTGCATCATATTGGGAATACAGGTTGCTCTGGGAAAGACTAAGAAATGTAAAATGATGAGATGACCTTTGGAATCTCATTTATATACTTGTTTTCAGCATACTGTCATAGATTGCAATTTACATGGATTTATGGATCATAATATCTAGTTTTAAATAAACTGGCCCTTAGAAGAGGACAAATGACTGTAAGTATCACTGTAAAGATGCTGCCAATTGAAGATGGCATTAATACTGTGAGCCAAGGGAGCATGAAATGGCAGAACTGACCTTTTTCAAAGTACGCTTCCATCAGCCACAGTGGGAGGGGAAGTTAGAATGGTCTAATCAGGTCTGAAATGGAGTCCACTAAAGAGTAAAAATTAATTAACTTTCAAAAGGAAACAGCATTTAAAAAGCAAGTTTGGCAATGTTTTCATAGTTAAGTGATTCTGTTTTCTAATCAATGTAAACATAACCCTTCTAAGATTTAATATCTACACTAAAAAAACTTGAAAGTATTGGGGGCTGGAGTGATAGCACAGTGGGTAGGGCATTTACCTTGCACGCGGCCAACCCAGGTTCGATTCCCAGCATCCCATATGGTCCCCTGAGCACCGCCAGGAGTAATTCCTGAGTGCAAAATTCCTGAATGAAATGTAATAAAAACCCCTGTGAATCGCCAGGTGTGACCCAAAAGGCAAAAAACAAAACAAAACAAAAAAACTTGAGAGTGTAATGTATAACATTAAAAAAAAATCACTTGTGAGAGAATTTCAGTGGACTTTCAACATATGTTCAAAGTATCCTAAATACAATGCCATAGAGCTTATTTTCAGGAATAATCAACTGATATTGGTGAAGATAGCAATTGACCTTCAGGATTCCAAGATACATGAAAGTTTGTATCATAACTTATTACCAGAGAAATGCAAATCAAGGGAGCTATTGCCTCACTCTTTTGATAAAAGCCACTTTTGATAAAAGTGGCTTTTATCAAAAAGACTGGAAGCAACCAGTATTGGCCAGGATGTGGCTTAAAAAAAAAAAAAGGAACCATTATTTACTGTAGGTGGAGCGATAGCACAGCGGTTGGGCGTTCGATTTTCACGAGGCCAACCGGAGTTTGATTCCCCCACCCCTCTCAAAGAGCCCGGCAAGCTACCGAGAGTATCAAACCTGCGCGACAGAGCCTGGCAAGCTACCTGTGCGTATTGGATATGCCAAAAACAGTAACAATAAGTCTCTCAATGAGAGACGTTAATGGTGCCCGCTCGAACAAATCGATGAGCAAATGTCATCCCGTTTAGCCCCTATGGAGAATAGTATGGGAAATTCTCTAAAAGGTAAGAATAGAACTTATATATGACCCAGAAATTCCACTTCTTGGCATATACCCCTAAAGCACAAATATATTACTTTGAAAAGACATGTGCCCACTTACATTTATAGCAATGTTTAGTACAATAATCAGGATATGGAAATAACCCAAATGTCTAGTGACAGACCAATGGATAAAGAAGTCTTAGAATATATATATATATATATATATATATATATATATATATACACATATATACGAAGACATAATGGAATACTAGGCAGTCATAAGAAAAGAGGAAATCTTGCAGGTCACTGCATCTGGGATGGAATTGGAGAGTATTACGAGTGAAATAAGTCTGAGGGAGGAAAACAAATACCAAATCATCTCACTCATCTATGGGAAAGAAACAAAACAAGGGAATAAACATAAACCCTCGGCCCTGAATTATGAAATTGAGATTACCAAGTAATAGGATAGGGGGGAATGATGAGGTAGACTGGAAATAATGTGAGAACACAAGTGGATGGTCTTGAACCCTTTGGTGATGAGGAGGTTAGAAAAATGTATACTTTAGAACCATAAACATTGACACTTGGACCTAAATGTAAATGTGGACCTAAAGGATAATAATGAAATGTAATAAAATAAAAACTGAATGATTGTTAGTGACAAAAACCTGCAAATATATAAGACTGAAAAATGAGTATATTTAATGTTGCCAATAATGCACTTTTACTTGATTCTGTATATTTTTGTAAGGTACTTTATATAATAACTGTAGCACTGTAGCACTGTCATCCCATTGTTCATTGATTTGCTTGAGCGAGCACCAGTAACATCTCCATTGTGAGACTTGTTTTTACTGTTTCTGGCATATCGAATACGCCACAGGTAGTTTGCCAGGCTCTGCCATGCGGGCAGGATACTCATGGTAGCTGCCGGGCTCTCAGAGAGGAACAGAAGAATCAAACCCAGGTCGGCCACGTGCAAGGCAAACACCCTACCTGCCATGCTATTGCTCCACTCCTTGGAATATACCATCACTAAATATTTGTTACCACACTGCAAACATAACCAAATTACCAGTATTCTAATAGCATTATAATAACATAGAGCAATAAATCAAATAAAATCAGGCATTTAGATCAACATATCACAAAATTCAAAGTGAAAATATTAATAATGAATGCAGCATTTCAGTCATATTTCTATGACTTCAAAACATTATTACAGTAGTTTAAAATAGCTTTTCTTTAATGTTCACTTTTGACCTCTTTCTTCACATTCCCAGCACATCCTTCCTCTCAGGTCCCAGCTGGCATTGCCTTCTCTCAGAGAAGGAACTCCAACATTAAATCTTTAACTCTGACTCCTGTATTTCCAGCTCTTGCTTAGAGTCCTGATTTGTCTACAGGTCCTTCAAACACCACAGGTCCATAATTGAGCTTCGTGTCCCTCTCATCCCTACTACTTTTTTGTCTTGGAGGCCTTCATTTAGATTAGTGACACCACTTTCTGCTGCCAGTGGAACATTGTTTCTTTGTATTCTCACATGTCACATTTAATTAATTATCAGTGCTTAATCCTCCTTCTCTTCTGGGCTCCACTTTTGTTTGACCCTATTTTTCTATTTATATGTTGTGATTTCTGTGATTAGCTGCCTCTGGGCAATCCTTTTCTATTTATTCTTTATCCTTTGCCTTCCTCACACCGAAGGGAAGAGCAAAAGTAATTTTTATTTTCAGTATGTATTAAATATTTATTGTAAGGTATGAAATGGAATACATTCTATTTCATTTTTTAAAATCTATATTGAATTACATATTTATGTTGACTTTGATTTTTGTTGTTTCTATTATTTTTGTGTCAGCAGATTTAGTAGAAAAAGAATCTCTACCTCTGAATTACTAAATTTGTGTTCCCCTTATGGTCTGACATAATTAATGTCTAACTATCCATAACTCTGAAGGAAGAAATTGCTTAGATAATTGTGTTACCAGAAACCTGGGGCTAGCATTGTTGCTCTTGTCTATAGTATTATTTTTATAGCTATAGGGCCACACCCAGAGTGCTCTGGGCTTACTTCTGGCTCCATGCTCAGGGATCACTTCTCGTATGACTCAGGGGACCACGTGGGCTTCCTGGGATCAAACCCAGGTTGACCACTTGCAAGATAATTACCCTATTCCATTCCAACCCATAAAGTATTATTTTTAAGAATCCCATTTTCCCTGGAGAAAAATTGTTGTGTAGACTGAAGGAGGGCCTCCCAATACAAAAGGGAAAACTAATAATTCTTATTATACATGAGTTTGTTTCAGAATGTGCTATATATATATAATTATATATAGTTATATATAATTTTAGAAAATTTCAGTCTTTCACCTTTACTGCATTTCAAAGACATTTTAAAGAAGATATATATTTAGGATTAATTTTCAACAAGCTTTTAAGAGTAAAGCATTCCAGCTGTGATACTGGTTTTTAGTATTTACTTTTGTTTATGTATATATTAAAACAAGAGTACAGGAAGTTCCTGGCTCACTTGTGCCCAATTTAGCCCTAGTTCATTGCCTGGACTCTAGAAGAGGGCTGCAAAATTCACCCTCTCGTGCATCAGCTGCTGAGAATTTCCTTCCTTCACTAGGATCGCTTCCTTCCTGCTAATGCACACCCTCTTCCACTCAGAATGACACATACAGCACTTCCTTATTTCAATCGCACCTGGACAATTTTTGTCTTCTTCCAAGCTCTCACTCTCCTTGTCATTGTGCCCCAACTTGGCAATGGAGTGAACTTTAATCTTCAACACCACAATAGGAGAAAAGAATTAGTGTCTCAGTCTCACAGGTGCTCACAGGCTCATAAGAGAAAAAAGAAAACCACTGTGGGAGTCCTTTTGAGATTAACATTTCAAGGGCACTTTGGAGCTACACTCAAGATAGGCCGGGCTTTCAGAAAAAAGAAACAAACAGTCAGATGATGCGGATGTAGGAGCTGAGGATGAAGGAAGGATTAAGGAGCTAAGGAGATGAGGCTCAAGAGGTATGTAGAAAGAGGGAGTTTAGATAAAACTCTCTAACGTTAGGAAGTCTTTAATGTGCTAATGCTTATCTTCTTTCTAGGAGGGAGAATGGATGAGAAGACATAGAAAGAGATAGTTATGATAGCTATACATGCAGGGGACAGCCCAGCAAGAGCCTACTCTAGACCTTGGGCAGGGGATGCCAAAAGAAGAACAAACTAGAAACATAAAGGGTTAGATAAGTTAATATAAGAAAAATAACTGAACACACAACTAAAGGAGAAAACGAGAAGGAGATGTTGAGAAAATAGAACATGATCTGATCATGGAGGGGAGAATGGAGATTAGAGATGGAGCTGGGGGGAGTGGAGAAAGGGGAAAAGAGAAACGGAAGGAAATTCACTCCATTGCTCTTCCATCATTCAAAGCAGTATGGGTTGGTTGCAAGGAAATTGAGAACTGGGGAAATTAGGACATGGTGATATCCAGGATAAATTAAAATTGCAAAACAGGAGGGGGAAAATCTGTTCAGTCTTTCTCCTCCTATTTACCATACAAACCTCTTGTCTCATGAGTTTCTTATGAGTTTGTTCCCATTTTTTCAGTTTTCTTAATACTATAAGTAGCCATGTTAATTTCTGTTGTAAAGGAGTGTATAAAATGCCCCTTTAAGAAGCTGTGTATAACATTTCTAAGTATATTTTATAAAAGAAGGAAAAGTAACTTCTTACAGTTCCGAACACTTTGCCTCTTGTGGTTTTATCCAGGAAAGAAAATGTCATCTATAACTTTGTTACAGTGGGAAATATGTTTTGAGTCTAAAGCAAATGTCTTACAGTTAACTTCTGAAAAAAGTCTGTATTTGAACTAGGAACTAACCATCTTAAGTTTATACTAGAAGAGGAAACTCAAAAAATGTTTTACATATTCTCTTCTTAAACTTTGGCTTGTTCCTGCTGATTACTCACTATTTGAAAGTACATAAGAGTTATATTTAGAAGGAAAGTGAGAAATTCAGTGAAGAATGTTTTCATACATTCATAAATATTTGGCACTCTTGAGATATTTTCTTGCATGTAAAAAGAAACTGAGTCATTAAGAATTTTTACATATATTGTTCTTTTAATAAGGTTCCCCTGGAGGCAACAACAGGATTCCAAGATTTTGGCAACCTTGAAGAGAAGAACTGATTTGGATCTTTATTGAAATTGGCACCATGTCATTGAAATGAACTCTGATGTTCCATAAGTGGTAATTTTCAAAGTCAAATCATCCATGTTTGAGAAATGTACTATTATTAAACTTCTGGGTAACTGTCTTATTAGGTCAGAGGCCAGCCACAGTCTCAGGGGTGACGGTAGGGTTTCTGATGACAGGAATGGACATTCCCATCATTAGTGCAATGTGGTAGAGATTTATCTTGGGAACAGACCTGCAGCTATCGGATTCAGGCCTCAAACTCTTTCTCCTTCCTAGGGTAAGAATGGATTAGTAAAGTGATATTGAGTTACTTCTGATGAGTTAGAGAAGGAGGGATGTTGAGCTGTGTGACAGACACAAGAATGTGTTTTACACTGTTGCCTCTTCAGCAAAGTCTCATCGAATAGGCGAGAGAATGGTTAGCTGTCATCTCAGAAGAAACTGAGTGTAATGTAGCACTGCAACGTAGCACTGTCGTCCCACTGTTCATTGATTTGCTCGAGCGGGCACCAGTAAAATCTCCATTGTTATGGTTTCTGGCATATCGAATATGCCATGGGTATCTTGCCAGGCTCTGCCCTGCTGGCGGGATACTCTTGGTAGCTTGCCAGGTTCTCCGAGAGGAACAGAGGAATCGAACCCAGGTCCGCCACGCACAAGGCAAACGCCCTACACGCTGTGCTATCACTCCAGCCCATGTAGAAGGGCATAGTAGGGACTTGAAATAGTGGACACTGTTAGTCTGCAGGTCAGAGTGGTACCTGAGAAGTCTTTCAGTATTGTTCACCCTTAGTGTTCCAGAAAGCTCCTTTGTTTAAAGAAGAATCATAGCCATCTTCTTAAGAGACCTTACATATGAGGTTGCATTTATAAAAAAACAAAAGCACATTTCCCATCAGTGTTGATTTCTATCACCTTTTTATGACAGAATTGTGTTGAAAAATATGAATGGGCAGGTATTTTCTGTGATAAATTATTTGAAAGAAAGCCATGATTTAAAAAATTTCTCCTACTAGCTCTAAGGTTTCAAGATTTTTTTATCATTGAAAAAATTCTTTATTTAGGCACCGTGATTTACATAGTTGTTGGTAGTTGGTTTTCAGGGCCTTGCTTGCAGTTGACCCAGGTTCAATCCCTGACATCCCATATTGTCTCCTGAGCCCTGCAGGGGTAATTCCTGAGTCAGGAGTAACCCCTGAGCATTTCCCAATGCGTCCCCAAACAAAGAAAACAAAGCCAACAAAAAGCCTTGCACTACCTGGTTCCCACCCCCAGTCCTTTTGTTCCACATCCCATCCCTACCCACTGACCCTGCATTCCCTCCAACCTTCCAGCCTGGCTTCTTGGCAGTCACCTTTTTTAATTGTATGGTATGGGCCGCATGCTTGTGGTTTGTACAGATGTGTGAGTTGTGTTAGTGATACTTTGCCTCACACTGTAGAGGGACCCAATTCTTCCTGTTTTCAATTCTGTTACTACCAGACCTCATCCTTTGGCTTCAGCCCTCTATAAATGAAATGTTGATTTCCAAGACTGTATACTGTACAAATAAAATTTCACTCATGTTCTAAGTATAGACTGGAGTGATAGCATGGTGGGTAGGGCATTTGTCTTATACGCGGTCGAACCGGATTCGATTCCTCCATCCCTCTTGGAGAGCCCGGCAAGCTACCGAGAGTATCTTGCCCACACGGCAGAGCCTGGCAAGCTACCCGTGGCGTATTCGATATGGCAAAAACAGTAAAAACAAGTCTCACAATGGAGACGTTACTGGTGCCCGCTCAAGCAAATCGATGAACAACGGGATGACAGTGCTACAGTGCTACAGTTCTAAGTATAAATTGGTATATTACACTCACCACCTAAGACCAATATACCTTCACAGTCCACTGACTCCATTGCTTACCCCTTCTTCTGATCTGGTAGCCTCAGTCCTGTGGTCTGAGTCTAAGAGTTTTTTTTGTTGTTGTTGTTGTTTTTTTTTGTCATTTCTTTACGTGCCTTCTCCAAATCTCACATACACATGAGATCATCTGGGTTATAGCTTTCTCTCTCTTTTTTAAATGAAGTAAGATAGTTTCTATAGAATGAAACTTGCTTAGGAAGATGTGAAGAGAGAAAAGAGGAAAGTGTGTTCAAGAGAGGACATGAGTCTCGACAGAGTAGAAGAGAAGCAAGTAAGGAAAGAAGAGAAACATATGGTCAAGGGAGTGCTTGAAGGCAAGCACCAAATGGTTTTCCAGAGGAGCACTTACACAATTGTTCCAAATGACAGTTCTGGAGTTTTAAATAAACATTAATCTGGGCATTTGTCTTTCTCTTTCTGACATATTTAAGTTAGTAGGATCCATCCACATTAGCATGCTCTATTTGGTTACAAAAAGGCAGATTACATTTTTCTTATATCTGAGTTGCATGCTGTTACACTGTAAATATTTACTTCATTCATTCAGCTGTTGATGGATACTTTGTTTCCATATCGAGGCTTTGTGATATTGTTGCAATGAACATGGCTGGGCAAGTATCTTTTAGAATCAGTGTTTTTATGTTCTTTGGATAAATACCTAGTAGTAGAACTCTACATCAGATGATAGATCTATTTTTAATGAAAAACACTCATACCACTTTCCAGAGAAGTTGAGCCAGTTTGCATTCTCCTTCAACCATATCGGAGGGTCATCTTTCTTCACACCTCTAGTACTTGCTCCTTCTGGTCTTTCTGATTTTTTGGTAAGCTATTGTAACAGGTGTGAGAGGATAGCTTGTTGTAGCATTGATTTTCATTTTCCTGGTTAAAAGAGAAAATAGACATTTTCCCCAAGTGCCTGTTGACCATCTGTCTTGTTTCTTTGGTGATGTATGTGTTCAATTTTTCTGCCCATTTTTTGATGGAATTGTTTACTTAGTGTTGAGTTTCATGAGTTCCAAATATATCTTGGATATTAGCATTTTGTCAGATGTATGGAGCACAAACATTGTCACCCATTCAGTAGACATTTTTTTAAAATTTTGTTTTATTAAATTTTTTAAATTAAGCCACCATGATTTATAAAGTTATTAATAGTTGAGTTTCAGGGATACAATGTTCCAGCATTAATCACATCACTAGTGTCAACTTCCCTCCACCAGAGTCCTCTGGTTCCATCCCACCCACTAGCCTAGCTACTTGCTGAGACAATAAGAAGTTTTGGTTGCTGTAGTTTGGGTCTCATGCTTTCAGTGTTGCTTATATATGTACATATATAAGTAGATATATACACACCGATATGTATATATACATATATGTATATATTTATATACATTTATATATATTTGAACTGGAGCAATAGCACAGCGGGTAGGGCGTTTGCCTTGCATGCAGCCAACCTGGGCTTGATTCCTCTGATCCTCTTGGAGAGCCTGGCAAGCTACTGAGAGTAATTAGCCCGCACAGCAGAGCCTGGCAAGCTGCCCGTGGCATATTCAATATGCCAAAAAGAGTAACAACAGGTCTCACGATGGAGATGTTACTGGTGCTCGCTTGAGCAAATCGATGAACAATGGGACAACAGTGCTACAGTGCTATATATATTTGTGTGTACATATATATATGTATGTATATATACTTATATTTTATATATATATATAGACACTTCTATACCACTGATGTGTCCAAGGTCCTTGACCCCTGCCCCTATTTTCTCTCATCTGCTTCTTCTTACTGCCTCTCTAGATTTCTTTCCTTCCCCATTGTCCATTTTCCTATACTCTAGGGTCAAGGTTAGTCTATATATCTATCAGTTGATGGATATATACTTACTTCCCTCATCCTGTTAATTCGACTGGAGTGATAGCACAGCAGGTAGGGCATTTGCTTTGCACGCAGCAGACCCAGGTTTGATTCTGTCCTCTCAGAGAGCCCGGCAAGCTACCGAGAGCATCCTACTTGCACGGCAGAGCCTGGCAAGCTACCCGTGGCAGATTGGATATGCCAAGAACAGTAACAAGTCTCACGATGGAGACGTTACTGGTGCCCACTCAAGCAAATCGATGAACAATTGGACAATGCTACAGTGCTACAGATAAGTAAGATTATCTATCCAATGTTTGTCTTTCTTTTTCTGACTTATTCAATTCAATATGATCTCCTCTAGTTCATACGTTGAAGAGTATTGCATGATATTCTTATTCCATGCAGCTGATTGTATTCCACCGTGTTTATATAACACAGCTTCTTCATAAAGCTTTTTTTGTGTGTTCCATATGCTCTATTAGTTCATTATTCATTCTTACTTGCACATGGAAACTTTACTTTCCTTCTTGATCTCCTCACTGACCCCAAATTATTCAGAGAATGTTGGGGGAGTTTTTATGGTTGATTTCTAGCTTAATAGTATTGTGATCTAAAAATATAGAAATACAGAAAATCAGTCTTGATAAATGTATTTTAGCCTTCATAAATTAATTGGAGTTATAGAACAGCAGGTAGGGCATTTGGCTTGCACGTGGCAGACCTGGGTTCGATTCCTCCATCCCTCTCAGAGAGCCCAGCAAAATACCTAGAGTATCCCTCCCGCACTGCAGAGCCTGGCAAGCTACCTGTGGTGTATTCAGTATGCGAAAAACAGTAACAACAAGTCTCACAATGGAGACTACAGTGCTTCATGAATTTATTGACTTTTTTGGACAACAACATATGATTTGTCCAGATAGTATTCCAAGTGTACTTAAGAAAAATATGTGTTCTTTGTATTGGGGAGTGGAGAGCCCTGCAAATTTTTCTTCAGCCATAGTGATCCAAATCCTCATTGAAGACTTATTTCCTTGTTGATTTTCTTTTGTGTTTATTTCTGTCTTGTTATAGATGTCTCTCTTCAGGTTTGATGATAGTTGCTTTATGCATTTTGATGCATTATTTAGTGCATGCACATTAATGAGTCTTAATTTCTCTTGATAGATTGATCTTTTAAATATTATACCATGTTTGTCCCTGTCTCTTAATGCTTTTTATATTTTGAAATCTATTTTGTCTGCTAAAAGAATGGATATCCCTGTGTTCTTTAGGCTATAATTTTTTCTAATATTTTATTTCAATCTTATGTTTATTTATTTTTTTTTCTTTTTGGGTCACACCCAGCGATGCTCAGGGGTTACTCCTGGCTTTGCACTCAGGAACTACTCCTGGCAGTGCTTGGGGGACCATATGGGATGCCGGGGATCGAACCCAGGTCGGCCATGTGCAAGGCAAACGCCCTACCCGCTGTGCTATCGCTCCGGCCCCTCAATCTTATGTTTATTATTGAAGTTCAAGTGGGTCTTTTGTAGAAAGAAAGATGTTAGTGTTCTTAAGAGTCTTCCCACCATTTGGTACCTTTTTTGTTTTGTTTTTGGGCCACACCTGGCTGTGCTCAGAGCATACTCCTGGGTCTGTGCTCTGAGATCACCCCTGACAATGCTTGGGGTCTTCCCACCATTTTGTACCTTTTTTGTTTTGTTTTTGGGCCACACCTGGCTGTGCTCAGAGCATACTCCTGGGTCTGTGCTCTGAGATCACCCCTGACAATGCTTGGGGCACCATATATTTTGCTGGGGATCAAACCTAGGTTAGCCACATGCAAAGCAAACATTCTGCTCACTTTACTATCTCCCTGGTCTCTGCTTTGTATCTTTTTATTGATGATCTCAGACCATGGATAGTTAGCAAAATTATTGATATAAAAGAATTTATTAAAAAAAACAGTATGACACTAATATCTAATGCCAGGGAAAAGGGGCCAGGAGGACTGGTCAGTGGTTAGTCAGTGGTGTGAGAGATGGAGGGTAGTTAAGATAGAGAAGGATCCATGATGACAATGTTGGTCGGAAATGATCCCTCTGGACTAGAACTGAGTGTCGAAAGCAGGTAAAGGAATATACATGATAAATTTTCAGCCTCTGTATTGCACACCATATTGCTAAAAATGAGAGAGAGAGAAAGAGAAAGAGAGATAAAGAGAGGTGCCTGCCATAGAGGCAGTCTGGGTTTGGGGGCATGGCTTGAAGGGGTGGGAGGGAAACTGGGGACACTAGTCTGGAAAAATTGCACTGGTGAAGGGATGGGTATTGGAACATTGTATGACTGAAATGCAATCATGAACAATTTTGTGATGCTCTATCTCACGGTGATTTAATAAAAATAAATACATAAGTAAATTTATTTACTTTTTTTCTTTAGAATTTTTTTCTATCAGCATTTTTCTCTTTAGAATTTTTACTTCCCTTATTTTCTTCCATTAGTCTTTAGTATCTGTCTTTTGTGTAATAATTAGGATATATTTACATATTATTGTTTGTTTCTTCCAAATATTTTGCTTTGTTGTTTGGGGCCACATCTGGTGGTACTTAGGGGACTATTCCTGGCTCTGTGCCTGAGGATTGCTAGTGATACTTGGAATACCATGTAGTGCCAGAATTTAAACTCAGACCTCTGTCATACAAAGCATTTATTTAGCCTGTTGAACTCTCTCTCTAGCCCTAAGTAATTTTATTTTGAGCTTACCATGAGGTATATATATCTATGGTGCTATGTTTATAGCCAGTTTTAAATTGAATGCAAGTAAATACTTTGTTTTTGCTTGTTTTTGTGTCATACCCAGCTGTACTCAGGAATCACTCCTGAGTGCTCAGGGGATCATATGAGATCCCAAGCAATTGAGCTGGGTCAGACAAATGCCTTACGCATTGTACTCTTTCTCCTGCCCCAAAGCAAGTAAATCTTGAGTTTGTTCTAAGAGTCTCCATTATTATTCTCACATTTGTTTTTTAAGGTATTTTGATATTTCCTCCTAAGCTTTTCTCTCCTTGAACATGTATATGTGCTTCTTGGAGGGTCTCTTTAATGGCCATGAGTTACTTGTCTCGGCACTGCCAACCCGTTTAGTTATTTGCTAGTGGTGGGTGGAGTTCTTCCAATACTCATTCTCAGAGTGTGAGGAAGAGTGTGAGTTCTAGTATGGCGGCCTTAGTGTGGCGGCCATGAGCAAGGGTGGGAATGGCCGTGGCCAAAATAATGCCTGCAGGCAACTAAGACAAGATTTAATATTTTTTTTAAGATTTAATATTTTTTTCTTTAAGATTTATTATTATTTTCTTGCCTCCTGATCCAGTGCTAGAAGCATAGGATTGTAGGATTGGAATGGTAGGATTTCAATACACACTCCCAAGTGCCTGCCCGTCCCACCCCCCCACACACTCCTCAGGTAAACGCCTACACCTTAAAAAGTAGTTTTTGGATCTTTGCTTGTTGTCCTGAGAACAGGTTTTCTTCTAGACAAAGGCACACTGCTTCCTCCCTGGGTACTAACCCTTTGTCTGCTTATCCCATTTTCAGATGGACTTACATATAAATTATTACCAAAAAATTTTTTGCCATTATTTTGTGATAAAATAAACAAAAGGTCTTTCCATTTGGCCACCTTGCCCCTGCTGCACACTTCCAAATTCTAATCTTTCTGAATCCAATTGTGCACCTCTTTGTTCTGTGCAACAACTCCTAAAGTCTATCTATCTTTAGAATTAATATTTCCTACAACAATTATTTTCTTCCATTTAACGAATCCTCTTTCCTCTCTGGTGAGTTTGCTGTGATTACTGCTGTATTTGTCTCTTATTTTTAATTGCTTTTGCAATGTTTTGCTAATATTTCTTGGTAATTTTTAATTTTATTAGCCCCCCTCCCCGTTTCTGTTTTCTTTTCATTGAAAGTTTGTGATTGATTTCCTTTGTTTAAGGAGATGGAAGTTGTGCACATTCTAGTAGCTCATACTCTGATTTTTGTTTTTAAAACATCATCTTTGTTTTCTAAAGTGCTTCTGGAATTTTTCTTTTTCCTATCCCCATATCTTTATTATATAAAAATAAAAATATGTTTAAAATATTTAGCAATTTCTGATTTTATTTCCAGCAGTCAGCGCTCTCATAACAGTGAAAGATTCAGAATTTTTTATTATTCATTCATCTGGTACAAATTCTCAGTTGCTCTGAGCAAGCGATTGAATGGTTATTCCTAAGCTGCATTATTGCAGTAAAAATAATTATCCCTGTATTTCTTTTTCATGCCCTATTTTATCCCAGACTTTATTTTTCTGCTTTGTCTCTTTTCCAAAGAAAATGAACAATGATTTTATTGATCTTTATTGTGCCTCGAGCGCTTTAGACTCAGCTTTGTATATACAGGAATTTGCTCTTCTATTCTATGTACCATGGGCCAGGAAATCTTTTAAGCAATGTATTATAGAACTTTTATTATCTGGCCAGTATGTTCTGTGAACAATTTAGCAATTTTCTTCTATCTGTCATGACCACAAGAGAATGAAGTAATACTGCTCTATGAAGATATTTGGACCTGACTTCTATAGCTGAAAGGGAAAAATACAGTTAAAGGGACAATGATTTTTTTCTTTTTAATAGGAGTCACCCCCAGCAGAGCTGGGGGTTGGCCAGGAGTCACTCCCAGGAATGTTCAGTCTAGTGGTATGGACCTGATAGTTCAAATGCTCAGGTCGATTGGTGCTGGGAACACCATTACTACACCCAGAAGTGCTTACTAGGACAGGATGTGCTGGAAGTCAAACTCTACCAATGGAGCTATATCCTGGACTCTATTATGGAAGACTCCCCAAGCATTGCTCAAGGGTCCTGGGAACCACTCCTGGTCATAGTTGGCCAATCAGCTGAGATAATTCAATGCTAGAGCACAATGATGAAGTGCTATTCAGGCCCAGAGGTGCTGGGAACCACCAGGACTAATTCAGTAATGCTCAAGGTAATCCAGGGATTTTTTTTTCTTTTTGGGTCACACCCAGCATTGCACAGGGGTTACTTCTGGCTCATGCACTCAGGAATTACTCCTGGCAGTGCTAGAGGGACCATATGGGATGCTGGGAATCGAACGCAGGTCTTCCGCATGCAAGGCAAACACCCTACCTGCTGTGTTATCACTCCAGCCCCAAGGGGGCTACTTCTTTAGGTGCTGTCAGAGGAGCTATGTGGTGCCAGGATTAAACCTGGGTCCTAGTGCGTTCAAGGCCTACACCTCAACCACTGAGCTGTCTCCCTGTCCCAACACCTATTTTTGTCTGGTATTTATTAATACATTATAGGAACTACCTTACTATGCAAAGTTTACTTATTAATAATATAACATTGTTTTTACAAACCTTCAAAGTTTTTTAAGTTTAGAAAAATATTTCTTAGAGTGTTATTTATCAAATGACTCCTTAGTTGAGAATTACTATAATTTATTACAACTGTGACATGATTGTTCAAAATTCTCCATTTGATAAGTAAAATAAAATTTTACATTGATCAATGTTATATTCAAAAATGTCATCATGTTTAGTTTAATAGGATAATATAATTTAGGCAGGAAGAAAAACAAAGGCTTATTTAGTTTAACTTCCCATTGAAAGCTGAATTCTTTGCAACCACATTTATGAGACGGTGACCACTCATTTTTGCTTGAGTGCTTCCATTGTAGAAGTTTCCTATGAAAGTTTATTTTAATTTAATAATTCTAAGATTCAATATTTTCATCTTTGGTACAAGTTTTCCTTTTTTAAAAAAATTTTTTTATTAGTGAATCACCGTGGGGATACAGTTACAGATTTATACATTTTTGTGCTCATGTTTCCCCCATACAAATTTCTAGAACCAATCCATTCACCAGTGCCCATTCTCCACCACCAGTAAACCCAGCATCCCTCCCACCCTCTCCAGTCCCATCTCCCCCACCAGTTTTCCTTTTTGGAGTAACTTATGCCATGTCTCATCTCTATGTGCTATTCTTTCTTTCTTTCTTTCTTTCTTTCTTTCTTTCTTTCTTTCTTTCTTTCTTTCTTTCTTTCTTTCTTTCTTTCTTTCTTTCTTTCTTTCTTTCTTTCTTTCTTTCTTTCTTTCTTTCTTTCGCTTTTTGGGTCACACCTGGCAATGCACAGGGATTACTCCTGGCTCTGCACTCAGAAATTACTCCTGGTGGTGCTCAGGGGACCATATGGGATGCTGGGAATTGAATCAGCTGCGTGCATGGCAAACGCCCTACTCGCTGTGCTATCGCTCCAGCCCATATATGCTATTCTTTAGATAATTAAAACTGGAGGCCTACCATTTGCTTCCTTCCTCCTTCTCAGGTTAAATATTTATCCCTCCTTTAACTATTCTGTATATAGTTTGCAACTCTTCTCCATCTCCTCAGCTTCATAAATGAGACTCCTGCAAGTAATGTGCAAAGCTGTTCTTCATTCATGCTTCAAAGGACATCTTTCAGAAAACACAAAGGACACACAGCTATTTTCAGTTCAAATTATTTCCAATTTGAACCATATCTAGACTCTTAAAACTTATAATCAATCATGAAAATTTAATAATAAAAATTAAACAAGAAACCCATTTAAAAACCAGTTAAGAGATTTGAGTAGATATTTGTCCAACATATATATATATATATATATATAAGGCCAATTAACACATGAAAAGATACCCAACATTATTTGTTATTTGGAAACTTTAACCTAAAGTTACAAAGAGTTCCCACTTCATACAACTGGGGTAGCTATAACAAACACCACAACAACAACTATAGCAAGTCTTGGCAAAGATGTTGAGAAATTAGAGCACTCTTACTGGTAAGAATGCAAACTGAAATGTTTGACCATTCCTCAAGTGAAACAGGACCATCCCCATGGACTGAGTAAGGCCTACTAGCTATGAATAAGGAAAGTGTACAGGAAAGTGCCTTCTCGTGCTTTCCATTTGGCAAGTCAAGCCAATTCTTTCAAAACAACATCATTTGTGAGCCTGAGAGATAGAAACAAAGAAAATCACACTACTATCTTTTAGTAGGCTGGAAGGAACCCAAAAGCTCAGATTTTATCTTATTTCTGGAAAGAAAAATTTTAAAATTCTCTATCAACAAAATTTATTTTTGTCTCTCAACTTAGGCTATCATCTTCAACTCCAATTTCCCTCCTTCTGCATAAAACAATTTTTATGAAATCCAGTGGCAAGGAACCCATCATCCCAACAGGAGCTCTTAGTAGAGTTGGGAAATTGTTAAATGCAAGTGTAGTAATAACAGAAGCCAAGGCAGAAGCCCTTAGGATTTCTTAGTTTCCTTTCTTCCTCCTCCTTACTCCCTCTGTCCTTCCATAAATTATTTAGCATTGCCCAAAGAATGGGACTGAAAGAAATGGGTAAAATTTCTAAAGCAATAGTACAGTGGGCAGGGTGCTTGCTTTGCATGCAACTGACCCAGCTTTGATCTCCAGCATCTTATATGATCGTCCAGAGCCTGCCAGGAGAGATTCCTGAGTGCAGAGCCAGAAGCAAGCCCTGAGCATCGCCGGGTGTGCCTGTGTGTCCCCCACATCCCCAAAACGAAATGGAAGAAAGAAACCACCACATCTTTCAACAACTGAAATCCCTCTACTTGAGAACAAATCTCTATTATTCTGATTTCTAGTCCTAGTCCTCTCTTTCCACATCTTTCTCAAAGACATGGTTTGATTTTGGGGGGCGGGGGTGGAGGTCACACCTGGTAGTGCTTAGGGGCTTACTCCATCTCTGTGCATGGAGATCAGTCCTGCTGTGCTCAGGGGGCCAGGTGGTAGGTATGTAGGATCAAACCCAGGACTCTAGAATGCAAATCCTTTACACAGCCCTCTGGAACATCTCCCAGGCTCTCACAAGGCATCTGAAGAAGTCTTCTCCCCTCAGCTCCTGCTGTTTGAAGGATGAATTTACATATTTCAACTTCTTCATCCAGAACCAGTCCAGACCTGTGGATACATACAGCATACAAGGTCAAGCTCACAGCATACAAGGTCAAGCAGGGCCTCTAGATCACTCCCACTGTCGCTCTGCGGTAACTTCTACTGGCACCTGCCCACTGTGTTCTAAGCCCTTGAACTTCTAAGTTGTCTACCCGATCTCAGGTAACTGTGAAACAACTTTGTGAGAGAGTTGCCTGCTCTTCTCTCCCCCTTTTATAGGTATAATAAAACATTGCTTTGATAAGGCCTCTAGCATAGCTAATAAGTAAAAAATAAAAACAACCTGGTTTTTGTTCCAAATCTATTTCCTCAACTTTGGCTTGTAGCTCCCATGCTATTATTGCTTTTCTTTTTTTGTTTTGTTCTTTTTCTAAATTTTATTTTTATAAAGTTGTTTGCAATAATTTATTACATTCAATATTCCAACACAAATCCCACCACCTTTACCCTTCCTATCACCATATTTCAAATTATTCCACCCTAATACCTTGAGCCTGCCCCCAAAGCAGAACATAATAATTTATTTTGTATTGCTTGTTATTAATAATCCACTAAAGATGATCAAAACAAGTTTTCTTACAGGAAAGTGTGTGAAGATTGTTGTATTACCCTGGAGACAGTAAGCTCTTGTATAGAGTATGAGATGGCATGAGCTCCAGGAATATTATTGCTTTTCCATGCAAATATTTTTTTAAGATTTTCTCTTTGAAATCTAAAGTTATGGATCAATATTTTTTGTAAAGTCACATAAAATTTACCATTAGACTGTTGTTAAATATACAATTCAGTTTTCTAAGTATATTTACAAACATAAAATCTGTACCCATTAAATAATAACATACTATTCTCTCCTCACCCCCTAATCTCTGTAAATATCTATTTTACCTTTTTTTAAAATATATAATTCTCTTATTCTAGGTACCCCATGTAAGTGGAATCATTACAATATTTCTTCTTTATTTTGAACAACATTTTGTAGAATGAAAAAATGAACAATTTCAGCCTACATTTGAAATATGTCAAGCACAATTGTCCCATACTCAATGTTTAGCTTTTTTGGAGTGGGGGGCAGTAGGGAAGGTGGAGTGGGGGCAGAGGGATCTAGTTATGCCTGAGAGTTCTCAATCTCTGTGTTCAGGGCTCACTCTGGGATCAAACCATGTTTAGTAAAAGGCAAGGTAAGCACCTCAAACTTACCTCTCTGGCCTACAGTTTGGCCTCAATATCCAGCTAATCCCGCCAATCCTGCACGTTTCCCCACCTCAGTCTTAGTCTTTTTGGTCTGGAAGTAAGCCAGAATCACAGCAGCACTCCAGTTCTGGCCTCCTCTGCACACAAGGCAAATCAGGAACAATTGGAGCACTGTGTTGTTTACAGAATGCTTTATTATTGTGTACATGTGCAGTACTTGCCTCAAAATATCTCTATGATGGAGATAAGTCTGTGTTTTACAAATGTTGAAACTGAAATGGAAGAATCTGACATACTCATCTATATTTAAGTCATTAGCAAATATAATAGCAGAAATCAAGTTTGTAAACTTCTCTATGGATATCTTTGTAGCCTCCAAGCCCTAAAGTTCATCCTCCCATTCTAAAAGAGAGAGAGAAAGAGAGAGAGAAAGAGAGACAGGAGAGAGAGAGAGAGAGAGAGAGAGAGAGAGAGAGAGAGAGAGAGAGAGAGAGAGAGAGAGAGAGAGAGAATGACCCCTAAGCACAGAGCCAAAAGTAGCTCTAAAGTACCTCCAGATAAGGCCCCAAAGCCAAAAGGAAAAAAGAACAAATGATCCAACTCTGGGTAGGCGAGAGTATTCTAGGATGACCCAAGTATGTATGAGTGTGTGTGTGTGTGTGTGTGCGCGCGCGCATATGAGCAAACATGTCACTTGGGAGAAAGTCAGCAAAACTAAGTAATTTCAATTTTGCACTTCTATGTTGGTTTCTGAGAATACACTTTCAAAATTTCTTAGTTTGGGCAAATATGAATCCTGTTTATTCCCTATTCCTCCATTATACTTGTAGGAAAATATATACTAGGAATTATTTGAACACATACACACTTCTCTCATTTTGTCTGCTTTCTCGGCCTGTTGACTAGAGGGAAAACACAGACACCTCAATATTGAGGTTTGTCTTCCAAAGCTCGTGGCCATTCCCAGAGTCAGTTTCTAAATTCCTTACAAGTTCCTCTTAAACTCCAAGTTTGAGGATGTTGAGTAAGATGGTACAGTCAGTCCATGCCTTAGTCTGTAAAAGAAACAGCAGAAAGGAGAGAGGAAGATGACATTTGTCATCCTAACACCACTCCATCTAAGCACCAGAGAGAAATGAAGAGGCCTTCTGCAAGATTGCTCAGTATTTCCCAGGGGGAGCAATACCAGTCCCATTCCGCAGAACATTGGAGGACTGGTAGGTAATAGCCTTGGGCATTACTGGGGGGCATTTTGTATTTGTTCACTTAAAGTGAACAATCCCCAGGGACACTGAGTGATTTTTTTTTAATGGAATGAATAAAGCCAGGTGCGTACTGACATTTCCACAGCCTCTGGAAGCTTCCCTGGCCCCTGGGTATATGTGCCTAATGGACTTTCACCCCACGGTCTACTTGCAAAGACACTTCCAACACTTCTGGGAGTCCCCAAACAATATCTTACATGTTCCTGAAAATAAATTTCTTCTCTCCACGGACTCTCACTCTCTTGTACATGGCATGAGGAATTTCCAAAGCTGTTGACAAAATGCAACAGCTTTCAGGGTGTCAAAGTTTGGGAGGTGTGGTCGTGTCCTATTCTAAAGCACCTAAGAGTCTGAAAAAGTGTCGCCTTCTTACAGGGGCAAGGGATTTGAACTGCTTCTCTGAAGTTTGACTGTTATAAACTCCCTTCCTCCTCCTAACGGTCCCATAGAAATCTGATGAGTTCTGGGGACAGGAATAAATGAGTTTTTGCTCTCTGAGCTTGTTACTTGGACACAAGTGCTATTTTCATGATACTCACATTTTCTCCCAAAACTGAAGTTTTCTTACTGAGTCAAGCACTCAATGTTAAGCATCTGCTTTCCTCAGGATATGTTTCCCCCAAGAGGCTTTTCAGAGTTCAGGAAACTGAGCTTTCGGGAAGGTTCTTCCCCTGTTTTGTCTGTATGCTCAGGCACATCTGATTTTCAGTTTACTTACAGTACAGAGGTATTCTTTACTCAGTGATCCTATTTTAGCCAAGACATTGATTTGGTTTCCTTAAGAAGATGTATCAGATGCAGATAATTAGAAGCCTGACTTGGTGGTGGCTTCAACAAATAAAGTTATGTGTTTCAGAACAAAGCATTCAGACAGAGCAGTTCTGGCCACTGCAGGAGCTCAAGAGGGCTATGGGGGGCTTCCAGCTTTCTCTCTTCTTACTTTGCTAATCTTGGCCTCTTCCCTTATGTCCTCATATTTCTCATGATCCTGATATGGCTGCTGCATCTCCTAGCCACAAGTTAACATAGTGTGCAGAGGAAGGAGGAAATAAGGTCTCTCTGAAGACTTCCTATGTCTCTTCCAAGACAGTTTCCTGTATTTACTGGTGTGTGTGTGTGTGTGTGTGTGTGTGTGTGTGTGTGTGTGTGCGCGCGCGCGCGAGTGCCTGCCTGCCTGCCTGCCTGCCTGCATGTGGTAAAGTGGGTGGGTAAGGCATATTTAAAACTTCCTTTGAGTCCGAACAAACAGATTGTTAATTTAACATGATGGTGACATCCCCTGTCTGTAGTCATTCAACACTATCTTGCAGTTATTTCTACAAGTGGGCTGTTGTCTATTTACATGGTATCTTACCCAAAAGTGGGCCACACACACCTTCACATCCAATTGTGTTTGTATAAATTAGAGCCTGAAGCTAACTAATGAAATGCACAGTTCAAGACCCATGTTGTTTATTTTAGTGTATGAATTATATTTTTAACTTAAGGAAATTTAGCCACCATGATTTACAAAGATGCTGATAATAGAGTTTCAAGCATACAATGTTCCTATTCTAGTCCCATGGTCAGTGACCACATCCCTCAATGGATGACCCCATGTTCCCTCCCACCTCCAACCTTTCTTCTCTTTTTTTTTTTTCTTTTTGGGTCACACCCGGCGATGCACAGGGGTCACTCCTAGCTCTGCACTCAGGAGGAATTACCCCTGGCAATGCTCAGGGGACCGTATGGGATGCTGGGAATCGAACCGGGTAGGCCGTGTGCAAGGCAAACACTCTACCCACTGTGCTATCACTCCAGCCCCATTTTCTTGACAAAAACATTTTTAAATTTAGGTTTTTTTAGTTTAGATCCCATATTTCTACTAGTGTTCGATCTAGTGAATTAGATCTTCACCTCCATACCACAAAGGAGCCCAAGGCTCCTGACCCTTATCCCTGTGTTACTTTCAGACTAACTCCTCTTGTTTTCTTGCTCCATTTATCACCTTCCTTGGTATTTTCATTTCTGTAATCTAAGGCCAATAGCTTGATACTTTCTCACCTTTGCTCACCTTTGATACTTTTCATTCCTTTGACATGTTATTCTGTAGTTATCACAAATTATTGATAACATGCTGCATTTGTTCTTGTCCTTCAATTCTACTTCACTTAACATGAGATCCTCCAATTTCATAAAAGTTGCAGTGAACTGCATGTTTTTATCATTTCTGGTGGCTGCCTGGTATTGCGTGTTGTTTTTTCTTTTTTTCAACTTTTTTGGTGTATTCTATAGAAGGCCATTAAAATACGTTATGGTGTTCCTTTAACTCCCTGTATGCCCTGCTATACTCTTCTTTAGTTTAAAACATCAACTACAGTCCCTGTATTTTCCATGTGTTTTATAAATGTATTTCATAACTGTTCAGAAATATGTGCACATCCATCCTTGAAATACTGTCTTTTATTTCCAATGCATAGAATTGTACAGATCACACTGACATTAAAAGGGTATATTATGAAGCTAGAGAGACAGCACAGTGGAGAGGGTGCTTGTCTTGCAGGTAGTCAATTGAGTTCAAGCCCTGGCATCACACCTGGCATCCTGGTCCTCTGAGCACTTTCAGAAGTGATCTCTGAACACAGAACTAGGAATAAAGCCCTAAAGCTGGAAATGGCCCCAAAACAAACAAAAACAACAAAAATTATATTGAATGGTTGAACTTTTATGGCTTAAAAAGCAAAGCTTGTTTAAGTTTGTCTAATCTACTACTTCCCAAAATGACACTCAAAATGCTTTGGGTAGGAGAACTCTTGGAGACACAATGGCTATGAAATGTTATGGAACCAAAGTTCAAAGAGACACAATTTGGAAAATACCAATTTATTCTATTTCTGCTAAATGCTAGTTTTGTTATCCAATCAAGCTTATCAGTTTTCAATTGCGGAATGTAATAATATAATAAATATAATGTTGTACTAGCACCTTAACCTAAAATTAACTTTGATATGTATTGATTAAAACCCTTTCTCTTTAATAAGACCATTAAGTAATTTCTTCTAACAATATGGACATTTTTAAAAAAACTAGGAATTAAACTTCTAGATGACCCAGCAATTCTACTCCTATAAATATACCCAAAGGACCCAAAAATACAAAGAGAAAAGACACTTGCATTTCTATGTTTATTGCAGCATTCTCTTCTCTTTCTTTTTAACTTTTAATATTTTACTTCTGGATGAGTCATCACTGTCATGGTCACTGTCATCCCGTTGCTCATCGATTTGTTTGAACGGGCACCAGAAACGTCTCTCATTGAGAGACTTATTGTTACTGTTTTTGGCATATCCAATACGCATGGGTAGCTTGCCAGGCTCTGCCGCGCGGGCTGGATACTCTTGGTAGCTTGCCAGGCTCTCCGAGAAGGGTGGAGGAATCGAACTCGGGTCGGCTGCGTGAAAGGCGAACGGCCAACTGCTGTGCTATTGCTCCAGCCCTGAATGAGTCATAACTTACCTTATAATAAATAACAATTTGATACTTGAAAAAAAGTCTTCTTAAAATTTAGTTTTAGAGACACACAAACGAACTTTGGACCTGAGCAACT
Source organism: Sorex araneus (assembly GCF_027595985.1). Lineage (NCBI taxonomy): Eukaryota > Metazoa > Chordata > Mammalia > Eulipotyphla > Soricidae > Sorex > Sorex araneus. The sequence continues at coordinate 249,706,529 of NC_073302.1, read as the reverse complement.
TGTAGCAGAGATGGCCCGGGACTTTGCAATAGGCCCTCTCCGCTGGGCTGCTCCAGATGGGGGCAGATGTTGTCCCTCCACCTGCCCTCTAAGAGCTCCAGTGGGCGCCATTTTCTAGAAGCCAGCAAGAAACTCCAGGTACAAGAAGCTGTGACAGCAAATCCCAGGGGAGGAGTGGGCCCTCCTCCTTCCCCCGCTCCTGCCCCATGGGATGCTGAGATGATGCCACATCTGCCCACCGACTACTTAAGGTCCCACACGTCCATAATCCAGAGACACACAAATGAACCTCAGACCCGAGCAACTTGCTGCAGTGATTTCTTCAGACCCTAATTATTAAAATCTTGGAATTCCTTGAGTGACATTATATTATATCCATAACAAGCAACACAAAACACATTGTCTAGCGTTGCCTTTTCGGCAGGTATGAGGAGTGGTAGGACTGGTGTTGAAATATTGAAGGTAACTAAAGTAGAGAAAAAATATTTTGCAAATTGTCTGCCACAGAGGCATGGGGAGGTGTGGAATGGGAGGGAAGGGGAGAAACTAGGGGGATTTTGGTGGTGGAAAATGTGCACTGGTGAAGGGATGGGTGTTTGATCACCGTATGATTTAAGTTCAAACATGAAATTTTTGTTACTGTACCTCATGGTGAATTAATAAAAATTTTTTTTTTAAAATTAAAAATAAAAAAATATTAGTTTTAGTCAGCTTTGTAAATAAGTAAAAGTTAGAATTGTTTTTTAAAAGAAGAAAATCACTTTTTTTTTTTTTGCTTTTTGGGTCACACCCAGCGATGCACAGGAGTTATTCCTGGCTCATGCTCTCAGGAGTTACTCCTGGCAGTGCTCGGGGGACCATATGGGATGCTGGGAATCAAACCCGGGTCGGCCGCATGCAAGGCAAATGCCCTACCCACTGTGCTATTGCTCCAGCCCCCAGAAAATCACTTTTTTAAACAGAGATAAATAAATGGGAATTTATTTATCTGTCTTAAACTAAGAAGCTTCTGCACCTCAAAAGAAATAGTGACCAAAGTACAAAGATAGTCTACAGAATGGGAAAGGATATTTACCCAATACCCATCTGATAAGGGGTTGATATCAAGGATATACAAGACACTGGTTGAACTCCAGAAGAAGAAAACTGCCAACCTGATCAAAAAATGGGGTGATAAAATGAACAGAAACTTTCTCAAAGAAGAAATCCAAATGACTGAGAGGCACATGAGAAAATGTTCAGCATCACTAATCATCAGGGAGATGCAGATTAAAACAACAATGAGATATCATCTCACACCACAGAGACTGGTCCACATGCAAAAAAAAACCAAAAACAGCTGGTGTTGGCATGGATGTGGGGAGAAAGGAACTCTCCTTCACTGCTGGTGGGAATGCCGACTGGTTCAGCCCTTTTGGAAAACAATATGGACGATTCTCACAAAACTAGAAATTGAGCTCCCATTTGACCCAGCAATACTCTCCTGGGAATATACCCCGGAGAGGCAAAAAGGTACAGTAGAAATAACATTTCTACGTTCATTGCAGCACTATTTACAATAGCCAAAATCTGGAAAAAAACAGAGTGCCCAAAAACAGATGACTGGTTGAAGAAACTTTGGTACATCTACACAATGGAATACTATGCAGCTATTAGAAAAGATGAAGTCATGAAATTTGCCTATAAGTAGACCAACATGGAGAGTGTCATGTTGAGTGAAATGAGTCAGAAAGAAAGAGACAGACATAGAAAGATTGCACTCATATGTGGAATATAAAGTAGCAGAATGAGACACTAACACCCAAGAGTAGTAGAGATTAGAACCAGGAGGTCTGCCCCACAGATTGGAAACTGGCCTCACATGTTGGGGGAAAGGCAGCAGAGACAGAGAAGGGAACACCTAGTAGAGAATATTGGGAGGACCCACTCGGGTTGAAAGCCACGTACCAAAAGTGGACTATAGACTGAACGTGATGGCCACTCAATACCTCTATTGCAAACTACAACATCCAGCAGGAAAGAGAACAAAAGGGAATGCCCTGCCACAGAGGCTGGTGGTGGGGGTTGGGGTGGTGGTGGTTGGAGGGATACTGGGAAAATTGGTGGAGGAGAATGGGCACTGGTGGAAGGATGTAAACCAAATACAAACATATAAGTTCATAAGTTTGTAACTGTACCCCACAGTGATTTACTAATAAAAATTTAAAAAATAAAATAATAATAAAATAATAACAGAAAAGGAAAAATCACTTTTTAAGAAAAAAATTGCATAACAAAAAAGTAAAATGGGTAGCATATGTACTATATTTAGAAGAAAGAAATTTCCCAAGTATGCTACAACCAGGCAGGAAATGACTAGACTATGATATTCTGGCCACCAATGCAAACTATAAAGAAATGGATGGCTCAGATCTATAAGTGGGGGAGTAGGAGATGGAAAATACTTTAAAATTGTAGCTACTGATAATTTTGCACAAAGGTAAACAATTTTGAGGAGTCAAATTATTGAAGTACAGATTATTTGTTTCACTAAAATTTGTGGTCACTGAACAGAACATTCTGAAGTGCCTCCAGCCTGGGCTAATTTTCTATCAAGCTCTCACATTCACTTGCAAAGTCACGGCTGGCAGAGATAGCAATGAGTCTGACTAGCCTCATCATGATGCTGGAGAAGCAGGAAGGCTGTGACCTCAAAACCCACACTGCAAACCAGTGGGTGCTAACAGAGAAGGCACAAGAAGGGGTGCCTTTTGGAAATACTGTTGGCATTGTCTAATTACAGTAACCCATCCCTTATCTGCAGATTATGTGTTCTAAGATCCTCAGTATATGCCTGAAACCTGAAATGATACCAAGCCTAATACATATTTTTTGCTTATCTATACCTACCTGCCTGTGATCAAGTTTAATACATAAACTTGTCCCAGGAAGAGATTACAACAAGAACTCATCCTAAAACGAAATGACAGTGATAACAAACTGTAATACAAGTAAGTGAATGTGATCTTTTTTCTCTCTCACTCTTAAATTATCTTACTGTAGGTAGTATTTTCAGACTATGGTTGACAAAGAGTAACTATAACCACTGAAAGTAAGGCTCCTGAATAGGGGGAACTCGTGAAACCAAACATATTTATTTCTAGGAATCTTCTCTGACTTCAGGGTTGGGGCAAGAAGCTTCTGCATAAACCTACATAATTGCTCAGAAAATACATCGCTCTAAATTCCTGTCTCAGAATCAAAGCAAGCATCAAAGATATTATTTTATGTAAACTATTGACTTTTAACCAAAAATTTTATTGAGATGTCCCAGAGAAAAGTGCAAAACTTAATTTTATTCTCATTATCGGAGCTGTTCATTATTTCAGCAATGAAATAATGGTGCTGTTTTGTTAGTGTTGCTTAACCCCCCATAAAAAGAGAGGTTATAATGTGAACATGTAACCCAATGAGATGAGGTTATTTCCTAAAGAAAACCAACTCTGGGTGTTATAAAAATGAGAGTAGGAAGTGGGGTGGGGGTGTTCAGTATATATGATTACATATTTAATGGCTTCACCTTGACACTGTGTTAGTGTCAAACTTTAAAATGGCTTTAGGGGTAGAAATGTGAACATCTAGTACTAAAAACTTGAAGAAGATTTTGAAAAAAGGGATGAGTCTATCTTTAGAAGTGGAATATAGAAGAGGAGCTTTCCTGGAAGTGGAAAAGAACAGTGTCGTAGATACAAGAGCGTTTGTTTCTGAGTTGGGTCCTGATCGTGTCTGACATTCAGCTCTGGCTGGAGCTATATTTAGAGCAAGGCAAATGCAGCATCCAGACATGAATATGGAGGTACATGGATCTTGGCACTCTGATATTTATTTATTTGAGCATTTGTTTTAGAGGAAGAAGAAGTCTGATTATAGACAACCTGTTATCACTCTCTGGAGTCTTGCCTGCTGAGAACAGGCCATGGTGTTTATATTTTCTTTCCATAGAACAATACAAACAAGTGGTCGGTTAATAAATTGCACTGGGTAAATAAAATGAACATTTTAAGTTTACCAATATATATTGTGTCCTCAAAGAATTGTACTCTTTCCCAACATGCGATCACTCTGTGACAGAAATTCTGGATTCTAAAAATCAGGTTACTAATCCATTGACAAGAAAGAAAGATGATCCAAGTGAGCCTAAACTTACGATGAGTCCATTAAAAGCAGAGAGATTTCTTCCTCCTCATGTGAAAGAGAAGTAAGAAGCAAGAGGGGCACATTGCCAAGGAGGTTTCCATTGCTGAAATGGAAGGGGCCAGAGAGCAAAGACCTGGACACGGATCCTAGATGGGGAAAGTGTTCTCTGTAAGAAATCCTGTATGAAATGCCGTCCATCCATGGCCCTGAAGGCTTTACAACTGCCATTAACTTGAGGGAGCTTAGTAACCGATTTTCTAAAATTGAGCATCCAGGTATCCCAGACAACACCTTGAGGTTTCAAAAGACCTAAGTATAGTATCCAGGTAAAAGGCCACAGATTTCTGAACACAAGAAACTAGAAGCTAATAAATGGGTGCTGTTCAAAGCCAGTAAGTTTAGGATTATTTTGTTTGTTTTAGTTTCTGTTTTGTTTTTGTTTTTGTTTTTGTCACACCTAGGTGTACTCAGGGCTTATTCCTGGCTCTGGTCTCGGAGATTGATGGATCACTCCTGGTGGTGCTCAAGGAACCACATGCTTTACTAGGGATCAAATAGGGGTTAGCCACATGTAAGATAAGCACCTTAAATCTTGGACACACTCTCTCTCATTCTCTCTCTATCCCTCTCTGTCTCTCTCTTTCTTGCTCACTCGAGCTTGCTCTCACTCTCTCTTGCCCCTGGGGTCATTCTTATTATGCAAGAGTAAAATGAAGACACTGCACCTTTTATTTTAGTTCCAAAGATATGTGTTTCTTTAGAGTTCCCAAGCACAGCTTGCTCATAGGACTATATACTTTTGTCCACGATGTTTCTTTTCCTGGTGCTTTCCTTCCATGATGCTTTCCTCTCCTATCTGGTTCAGATGAAAAGCTCTACACTTCCCATTCAAGAGATAGAAGAGATGTATCCAACATTCCTACCATCAGGAAGCACCGGGTACACTGACTGGGTATATTAGTAATAGAGTCTCTCACTGTAAGAAAGACTTAAAACAGTTCACTGGCAGGAGACTTTGCCATTAATAACTTTAAGATTTCATGGAAAAAGTATGATTTCGAGGAATGAAATTGAAAAATGAGTTATGGTAGTTGTTTTCTGTTCTCTCTGATATTGGAAGTTATTTACCATGTAGAGATAGTAACTATGATACTCTACATATTATGTTGGCAGTAATAATTGGTGGTTTACTTTGTGAAATAACTGTCCTTTGCTAAGTAGAAACTTTAAAATAGGAGCTGGAGGCAGGATGGATTAGAAAATTAAATCCAACCTTCTTTTTCCTACTAGAAACATATTTGAACAGTAAGAACAAACAAAGACTCAAAAATCAAAGGTCAGAAGACAATATTTCAAGCAAACAACCCCCACAAAAAGGCTAGAATGGCTATACTTGTACCAGATGACATAGACCTCAGCTTAAAAAAGTTATAAGAGACAGAGATCTTTTTTTTTTTTTTTTTTTTTTGCTTTTTGGGTCACATCCAGCAATGCACAGGGGTTACTCCTGGTTCTGCACTCAGGAATTACTCCTGATGGTGCTCAGGGGACCATATGGGATGCTGGGATTTGAACCCAGGTCAGCCGCGTGCAAGGCAAACGCCCTACCCGCTGTGCTATCGAAGAGACAGAGATCTTAATGATACATACATCAGTAAGAACTTACACTCCTAAACATATGTGCATCCAATGAGGGACTAGTAAAATACTTAAAACAACTGCTAATAGACATGAAGGAAAACATTGACAGCAACACAATAATAGTTGGAAACTTTAACACCACTCCCAATAGATCAACTAGACCAAAACTCAGCAATAAAATACTGCTTTGAAGAAATAAATAGAAGAGGAATAATATATATGTATATATATGTATACATATATGGAGTTTTTCACCATCTTCAAAACAAATACACATTCTTCTCCAAGGCACATAGGATATTTCCTTGATAGACTACATGCTGGGCCACAGAACATACCTCTATGAGGTCAAGAAGATAGAAATGGTCAAAGTAATCCAAGTGAAAAAGAAAATGGAGGCACCACTTTCTCCAACTTCAAACTGTACTACAAAGCTGTACTAATTAAAAGAGTGTGATACTGGAATAAAGGCAGACTCTCAGATCAATAGAATAGAATTAAAAATCCAGAGACAGATATTCAGGTATATAGTCAGTTAATCCTCAATAAAGGAGCAAAGACCATTAAGGAGAGCAAGTGGCAAAAGCCTTTGCCACTGGAAGTGAAGTGAGATGTAAGAGGTCAGACAAGGGATCATGGTGACAATTTTAGAGGGAAGTGGTCATCTATGCCATGACTAGGTGCTGTAAGAAGGTAAAGTGACATTCATGATAATTTTATCAACAATATCTCAAACCCATATTTTCTAAGGGGATGGGATGGGAAAAAAGAAAAATAAAAAAGTGCTTGTCAAAGAGGCAGTCTAGGGGTGGTGGTGAGGGAAACTGGGAACATTGGTGGAAAGAAGTGGGCATTGGTGAAGGGGATTGGTGTTGAAACATTGTATGACTGAAACTCCAACATGAATAACTTTGTAATTTTGTTATTCACAGTGATTCAATTAAGAAAAAGGAAAGAAAAAAGACGCAAGTAGATATTAGGGATCTGTTAGGAGGTAGTAATTTAGGTAGCTGGATACCTAAATAGAGTTTGAGACACAAGATTCTAGACTCTGGTAGGTCTTAAGAGCTGACTTAAGGCATTGGTTTATTGGTAAAAGGAAGGCAAGTCTCCCACATGGTAAAGAAACTCTGTGACCCAGTTCCCAGAAGTAGGCCACAAGGCAGGGGTTGGTTCATAAATCAGTTTTAAGAACTGGAGCAAGCCAGAAATTTCACGTCACTCTGCAACCTGACTTGAAAAAATATATATATATATGTATATGCTAAATGGATTATTATAGGACTGCTGATAATAATAAGAAACAAAGAAACAATGAAAATGCTCACCAGTAGGATTCTTGTTATACAAATGAGGATATAGCCAATCACGGGAATGTTTTGCTGCTCTTAAAATGGAGTGTTGGATGGGCAGCTACTTGCAGAATGTCTCCAGCCTGAGAACCAAGCCGAGACCCCATGCCCGCCCAGGAGGGGAAAGGTATTTCTCTCTCTCACCTGTCCCTTCCCGGGGATGAAGGGCGTGGGGACCGCCATATTATGACGACCACAGATGGGGTTTACAAGCTTGCAATGATCCAATATCTGGAAGAAATCTCCCTGGACTTAGTTGTTAAAGTACAGAAATCCAAAACCTCATTTCCCTTCACAACAGGTCTGACTCTAGTGGGGTGCTCCTAACAAAAAATGGTGAGGATTGTGTTGAAATATTGAATGTAACCAAAGTAAATAGAAAGTAAAGTGAAATTTATCAGTTACAAGTGTGGGGGGGGTGCGGGCGTGGGCGGGATGGGAGGTGTACTGTGGTGTTTTTTCGGTGGTGGGATATGGGCACTGGTGAAGGGATGGTTGTTTCAGCATTGTATGACTAAGACTTAAGCCTGAAAGCATTGTAATTTTCCACATGGTGATTCAATAAAATAAAATTTAAAAAAATACAACGTAGGAATGTAATTTAGGATATAGTTTTCAAGCCGTATTGGGCATATCTTTAATGTTTTGGTATAACTTTCTTTTGAGGTTAATAAATTCTAAGTGTGAACCACCTCATGGATACAACTCAACACTTAATGGTTCTGGTATTTGTCAATTTAACTTTAAAATAAACTAGATAAATGCAGCATCGCTCAAAAAAAAAGTACCCAAATCATAAAAAAAAAAAAAAATGGAGTGTTGGGTTTGGGAAGATAGCTCAGGGGAGTGGAGTGCAAGTTTTTTATGCACAAGGTCTCAAATTAATCCCTAGCATTGCATGAATGGTACACCTGGGGCACCCCAGCAGCGCTGGGCCAATATAGCACTGCACCACTGGCCAGAACATGGCACCATCAGCACCAGATCTTTGGGAGTGGCTCCTGGGGAGGCTTATATGAAAAGGATAAATCAGCCAATGAAGAAGCTAGCTAGGTCTTACAAGTAAAACAATTTCCAAAATACACAATTAATTAGAAAATACTGAAATAAAAGACAGTATGAATAGTTTGATACCAGATGTGCACACACACATATATAATATGTAATTTCTAGACCACACATACACCTCTATGTATCTGTCTCGAAGTCCATTGGGGGGGTAAATTTTTTTAAAATTTTATTGAATCACCATGAAATAATTACGAGTTTTCATGTTTGGGTTACAATATCACAATGATCAAATACCCATCCCTCCACCAGTGCACATTCCCCACCATCAACATCCCGAGTATATCCCCCCTTTCCCACCCTCCCCGTGCCTCAATGGCAGACAATATTCCCCATACTCTCTCTACTTTGGGGCAATTTTGGCTTGCAACACAGACACTGAGAGGTCATCATGTTTGTTCCATTATCTACTTTCGGCATGCATCTCCCATCCCAACTGGTTCCTCCAGCCATCATTTTCTTAGTGATCCCTTCTCTTTTCCATCTGCCTTCTCCCCTCTGCTCATGAAGCAATCTTCCAGTGATGGGGCAATCCCCCTGGCCCTTGTATCTACTGTCCTTGGGTGTCAGCCTCATGTGATGTTATTCTATACTCCACAAATGAGTGCAGTCCTTATATGTCTTTCTCTCTCTTCCTGACTCATTTCACTTCGCATGGTACTTTCCATGTCTATCCATTTATAAGCAAATTCCATGACTTCATCTCTCCTAACAGCTGCATAGTATTCCATTGTGTAGATGTACCAAAGTTTCTTTAACCAGTTTTAGGGCACTCAGGTTGTTTCCATATTTTGGCTATTGTGAACAGTGCTGCAATGAATATATAGGCACAGATGTAATTTCTACTGTGCATTTTTGCATCCTCGGAATATATTCCTAGAAGTGGTATTGTGGGGTCATATGGAAGCTCAATTTCTAGTTTTTGAAGGACTGTCCATATTGTTTTCCAGAAAGGCTGGACCAGTCAGCATTCAGGGTAGGGTGAATTAGAGGAAGGCATTTAATACTGGAATTGGCTGAATTAGTTGCAGAGTTGTATTGGAAAGATGAGTTTGCGCTTCACACTCAGATTCAGTCCCCTGCACACATGGTCCCCTGAGCACCTCTGGGTATAACTCTGCAACCATTATGCCAGAAGACCTCAAGCACAGCTTGGGTATAACCCAAAAGCAAAACAACATCAATAACAGCAAGTTGTTGCACTGTGAAAAGAGGAAGGTAAGCTTACTCAACAGAAAAAAAAAAGTCCTGCAGGAAACCACCGACAACCGAACGGGCAGTGGAAAATGTTATTTAACCAGAAGTACAAAACTGTCAGGGAGCTTAAGACTGATGGAGGATGCATGGAGGATAATTCCTGAGGACTTCACAATCCTGCCAGGATATTCTCTGCATGTGCTTTCTTTTAGGCTTTTATTAGGATGAGGGCTGGTCTAAAAATGTCAGTTATTAGTAAAATTCACAAAAGTGTTACTTTTATGAATTTTATGAAATAAGTAAATTACCTCAGAAGTGGGATCTGACCTCAATCCTAGATCTGACCTCCAGTGCTTGAGTCAGGTTTATTTTTAGATACACTCTTTGGTAAATGTAGAATCATGACAAGAAAGACCTAATTTAGTTTAGCTAGTTAGGTCAGTGAAGAGAGAGTATGATATATTGTCCAAGACAAGATAATATACAGTAATAATGTATAAATAGTTTTTCTGAGAAGAGGAGTCTATTTAAAACTGTTGGATGAATGAGTTGGGTTTTTAAGATTAACTACCCAATAGAGATGTGTGGTATATTTTGAAAAGAGGAGTATCTTGCTTCTACATTACTTCTTTTGTAGTCAACTGAGTCAGTTTCATCTTGAAGATTGTATAGGAGGCTCCTTGGGCAACTCTTTAGATTCTTCCCATCTCACTGTCATCCCATTGTTCATCAATTTGCTCAAGTGGGCACCAGTAACATCTCCATTTGTCCTAGCCCTGAGATTTTAGCATCCTCTCTTTTTACTCATCCTTCCCAGCAGTGCTGCATTGGAGGTTCTTTCAGGGTCAGGGGAATGAGACCCATCACTGTTACTGTTTTTGGCATATCGAATATTCCATGGGGAGCTTGCCAGGCTCTGCCATGTGGGCAGGATACTCTCGGTAGCTTGCTAGGTTCTCTGAGAGGAAGAACTAGACAAAAAGTGCTTCTGGGAGCTTTGACTTACAGTCTCTGGATCTTGGCTGTTGATGGGATTACATGGCGCCAAGTGCAATTTGTGGGTGTGAGTGCCTAGCTACTGGAAAAAGGGGGATCTGGGTGGAGGAGGCCCAGTCCCGATCTGAGCAGGCTTGGAGATCTGAGCCCCAGGTCCTGCACACCTGGGTTCCTTTGCTGGTTCCTTCATGTGTGAGGCTCATCCAAGTGTGTGGAGAGTGGACTTGAGCATGGCTGTGGCTGGGTTCTGGAGGTCTTCGGCAGCCGGGGCTCTGCAAGGGGCGGGGAGGGACACTCAAGCCACCCCCCTCTGTGGGTCACCAGTGAAGGCAGTCAGACATGGGGGAAGGAGACTCCTCATCTCACCTGACTTTTATTCCCACTCCTTTCCTGACAACCAGTTCTGATCAGGATCCTTCTGCATATACGACCAGACTGTCTCACCTTGACTCATTTTAGTTTGGGGGGCCACATCTGGCAACGCTCCGAGGTTACTCCTGGCACTGTCCTCAGGAATTATTCCTGGTCTTGCTCAGGGAACCATATGGGATGTCAGAGACTGATCCTAGGTTGGCCATGTGCAAGGCAAATGCCCAGCTTACTGTAATATCTGAACTCTGGCCCAGACTGTCTCACCTTGAACACAGCTGTCTCTGACTTCCAATGTCAGGCTTTAATGTTAACACTGACGCCCATCAACTTTAACTGTACACAGGGATATCATGGGAAGTCACACATACATGCTTGCAAGGGCAGGGAGAAGTGTTCTTATTTTTCTGTGCTGGGGCCCTAGGTGTGTGGGCAAATTGATGCATTGGAGACTGTATAAATGGCAAATTGATGCATTGGAGCCTGTATAAATGGGTTGCTGGTCATCCCACACTCCAGTTGGGCATCGCTGAATATCATCATAAGGAAGAAAGCATCCAGAAATTGACCTTTGTATATATTTACTCACTTGCTCCTCTTCTTTGCTTCATGACTTGCCTTCTGAATCCGCTTCTCAGTGAAGCTCTTGAACTTTTGAAGCTCTTGAACTTGAAGCTCTTGATTTAGGCTCTGCTTTCTGGAGGAACCCAGGCTAAGACAGCCTCTAACAAATACTGTGTACTCAGGACAGCTGCTGGAAATGAACTGAACATGTGATCACCGAACAAACAAGGCCTTGACCCAAGCTCGAGGACTTCGTTACGCATGGAACCTAGCAAAATGGAAATATCTTCAGTAAGAGAGTTAGTGCGAAAGTGGATTTTCCTGAGCTGGTGGGTTCTTGAAAAAATGGATGAAAGATTTGCATACAAAACTTAGAAGATTTGGGGCTGGAGCAATAGCACAGCAGGCAGGGCATTTGCCTTGCACACGGCCGACCCGGGCTGGATTCCCAGCATCCCATATGGTTTCCTGAGCACCATCAGGGGTAATTTCTGAGTGCAGAACCAGGAGTAACCCCTGAGCATCGCCGGGTGTGACCCAAAAAGAAAACTAAAACCTTAGAAGATTAAAAGTTAGAATTTGTTGTACAGTTAAAGTAGATGGGCCTGAGTCCCTCCCCAAATGTCCAGGCCTCTCCTTTAGCCACGAACGATGTCACCAGATTCTGCCCCTGATATTACCCCATCCTGTGAATGACCTCCCTGTCTTGTCCCATTGCAGTCTACTCGCCTCCCGTGAATGATCTCTTGGTCCTGTCTCTGTGTCTCTCTCTATCCTCTGAGCACTTTCCTTAGATTCTGGCCAGGCCATGGGTACATGGGTGAGATCCCTTTATTCTGCACCTACAACTGGGTCTACTAACCGTAGCCCAGCATTTCCTGTCTTACTGTCCCAGCTTTCCTAGTCTCCAGCCACGGCTCACATGCACGTGGGTGAGGGTTCCATGTTCAGCACCTTATCACTCCCTGGGCCTCTGAGCCTGTCTGAGTCTGAGCTTTCCTAGTGTTCGAGCCCTGCCTCTATACTGCCTCTGTCTGGGTCTGGGTCTCGGCCATCTCACCGGGTTGCACAGCCCAACCTGATTCTGCAGTCAGAGAGAGGGAAATGCAGGTCCCAGGAGAGTCAGAGAGAGTCCGAGAGAGCGAAGAGAGAAGTTTGGCTGGGGGCTTCCCTTCTTCTGCTGCCATATCCCACCCCCAGCCATCCTGTTATCTATTCTCACTGGTTTCTGTTTCCTGGGTGAGATTTGAAGTGATCAACTAAATTCACCTAACGCTCCACCCTTCCACTCCCACTGAGTCAGGAGGAACGGTGAAACCAGTCTCAAAGCTATCAACACGGCTCTCCATCTCTTGTCAAATTTACTTCTGTCTCTATTTGTCTGGCGACAAAGATGGTCTCATCTGCTACTTTGGTTTACCTGGAACGAAGGTGCCAAAGTTTTGAAGAGAGACCCCCAACATCATCCTCTTACTTCTGAGGGGCAGACATTTATTAAGCAACTTCTACTAAGTCAGTCATCTCTGCAGTCTGACTCTACAGCGTTTCTCCAGGTAAGAGATGATTTACTTATTTGTCGATTTTTTGCTTTGTTTTGCTTTTTGGGACACACCTGGGGTTAATTCTGGCTCTGCACTCAGGAATATCTCCTGGTGGTGCTCAGGGGACCGTATGGGATGCTGGGAATCGAACCTGGGTCAGCTGTGTGCAAAACAAACACCCTACCCACTATACTATTGCTCCAGCCCCTGATTTACTCATTTGTGCGCTTGGGGAATAGAATGGAATATATATAGTCCAACTGTGTTCTTCCTTCTTTTGGGGAATCAGTCAGTCTACAGAAACCTCATCATTATTTCTGCTTCTTCAAGCAATTAAGACTCTGTTCTAGACCTCGTCTCTCCTTTGTCTATATTTCTGATCTCAGTACACCTACATCCTTAGGTGACCCCTGAAGGTGAGTTTCTGTAGATCTCTAGTTCTAATACCCACTTCCATATATGTTCAAAGATATTTAATGAAGAGCCAGATGTATTCTTAAGTATTCTTAAACAAATCTAAAATAGTATCAACTGATTTTATAAATTTAATAAAACAGGTATATAATTCATCCCTTTTTATTTTTACAGGAGCCAGTTCCATCAGTGTTGGGTACAGGGCAGACTGCTGCTACCCCTGGCAATGGCCCGAGGGATTATACAGTGCCAGCGGACCAAACTTATGGCCTCCTACATGCCAAGCATATGCTTTACCATTTAAGCTAACTTCCCAGCACCAATGTATATTTTTAAACACCCATCTATTTATACAGTATGTTCACCTGCCTCTACTCCAGACACCTTAGACATTTCAAGAGCAAAGCAGAACTCAACATATTCCTCCCCTCACAAAATTGCTCTCTGCTACTTCTCCGTGTACACCTACTCTGTTACCCTAACCAGAATTCACTTCTCCCCTCTAGAGCTATACGAAGACTGTCCTCTTGAATAAAGCTTAGCAGTCTATATACTAAATCTCTCTTGGAAGTATTTCTTTCCCTCATGTCCTCATATTATTCCAGCCAACGGGAATGCTTGCTCCTCTCCACTTGTGTTTTCTCCCTCTTCTTTATTGATGACCCTTACAAGCTTTCTCTTTCCGTTGCTCATTTTCCACATTTTCTCCCCTCTGTTTTCTAAAATTGCCATCCAGGTAAGATACCTATTTGATGGGTGCAGTAACTTTGTACATCAATACTATAACTACATTGACAAAACTATAATAAAAAATTTAAACAAACAAATAATAAGCTACCTGTATTCAGACATTTTTCTTACACTCTGATTTAGGGAAGGGGGAGGCGCCCAAACAAAAATGAATTCTAACTCTATCCCTTCTCTGCTTCTGTGCTGTTTCTGCATTGACTGTATTGAATTATGCTTGCTGTCTTGCCTTAGTCATCTCTGTATTTCTCAGGATCAGTGCCTGACACAGGGTCTAGATTAAAATAGCCATTATGGGTGCCAGGGAGATAGCAATCATGGTAGAGCACATGCCTAGCATCTGTGAGGTCCCGTGTTGCATTCTGAGCACCACACACAACTACCTCCATCACCACCAGGGTAACCCTGGTGGCACAGAAACCACTGGTGCACCAAATATTATCGGACGTGTACTGCCAGGGGGAAACATGTTGGAAGCAGTTTGGGCCCATCAGCATCAGGGAGTGGACCCTGATACAAAATAAATAAATAGGACCAGGGAGATAGTATAGGGGGTAAGGCACCTGCTTTGCACACCAACCTAGAATCCATCCCCTGAGCGAAAATGGTCCTCTGAGTACCACCAGAGGACAGTACATCCCTGAGCACAGGGTCTGGCATAAGCCCTGAGCACCACCAGATGTGGTGCAAACCCCTCCCACCCCAAATAGCATAGACATTATGTACAATGTGTAAAAACAGGAAGAACCAGAAAGGAGAGAAAGAGAGGGGAGAAATAGGGAAGACAGAGATGAACGTGGGGCCATTATCACTTTGTATAGTGCTGACTATTCTTGTTGCACTTTTCATTTTGCAAAGGTTCAAGATTTGAATGAGACATTTCAAATATGGGCTATGATTGGACCAAAAAAATATTAGAAAAGTGAGCCCTGGACACAGAGTGTAGTTTTGATTTTATATCTTTGTTTTGTTTCATTTTTTGGTCCCTGATCAGGTGACTGTGAGTCTAAGCCCCTTGCTGGAATGGAATCATGATGCACTACTTCAGACTGGCTGGGAACAAAAATAGAGTAATGATTCTTTGGGGGATGGTATGTGGACAAAGCACTTGGGAGACAGCAATAAAGATGGAATCCACAGAGTGCTGTGGTGGAACATTTTCCTACTTCCTTAAGATGGTTGTAAGCCAGACTGAGCATGGGAGAGGGGAATTGAAGCAGATGGGGCCAGGGGAATTGAAACAAAAAAAACCCAATGAACTTTTTACTGGAATTTCACAGATGATTTCTTCAAAACAACTTTAGCGAGAGGAAGCTTTACTGGAGAATAAAGTGATAACCTAGCACATAATTATTTATGAAGTTCTCATCATAGTGGCACCTAAACACTCCAGAGATATTTGATGCATGGCCCAGATGCATCCAGGATTTTATTAGACTCAGGGTGCTTTTACAAATGGAATAAAGGCAGATGTCTAATGGAGTCACATTAAAAACAATTCCCCACTGCCAAAGCACTTGCAAATGCTCAATTGTTTCATACTACCCGAATACCAATCTCCAGAGAAATACTCTTAATAGAGCATAAATAAGTGGGCTAGAAGTTCTTGGTCTCTAAAAGAGATTAGTGCTGGGAAATAAAATAGTAATTTAGGAGAAGTTAGACTTAGTCATAGCACATGCTACCTCTCTTTTGATTTATTTCTTTTTTTCCCCTATTTTCTTCCATTTTTGATGTTTTTAATTCTGCAGCTTTTTGCTCAGAATTTCTTTTGTCTATATTCAGAAAATATAGATAACCAGAAATTCTTGGAGTAAATAATTTCCTTTTCCAAAGATCTGTGATGTTTTTTCCCTATCATGGCTCACTAAAGCAAAGATAGTTTATAGGAAAAGATTTTCACAGAAAATGAATGTCTTAAAAACTCAAAATTCAGCTATATTTGGATCTGTGAGCTATAAACAGCAGGAAACCTGAATGATTCTAAAACCTGCTATTTCCCCTCTTATTATCTCTATTTTACAAAGCTTTGCGTGTTCCATCTTCAGACATGATCACAGTTCTTCCAGTTCAAAAAAATTTACCTTAACCTAGTGTGTAGTCTTTGGATTTTTCTGACTTTACCCATAGATGTCACCCCAGAAATGATGCATACCACTCAGTTCAATTTGCATCATTACACAAAAGGAACTCTCCTTGGAAACCTTTTATGTGCTTCTAAAACATAATAGCATTTCAAAGAAATGTGTTCTTTTTAAGATAATAACTGCTGTTAACTCCCCCACTAGACGTTGCTGAAGTCTTTGACAATTAACCTAGCTTACCACTGGCTGGGAATGATTTGACAGTGATTTAACTCTTTTGGGAAACCTTTTTTTCTATGACTTGCTACAAAAGCAAAACAGTATATACTTAGACATACATATTGCTTTAAAATGCCTTTTAGTGTATTTAGATTTCATCTCTATTTTTTTGCTACACTTATCCCTTGGGATACAAAACCGCTCCTGGTTTTGTCTGCCTGTGGTTCTTAAAAACCTTTGGGATCATTGTGTTATTGTGGCTAAATTGTGACTCCAAATTCAGATGTCAAAATCCTAGCCCTCATACCTCAGAAGAGATAAGGCCTTAAGGGGATGATGAAATGAAAATGAAGCTGGTAGAACAGGCCCTGATCCAAGCCAATTGGCGTTCTTATAGGAACAGGAAATTGAGACATAGAAAGACAGCAGGGCTGTGCACATACAGACCATGTGAGGACACAATAAAACGGGGCCATATACAAGCCAAGGGGAGAAAACCAAACCGCCAATTCTTGGATCATGAACTTTGAGACTCCATAACTGTGAGAAAGATTAATAAATCATCCATTTGAGGAACTCAGTCATCATGGCTGCCCTCACATATACAAAGATACAGATTCTCCCAGCTATATCCTTCGGAGTGGTCCTTCTAGCTGAGGCTTGCTGCTCTTCAGCATCACTGAATGGGGCATCCGCACTACCTGCTCATTTTAGGAAAATTTTAGGAAAAAAAGGAAAAGTATTTCCTTTTGCCTTGAGTAACTGATTTCCTGCAGGAGTTTCTCTGCCTGAAATATCACCAAAACATACACAGAGCACCCCCTTTCCCCCACCTTCTGCACTCATTTTCAAAGAAGTCCAGATGCTTCTAAAATAAAATTGCAGTAAGTTGATTGAACATGGCTTTGTGCTTTGACTTTTCCTGCAGAAACTCTGAACTTCATTTCACCGTCCACACAAACTTAGAGGCTAAAGCCAGACTCCTCAGTCACCCCTGCCCCACACTGGGCCTTAGCCATGCCCGACCTGGGCCTCTAAGTTCTTGCTGCTTTGACTGCCATCTCTTTGCTTGTTTGGTTAGACACTGTGATTTACAAAGCTGTTGATAAACAGAATTTTGGGCATTTAATGATCCAACTCCGAACTCAATACCAGTATCTATATCCCTCTATCAATGACTCCAGGTGTCTTCCATCCCCCCCACCTTTATGCACTCCCCATCACTTTAGCAAACTCTTTCTTTTAAAAAATTAACTTACTTGCACTAGTTTGTTTCACATGTTTACAATAGTGTTGACTCTTGTGGTTTTGATGTACACAACATCCTCTCCTCTACACCACTGAAATGCCCAAGACTCATTGGCTAATGATGCTCTGATGTTACCACTAGTCTTTCTTCTCACTGCTCCCTGACCTAACACACACACACACACACACACACACACACACACACACACACACACTCCCCTCCTTCTTTGACATTCTATAATCCAGGGTTAAGGGTTTGCCATCATTCAATACCTTCCATTACTTTCCATTCCTTTGGTTACTCTATAGACCACAGGTAAGTGACCACCATCTTGCTGGTCTTCGTGCCTGCTGCTTCCAAGAGTTGGTACCCCAAAGAGGTTATTTTATGAACATCAAAGAAGAAAAATATGCTGTGGAATAATGATTCATTCACCGCCTCCTCGACGTCTTTTATTTGGTGAGATTAAATTATAATGAACAATGAGGCCATTTTAAAGTGGAAAATGAGAGAGCTGGGGGCAGTTGAGGCGCACCAGATGGGAAAGACAAAGTTTTTGACTGCTTCCCACCCCCAGCCCACCCCCACAGTAGCACTGCAGTGTTGCTTTCCCTGTGCTCTCACATATTCAAAGCTATGACCTACTGGCCTAGCAGCCCTGCACCCTGCTCCCTGTGAGCACCACCCGCTGGCGTTCTCCTGGTGTCCTCAGATCCCCCAGGCTCTCCAAGGCAGACTTGGGTGCTTGCTCACTCAACTTGCAAGTCATTTCCCCAAGCATTCTGAACTTCACTCAAAGGACGCTTTTCCTCTCTCAACCCTCCCTCCCCCAGTTCCCCCAATCGGAAGAGTGTTGTTGATAACAAGAGCAATAACAGTCAAACCATAGTCTTTCCTGCATTACTTAAAGTTTTGCAAGTAAGTGCAATCGCTAAATGCAGGATGTTCTCGACTCTCTCACAAACATCGCCTTGGGAGAACTTACAAGATGAAAAAGATTTCAAGGATATGGATCCATTTATTAGCACTCAATTGCAAGCTAGGTTCAATCAGATTTTTATGAAGTTACATTTAGTGAAAACTTCTGATGGTATGTGAATGATGTTGTTATTTTATGGGATTGATTAATAAATACATAGAATACACAATACCAAGACTGAATACTGAAGTCTTCTTTTTTATTTTTCTTTTTGAGCCACACCCAGCAATGCACAGGGGTTACTCCTGGCTTTGCACTCAGGAATTACTCCTGGCAGTGCTTGGGGGACCATATGGGATACCGAGGATTGAACCTGGTCAGCCCCGTGCAAGACAAACGCCCTACCAGCTGTGCTATTGCTCTGGTCCCACTGATGTCATTTTTTGTCATACATTTTGTCCCACAAATCATGCTTGTGTGACTAGGCTCTCTCCATATAGCTTAATTCATTATAACACATGCACCATTCCTGGGGAAAATTATGATAAAGGGGTATTTGGGGATTGTTGAGTATGTTGGAGCTCACTTAACTGATCCTTAATTTTGCTTTGGACCTAAAAATGCTCTTTAAAATAGTATTCTTTTAGAAGTCACATTTTAGGCTTTCAAAATTAGTATTAAGGAGTTATTTGATAGATCTGCATTAACCAAGTGTATTTCTTTTCTCCTGGGATATAGATTAAGTTTCATTCTTGGCTTACATTTTGGGGGAACATTGAAATAATTCTGATGGAGGTTGCTCTCAGTGGACATTATACTTTGTAAATATTTTGGGGTTCACCAGAACCCCTGACTGACCCCCTGGAGGAGATATTTGGCCTGTCTTGCTGTTGATTCCTTTGAACAGCTAAATGGAACATGGATCACACTCTCTGGCAAGTACTTCCTTGTCTGTCTGCTTGATTTCATATTCATAAGCTCTGAGCACTTTAAGCATATTGTCTTTCAGAATTTGGAAAGACGGTGTCTTTTAAGAATAAGAAAAGTCCAACCCTGAAGAAATAGAAAGTCCCTAATGGCACCGCCACCCTTTCTTCCTACTCCCCAGACATGCCCCTGTTACATTTCCAAACACTTCCCTGAAGTTCACTATTTATAAACAAGTGTATAGCTATACATAGTAAGCACGATTATTCTCAGGACACCACATTCAGGAGTGCAAAAATGGAACTTAAAAAAAAAAATCTTAATCTCTATTTTGAGCACTAGTTCTGTCAAGTGGCAGAAAACTCCTTGTTTGTCAATTCAAAAAAAAAAGGCAAGCATTTTGGGGTTTTCTCAGCCAAATGAAGCACTTTCTCTCAGCTCCCTTGCTCTAGATTTCAGTAGTTTTGCACTGAGCCTTGTGAAGAGGGAGACCAACCACAGGTCAGATCTGTGCATTTCGATAGGCTCAACAGAGCTCTCAGTCACAGTGGACTCCAGGCATCAGCTGCCCTTCTACCCTCTGCACTAGCATCTGAAACAGGTCTGGCGACTTAAGGTAGAGGCCCAGAAGTTGCTAACCCTTTGCAATCCCTTTCTAATCGCCGGAGGCCATTCCCTAGAAAGCTGCTCCTGGTTTGTCTGCCAGGCACATAGTATACCTTTATTCTGTGCTTTGACAGCAAAAGAAACTTCTTGGAGGTCTTCAGCAGGAAATTTGGACTCATGACCTTGTCCCCAAAGCCACTTGTCCCCATACCCTAGCCTCCAAAGTATGACTCAGCCCAAAGTGAACAAAGTACTGCCCCTCATCACTGCCTTGCTCCCACCAGCCTCCCTCCTGCACTCTGCTTCTTCTTTCCTGAGGGTTTAAAGTGGGATATCTGTCTCTTATATCAGCGTTCATTCTTTCAAAGGGATTGTTTAACCTATTGTCTCTGCTGGGAGTTTCAAAAATCTATTCTGAAATGAAAAGGCTTAGGATTCTTTTGTTCCCTGTGCTGTGCTGGCCCTGCGGGCTCCCCAGGATGCTCCCCAGGGGCCAGCTGCAGCCTGGAGTTGGTGGGAGGCAGAGGGGTCGCTGACGCATTAGCGACACTTAGGAGGATTATCCCACAGCCTGAAAAGATACTCTCCTTCGCCTACAAACATAAGCTCTTCCTTTTTGCTGTTTTTTTTTCTTTTTTTTTTATATTTTTATTTTATCCCCATGTGGAAAATTACAAAGTTCTTAGGTTTGTGTCTCAGTTATACAATATTCAAACACCATCCCTTCACCAGTGCCCATATTCCACCACCAAAATCCCCAGTATACCCCCCGCCCACGCCCCCCACCCCCAACAGTATAACTGATGAATTTCACGTCATTTTCTCTTTACCTTGATTATGTTCCATATTTCAACACAAAACTCACTATTGTTGTTGGAGTTTCCCCGCAAGAAAGACAGCCCTACTAAGGAAGCATTTGATAATTAGTTTTCCATTAAAATATTGTATGTTTTCAGTTTTTAGAAAAGGTTGCGCGGCCGCTAATGCGGCCGCGCGGTTCGGATGTGTCTCAGTCCCGCATCCTGGAGCCGTGTTAGTTGCTGCTCAGTGTCGCTGGTGCTCCATCTGTAGAAGGTGTGCTGGCTGTACCTCCTCCGTCTGGATCCCTGTTGTTGCTGGCCCCGATTCGGGTCCGGAGCATTGTCCGGGCTGCGTTGCTCACCAGAACGCCTGGCTGCTTCTCTGTTAAATGTGGCAAGATGGCACCGAGGGTGGGTCGAGGGCATGACTTCCGGCGGCCGGGACCACTTGGAGGCTGGGCTGGCGCCGCCCCACTCCAGTGCCCCCCCTCGGCTCGGATGTGTCCCAGTCCCTCATCCGGGAGCCGTGTTAGTTGCTGCTCAGACCTTTTGCTGTTTTAAGCTGTCTTTTTCTTTATTCAGTGCAGTATCATGGATATTTTCCGAAATTATGGCATGCCCATTTCTCTCATACCTTTTCATAGTTGCAATATATCTACTAATTGTTTATGGACTCAACCTATCGTTGGAGGACATTTCAGTAGTTCCCCCTTATGACTTTCCAAACAAAGCAACAATGAATATCTTTACAGAAATATCTATTTGATGTTTGGGAGGACATTGTCAGTATATATATGCTTTGCTAGAAGTAGATTTGCTATATCACAGAGTTTATCCATTTTAAATGCTGGTTCTTATTGCCACATTCTTTCTAAAAATGTGTACCAAAGTATACTCTCACCAAAAGTGTCGCTGTTCTGGAGGTCACTGTCCCCCCGTATCCAGGGGTCCCCAGGTGCTTTCAAGGCCCATCACTGTCCCTCTAGCTGGGTGACAGATGAAGGAATGGAGGCCACAGACTGGTTGGTAATCAGTGGCCGTTTATTCAAGTCTCACTGAGATAGTTACAGAGAAATCATGAAAGGTTGAAGGTAGCAATTACACACAAGTTTAGTTGAACATTGTCATAAACAATTAATAAATGTAAAGCCCTTCCTTCAGGAAAGTTCTTCTAGGAGATCCACCCAAGGACATAATCTCATCTAGGGGCTCCAGCATTCTGGATCCCTACTAGGCGGTCCACTCAAGGGCAGAATTCCATCTGAGGGTATATTGCTTTTTCCTTTCCTTTGATGGTAATCTATACTTCTTAATAATATAACAAGTCTCACAATGGAGATGTTACTGGTGCCCGCTCGAGCAAATAGTTGAACACGGGACAACAGTACGACCGTGCAACAGTTATTTTGTATGGACACAGTAAGAGATATATTAAGATTAAAGGGTATCTCTTCCTGGGGACATTCCACTCAATATCCAAGAGTACAGTCCTCAGGCCAGGTTGTCTTTCCTAACCTTACCAGGGTCTTTATTCAGTCACTTCTTTTGGGGTGATGTCAGTGTTTGTTCTATGACCATGCTCTTAATTTATTATACTTCTTATGGCACTTAGCCTGTCCCTTTTTGATGCCAGGGTAGTTTACGGTTTGCCCTGGGTCTATCAAAGTCCTTTACTGACCCCTTCCCAGCCTTCCTGTTCGGAATGTTGGGAACGAAGAGCAACTGAATCTTAAGTCAAGTAAATATGATGGATGCCTAGGAGTAAATATTATTTGGAGTCAATTAATTCCCATGTTACAAAGCATAGCATCAACTGTCTTCCTGTGTCTGTACAAAAAGGACATTTCTCTAAAATAAACTATGCAAAGAACATAAAGGAAAGAGAAAAGCAATAGTTCACTTACATATACAAAATCCAGAGCCCTCAGAGGATTTGACCTACAGGTTACAGGGTCTGATTTGGGGATATAAGGGAGCATAAATTGAGCCTCCCATAACCATGCCACCGGACTCCGCACCAAGAGGCTGTTTCTACTTGGGGCGCTCCAGAGGGAGGTGGGCTAGAGCCCTCCCTACTCCAAGTGACCCAGCCCTGGCAGCCGACCTCCACTACCCAACCACCGCCACGCTCCAGGCTGCTTTCCACATGCTTGGGCAGAGCCTCAAGCATGAGCAAATTCCACAGGACCCAGGTACTGTGGAACTTTGTGATCTTGGACTGTGGGCTCAACAGGACCTGAGAGCAGAGATCCTTTGCCTGCCTCCCCCAGACTCCGGCCACCCAGGGATCACACCCATAAGCCACCTCCTGCCGGCACCAGATAATCTCCTCATGGCCGCCTTCCAGAATTCACGGCTGCTTCTCCCTGAAGGGAGCATAAATTGAGGCTCCCATAACTATGTCACCAGACTCCACACCAGAGGCTGTTTCCACTTGGAGCGCCCCAGAGGGAGGTGGATGAGAGCCCTCTTCGCCCCAAGGGACCCAGTCCCGGCACCCGACCTCCACTACCCAACTGACACCATGCTCCAGGCTGCTTTCCACATGCTCAGACCGAGCTTCATGCATGAGTGAACATATTTCTGGACCATGAAGCCATGACCCGCGTGGCCATGACATATCATAAGACACTCCCTATCCATTTTCCATAAAATCATAGAAGGATATATATATATATATACATATATATACACACACATATATATATATACACACATCTTGGACAGCCCAGCAAGCTACTGAGAGTATCCCGCCCGAATGGCGGCAGAGCCTGGCAAGCTCCCGTGGCGTATTTGATATGCCAAAAACTGTAACAATAACAGGTCTCATTCCCCTGACCCTGAAAGAGCCTCCAATCCTTGGGAAAGATGAATAAGGAGAGGCTGCTAAAATCAAGGGCTGGGATGAATGGAAACTTTACTGTGCCCGCTTGAGTAAATCGATGAACAACAATGAACAACGGGATGACAGTGATACAGTGATATAGTGAAGTATTTAATAGATAAGGAGGAAAGAGAATCACAAAGGAGAGGTTAAAGATTGGGGTTGGGAGTGCCTGAAGGAATTGGGTATGTCTCAGGAACACTATGGTGGGTGTAACTCAATAAACCTAAGCTCCCTTTGGGGTGAGGTGTGGGGAGAAAAGACAAACCAATATTACTTTTTAAAATGCTTAGAAGTGTAATCCAACAAAAAAGTACTTAAGTACTTAGGAACACCCCCCTTCCTCCAACATTCACTAGCACCAAGCATTCCTCAAACTAGAGATTTTCTTATTTTCTTATGGTATTCTTTGTAGCATGAATTGCAAGAAGAAATTGGGCTAGATAAACACATACATGGAAAGTATGGTTTTTTTTCTCTTTTTATGTTTTCAAATAGTTATTTTAAAAAAAAATCACATAGGCATCCTGATTCACAAGCTGTTAATGACAGAGATTCAGGCTTAAATGTTCTAACTCCAAACCCAACACTAGCCTCAGGATCAATGTTCCAAACTTCCCTTCTACCCTACCCCTACCTTCTCCTTAAATAAGTAAATCCATTTAAATTTTCAAAATTATTATCGTTTGGGCCATATGCTTATAACAATGTAAACTCATAGTTTTGATGTACACAGCTATTGCATCTCTACACCACCAAAGTGCCCAAGACTCTTGAACAATCCCCTTCTATGATCACTAGTCCCCATACTTGTCCACACTCTCCATTCCTTGACATTCTCATTTCGATATCTATCTGTGGTTTGTTTGGGGGCCACACCCAGCAGGCTCAGGGTTTAATCCTGACTCTGCGCTCTGGGGTCACTTTTGGTCAAGACCACACTGAACCCAGTTTGGCCGAGTGCAACGCAACCACCCTACTCACTGTTACTTTGCCTCTGTATTGTCTTTTCTGTAACCCAGAGCCAAGGGTTTGCCATCATTTAAAAGCTTCTAATCCTTTGTCTTGTTATTCTGTAGAGCACAGATAACAGAACATCTGGCTTTTGTCCTTTTTCTTTCTGACTTATTTTGCTTAATATGACATCCTACTGTTTCATTCAAGTTGCAGCAAAGGGCATTATTTCATTTTATAGCAACTGCATAGTACTCCATTGTGTATATATTACAATATCTTCTTTGTCCACTCATCTGTCATTGGACTTTTGAAATTTTTCCATATCTTTGTTACTGTGTATACTAAGCACTGCAGTCAACATATGCATGCATATATCTTTTAAACCATTTCTTGTTTTTTTTTTTTCTTTTTTGGGTCACACCCGAATATGCTCAGGGGTTACTCCTGGCTCATGGACTCAGGAATTAACCCGGTGGTGCTTGGGGGACCAAATGGGATGCTGGAAATTGAACCCGGGTTGGCTGCATGCAAGGCAAACACCCTCCCCGCTGTGCTATCACTCCAGCCCCTGTATGCATATATCTTTTAAAATTAATATATTTGTGTTTTGGCAGAAGGTGCCAAGGAACAAAATTGCTGAATCACATGGGATGTCTATATTGTTTTCCACAGGAACTAAACCAGACAATATTCCCACCAGCAGTGAAAGAAAAGTTCTTTTTTTACTACCTCTTCATATGTAACTTTTTTTTTTAAAAAACTTCTTTCCACAGAGCAAACAAACAAATAAGTAAATTAAAACAGAAACCAGGAAATCACAAGAAACAATGCTTGCTGGCATTTTGTCACTTCCTCAGGAATTTTTGTGTTTTAGTTGAAGAGAGCCTATTGTCTCTCACCAGAGTTCAGATCCAGGAGTCAGGCTGTATAAATGCCACTGGTCTTTGATTTTAACTAACTTTGATAGATTTAAGTGCATGACTTCACTTCCAGGCCTGGGTTTCCTCTTCACTGTAAAATTAAAACAACAATTTTTTTTAAAAAAAAAATGTGAATTAACCCTTTGAGGCAAATGCTTATGTGCTGACAGAGTCTGAAATGGTTTGAGGAAATCTGTGAAAAAGAAATGAAAGCTGCTTGTGTCAAACTATAAATCTTTCTAATTAGCAATGCTAATTTTATTCTGTAAATATTTATCAATTGAAAAGGTACAGAGGAACAGTACAATTTACAAAGAGACTGAGAGAATGCTTAGACAGCTTGGGAAGCAAAGAGGTATCCAGAGAAGCTAACCAAGGAGAAAGCAAATGTCTGACAGTTTTAAATATTGTGAAAAAATCAAGTCTGTTGATGACATAAATTGTCTGATGGATTGGGCATGTAAGAGTTCTTGGCTATTGTGTTAAAAATGATTTCCCTTGTGTGTGGTGTTTATAAAGCACTCACATATATTTTGTCATTGTACTAACTCCTATTGGAATGCCTTGAGTGGTTTCAATGTTTCTATAGGTTTCTCCTCAAACACAAGGCATATGAGTTAGGTCATTGCTCAAGCGTTAGGTCCCTGGGACCATGGGGATAGAAAGCTTATATACCCCCCATCTCCCACAATCTGCATCAGTGATTTGCGTAAAAGTCAGGAAAAATTCTATGACCCTGAGTGTTTTAGGCTTCATCAGTGAATTGACCCTTTTTCTCTCCTCAGAGAAGCTTACAGTGCTCTTGCGAGCACCCCTAATCCCCTGAGTTTATTTTTAATCTTTCCTTTGTGCTTTACCTCTCATTGTTATATTCCCCAAGTCAATCTTGGTTACTTATAAGCCAAAACTTCCGGTGATTCTGGACTTTGCGTTTGAAATGAATTACTTGCTTTTCTATTTCCCTATAGTCTTTTCATGTTTTTCTATAGAGCAATGATCTTTGCTTAAACACAGAAAGACCATTAATGCTGTGCTCCTAATATTTGGGAGTTGATCAACTCTGAAATATATCTACTCCTGGGCATTTATCATAATGACTTGACTCAGACTTTGGTTGCTGTCATTCCTAACACCCTGCAAAGGGAGGTCCTGCCATGGGACTGGGGTGGACCCAGGGCGAGTGGTGAAGCTACCCCAGCATCAAAATGGAACAGTCTAGAAAGCACAAATGCATGGTCTTGATGCAAGCTGACTTAAGAGACAGGACTCCCATGGGGAAGGAAAATCGAAACTGGTCTGAGGACTTAGTCTGGGATTTTGGTAAAAGCCTTGCTTGCCCTCAGAGCCCAGAGAACTAAGTTTTGGAATCTATATCTTTAGTAAAAGATATAGTTATTTGTTTATCCAAATAACTGCAAGTATTAATGAGAAGTAAACTTAATTGTTTAATATGTATAACTAAAGGGAAAGAGAAAAGCAATATAGAAAAGCAATATAGACAGTGTCTCCTTGAGTTAATTCCCCCAAGACAATTGCCTCCACCAAAATGTTTTACCTCTGTAAATGATTAATCACACCTATGTGCAGTCCTATACCTTGAGCTCCTTCAGATGTTCTATAAGTATGCCAACAGCTCTGTATTAAACGGGCCATTTATACCATCTATCTATGGTCCCTGTCTCTTTGTCCTTCTGCTGAACAAGCTTGGGGAGGCAGCTCTTAGCCAATGAACACATTGTGCACCCACATTCCTCCCCTCCCCCATTTGCATCCATGATTTATGTAGGGGCTGGAGCGATAGCACAGCAGGTAGGGCATTTGCCTTGCATGCAGCCGACCAGGGTTTGATTCCTTCACCCCCCTCGGAGAGCCCAGCAAGCTACTGAGAGTATCTCACCCATATGGCAGAGCATGGCAAATTACCCAATGGCGTACTCGATATGCCAAAAACCATAACAACAAGTCTCACAATGGAGATGTTACTGGTGCCCACTCGAGCAAATTGATGAGCAACAGGATGACAGTGACAGTGACAGATTTGTGTAGAAGTCAGGAAAATCCTAGAATAAAATGAGTGTATTTCTACATGCATTGTATATGCACATACATGTGTCTCTTTGTGTGTATATGTGTGTGTAAACATACAGAGAACAAGAGTGAATTAGATGGATTTTTTTTCAGACGAAAGGTCATAGATTACTAGAACAGTGACCCTGAGCAGACAGTCCATCATAAAAGGAATCAGGAACAATGAGGAAGAGAGAGAGAGAGTCTGAATTAAAAGTGCTCACCCCACTATACAGGAATCATAACCAACTCTGAGAGTTTGTGCACTCAGGAGGAAAGCTGTGTGTAAACCAAAAGAAGGAACTTGTTGCCGACAGGCTGGTAGGCCAAGGGGTGGGGCCTTGGCAGTGTTACTCCATCCCAGTGCAAAGGCATGTGGGTCTTTGAGAGGCAGAGATCTCCTTGAGAAGTCCACTGCATTAGAACCTGGAGGCTTTGAGTGGAGTCAGAAATGAAAGGCCCTGAGAAAAAAAAAATAAAAAGCTCTTCAAAGTTCCCAGCTCTTCCCCTTGGTAACTCCCTAGCAACTGATCCTTAACTACATCAAGTACACCAAGTGGGAGCTGCCTGGGAAAAAAACAACAAAACTAATTTTCAGAGGCAAATGGTGTCCTCCTCCTTTTGACCTTCTTGGGGTGGAGGTGGGGGTTCCTTGGATGCCAACTTCTCTTCATGGAATGCGTACTCTTGCTTCCCTCCCTTATGGAGAAGCCCATGCTCTTCCTTGAAACCCTCTTTTTCTTTCCTCATACTTCTGCATAAAGATATCTTGCTTCACAGTTTGTCTCCTTCTCAAAATTCTTTTCTGCTGATAAACTTGGAAAACTGAGCATCTGGCAGTCTGGGATCATAGGTGAAAATAAGTACTTCCTTTTCCTACAAACAGCAATTACCTGTTCCAGCCGGAGGTCACAGCTCTGCAAGAAGTCAGGAGGTGGGGACAAGTTCCCACACTGTCAGAGCATGTGGACCTCAGGTGCATGCAGCTTGCCACTGCCTAGAGGTGCTAGTGGGATGACTTTGCCAGTGTTCCTAACTGACTTAACCAGTCTTAGCCCTCCCCAGGTATCTCAAAGAAGAATTGAAAGAGCTATGCTAGGAGTGTCACGTCTCAGGTGAGAGAAGGAATCCAGAGTTCCGACCTCTGTTGATGGTCAAGAATCAGAGACGCTGTCTCGTTTGCCAAGACATCAAATTCAGGTGGGCCGGACATGTAATGCAATTCAGAGATGACCCTAGAGCTGTTACCGACTGGATTCCACAGGACGTCAAAAGACTGTGTGGCCACCCACCAACGAGATGGTCAGACTTCTTTGTCAAAACCCTGAATGAACGGTTTGAGGTTCTTCCTGTTCCTGGAGCGAGCAGATATTGGGCTACACTAGCACGCAACAGGGACAAACGGAGACGTTACTGGTGCCCTCTCGAGCAAATCGAAGATCAACAGGATGACAAGTGACACAAGTGATACAAGGCATTTCCTCAAGGAAAGTAGTAGCACTCACTCCCTCTCTAAATGATTCTGTACCCTTTGGTCTTCACTTCACTGAAGTCATGGCAACATTAGGCAAGACACACAGGAGTCAGGTGACCTGCAACGTTTTATCAGCGACTCAGGACATCTAACTCTTTCATGGACCCACTTCTCCTACCTACTTAATAAATCTGGCTCATGCTTGCATCCCATAACCTTAGAGATCCTTTAACAGACCATCACGGGGTGGAGGGGAGCTGTCATTCAGTAAGGGTGCCAATTTGTCACACCAATGAGCTAAAAAAAAAAACAAACAAACATAAAAACACCATGAGCTCTGAAAAGAGTCATATCATGATGGCAAGAGCAATGTCATCAGTGAAGCCTGACAACTGGCTAAGACAGAACAACTGAACTATTTAAGACATTCCAGAAAGGACTTTCTTTGAGGGTTTAAAACCCACCAGCCCCATTATTGGAAAGAGCCAAATTATCCTTTGTAAGAGGTTGAAGTTTTTCTGTGTAGTTGACCCTTGAACTATGTGAGGGTTAAGGGTACATACAAATACCTCCCTACCCACACACCCTCCCACAGCTGAAAATACATGTAACTTTGACCTCCTCAAAATTCTACTCCCAATAGCCTCATATTCATTAGAAATCTTATCAGTAATATAACACTTTACTAACATGTAATTTTTATGTTATATATATTATTCAGGCTGGAGAGATAGCATAGTGGGTAGGGTGTTTGCCTTGCATGAGGCCAACCCAGTTTCAATTCCTCCGTCCCTCTCAGAAAGCTCAGCAAGCTACCGAGAGTATCTCGCCTGCATGGCAGAGCCTGGCAAGCTACCCGTGGCATATTTGATATGCCAAAAACAATAACAAGTCTCACAATGGAGATGTTATTGGTGCCAGCTTGAGCAAATCGATGAACAATGGGATGACGGTGATACATTGATATATATAATTTATTATATTTTTACAGTGAAGTATATTAAAGAAAAGAAAAATTTAGAAATATGTAAGAAAAGGATAAGGAAGATAAAACACATTTTAAATGATATAATGTATTTATTGATACCGTTAGTTTTCATCATCTATTTATAAAAAATATGCCTATAAGTGGATCAATGCAGTTCATACTCATATTGTTTCAGGTCAACATAATTGGAGTAATTAATTAATGTAATTCAGGTCACAAAGGGAAGAGAATGTAACTGATTATATCTCAATATTTTAGGGATGAAGAGTTTCTGATATTTGGAGCAATAAAAGAATTTCCAGTTTTTGTTTTCTGTTTTATGAATTTCCATAAATTTCCAAATTTCCAAATGTCTATGTCATGTCAATTTTATATCTGGAATTTTCATCCATGTTTAAAGTACCACTTAAATTGAATATAATAGATGGCCTTTAATAATATGCATATTAGTTATTATGGCTATTTTATAATTTAAAATTTAGCCACAGTCTCGTAGTTGAATAATATTGCTGACACACAAAACGTCAATATTTGCTGTAGTTTACCAATAAAATTGTTTTCTAATTTTCCAGTATGATTTTTTCACTTTTAAAATTATTTTATTGCACCATGCTTTTAGTTCTATGAGTTTTTCTAACTTCTTTTGGCATAGGAAAGGAAAGAAATGAACATTTACTGAGTTCTCTACTAAGTACCAAGTTTTAGTATATATTAAGATTATGCTTATCTTTTAGTACCATTTTTAAACTTTAGATTTGGTTCAGAAACAATGCTCACAATGTTCTTTTTGTGTCTTAGATTTTATAACAATAATACTTAATGCTGTGACAGTCCTTCAAACCACTTCAATTCATTATCTCCCTCCAAACTTCTTTACCTCCTAACTTCTATAGTTTACTTTGAAGATGCATATTGTGTTAAAGTATTTCACTGCCTGCAAAACAGTTGCATGCACCTGAAGACAAGTTAAAACAACCATTGCCCCCATTCAGACTCCAAATCCCAAACCAGTAGCTTTAAGCATGATGAGAGATTGGCAGTAAGAATTAAGTATTTTTAAGAGATGTAAGATAATTTTATTGATTGGGGGGTGCACAACTGGCAATGCTCAGGAGTTACTCCTAGCTCTGCACTCAGCAACTACTCCTGGAGTAATGGGATGTCAGGGATCAAACCAAGATCAGTAACATGCAAGGCAAGCACCTTATGTGGCTTACTATTTCTCTGGCTCCCCAATTTTATTCTTAGACTTGTTTATGTTCTTTGTATTGTTCACATTAAAAAAGTTTTACACATTGAATTTTTCAAGTGGTAATTCTCTCTTTTTTTAATCTGTTTTTTATTATACATCAAATATCTTCAAAGTTCAAAATTTTGACAGGTAGATATGCAGGAACAATCCTGCAGCTACTCAAGAGAGATTTCTTATTCTTTCCTAACTGAGGACAAGTTATTTTGAAATATTTCTTTTAATATACTATTTACAATAATTTTCTTCTCTCTGGCAATGCTATGCACAGTTTTAGCTGAAAAGATGTTTTTGTAGGACTAAAGGTTTCTTTCCAATTGCTCTAAAATTCAAAACATCTCTCTTGGTATTTGCATATCATATGTTGGACTAATGGTTGATACCCAAAACATAAAGTATTCACACTACCCAGTAACAAAAAAGCAGAGACTAATTTACAATGTAGTCAAAGGACAAGAGTAGAAACCTCTCCAAAGATGACATCCAGATGGCCCACAGACATTTGAGGAAATGCCCATCTTCTCTTAATATTAGAGAAATGCAAATCAAACCTCTAATGAGATATCACCTCACACCTGTGATAATGGCATGCATATATATATATACATATATATACACATATATATGAAAAAGACTGGAAACAGGGCAGAAAGATAACCCAATAGATTGAGTGCATGCTTTGCATGAGGGAGGCCCAGGCTTGAGCTCTGGCATCACCCTAAGCAAACAACCCTAAGCATCACACCAGGAGTAGCCCCTAAGAACTGCTCGTTGGTGCCCCAAAACAGAAACAAAAAAAACCAACAGCAAAAAATACTGGAAATAATAAATATTAGCAAGTTTGTCAAGGAAGAGTCCATGTACACTTTTGGTGGAAATATAAATTGCAAGTATGTCTCAGTGAAAAATGCCATGGAGATTTCTTTAGAAACAGAAAATGAAAATATCATATGATACAGCAATGGCTGGAGCGATAGCACAGCGGTTGGGCTTTCGCCTTTCACGTGGCCAACCCGTGTTCGATTCCTCCACCCCTCTCAGAGAGCCCGGCAAGCTATTGAGAGTAAGGAGCCCACACGGCAGAGCCTGGCAAGCTACCCATGCGTATTGGATATGCCAAAATCAGTAACAATAAGTCTCTCAATGAGAGACATTACTGGTGTCTGCTCAAGCAAATTGATGAGCAACGGGATGACAGTGACAGTGACAGTGATGCAGCAATACCAATACTGAAGCATTTAAATTAAAAACATGAGAACACCCATTTTAAAGTATTTGCAAGGCCTCAGGTGGGATTTGGCTGTGTCTAAAAGCACCTGCCTTCCCAGTGTGAGGCCCCAGTTCAGCCAATGGTGCAGCCCACATATACAAAGTTAGTCCTGGCAGCTCTGCTATGGAAGGACTGCCTTCCCCCCTCACCCCCGCCCCCCCGTCATGCCAAAACAGTCTGGATTCCAGTGCATACCAAGGTGTGTCCAAGGTGTGTGTGAGCACTCCAATCAAAGTACTTGATCCCCAGGATATAGAGTAACTAGAGGTATGCAGGCCCTTCCTCCAGGAGTGTGACCCCTGAAAATCAAATGTGTACTAAAATTTGCTACCTCAGTGAGCAGTGAAAACAAGTATAAGGATGGAGAGGCAGTACAGAGGTTAAGGCACCTGTCTTGCATGCAGCTGCAGCTGTGACAATGGTTGAAAACCCCACACCACATACGCAGCTCTAAGCACCGAAAGGTGTGACCCCTGAGCACAGTGCCAGATGTATGAACCTTGTAACCAAATGTGTGAAGCTCATGGTCGTAAATAGTGAAGAAAGGGGATTGGGAATGTAACTCAGTGGTAGGGCACTCTCTTTGCATGTGTAAGGCCCTGGGTTCAACCCCCAGCTTCATAATCCCCCACTTCCCAAAAAATAAGGGAGAAAGAAAGAAAGAAAGAAAGAAAGAAAGAAAGAAAGAAAGAAAGAAAGAAAGAAAGAAAGAAAGAAAGAAAGAAAGAAAGAAAGAAAGAAAGAAAGAAAGAAAGAAAGAAAGAAAGAAAGAAAGAAAGAAAGAAAGAAAGGAGGAAGGGAGGGAGGGAGGGAGGGAGGGAGGGAGGGAGGGGGGAGGGAAGGAGGAGGGAAGGAGGAAGGGAGGGGGAGGGAAGGGAGGGAAGGGAGGGAGGAAGGAAAGGAGGAAGGCAGGGAAGAAGGAAAGAAAGAAAAGCAACTCTAGAAACAAACCAAAAAAAGTAAATCAAATGAAGGGGAGATGGGAAAAAGGGACATGTGCCTCTCTGTTCACAGTAGCATTATTCAAAATAGGCAATATAGAATCAGCCCAGATTGCCATTGGCAGGTGATTGGAGAAAAGTCCACGTATACTGAATGGCAAAAGATGAAATCATGACTTGTGAAAACACAGATGAAACTTAAGTTTATACTAAATGAAATAACTCAGGGAATGAAAGGCTCTCACGAACTGGTTTTAGTCTCTGTACTATATATCATCAAAGCAAATAAATTGGCAAAATCATTAGACTCTTCTAAAATATATGACGGTTACTAGAGGGATGGGCTGGAGCGATAGCACAGCGGTAGAGCGGTTGCCTTTCACGTGGCGGACCCGTGTTCGATTCCTCCGCCCCTCTCGGAGAGCCCGACAAGCTACCAAGAGTATTGCACCCACACGGCAGAGCCTGGCAAGCTACCTGTGGCATATTGGATATGTCAAAAACAGTAACAATAAATCTCACAATGAGAGACATTACTGGTGCCCGCTTGAACAAATCGATGAGCAACAGGATGACAGTGACAGTGACAGTGACTAGAGGAATAGGAGAAGGATGCTGAGAGGAATGAGTAGGAGACACTTGGTTAGAGTGATGGTATTAGAACCTTAGTGGAGAGTCCGTCAAGCCTGAGACACAAAGAGAGGTGATGAATTGTACTCCAAAAAACCAATAATAAGTGAACAAA
Organism: Sorex araneus; assembly: GCF_027595985.1. Taxonomy (NCBI): domain Eukaryota; kingdom Metazoa; phylum Chordata; class Mammalia; order Eulipotyphla; family Soricidae; genus Sorex; species Sorex araneus. Next base: position 249,672,165 of record NC_073302.1, on the reverse strand, counting down.
ATTTGACATAATGCATTACAAAAAAAAAAAAATCTCTCCTCGGATTTGATTTTCTATGACTGTGCAACTTTTAAAGATTCCTGTTGCTTTCTTACTGGGGTTAGAGTAAGAAAAACCAGTGTGCTCATTTCTTCATTAACACGGTGGAATTCCGTATGACTGAAAGACAGTCTGATCTTCCAGCACAATGGCATCCTTGCTGTAGGCTATGAAGGAAACACTGCTTCTTAAGAACTATGACCTCCAAGCGGCAGGGCCTAATGGTCCAGGGATTGGAAGCAAATTTTTGCAAGTGGGTTCCTATTTGTCATAAAAGGATATGTCATAAAAAGACTAATTCCCAACCCCACCCTTTGATTCTTACATCTAATATTCTGAGCTTGGCAAAACTTCACCAAATATTGATTACTTTGACCTCTGACTCAAAGCATGTGCTTCACCCAATAGGACAACACTCTAACATTGTAACATCTCAGTTTTTTCTGAGGGACCTCTCAATGACAGGGATTTGGTGAGATCAGTGAATTCCATTAGCATTTTCAGCTCATTGCACCACTTCCTTGTTCAAAACTCCCTCCCGCTTCTTTCCTTTGCTGTTGTTGATGTTCCTGGGATGACTGGGCATCACACACATGCCTAGGTGTGGTGCTGGAAAATTTGATTGTGATTGTGAGGGTTTACATATCAGGTCGGGATACTCACAAGCTCAAACTTATGAAGGTGTGCTATTCTTTGATTGTGGTGTTTGCACACATACTTGTCGGGGTCCCACTTCGCTGGTTGTGGTGCTTGCACACATATAACTGTGCTGTATTGTGGAAATTGCAGGTTGGAGGCCCAAATAGCAAAGATGTCAGGGTCACACAGAGCATATGGCACCTGAGAGATTTGAACATGTAATCAAACAGGTGCTTTAAGTCACCATGCTATTCCCTAGCATTCACTGTGTCACTTCTTTGGCTATGAATTTAATTCCATGATCTGAAGCAATGCCCAAATTACCAAAATGATCTTTTTCATTCTACTCCCTAATCTATCAAGATTCATTTTGGTTTATGGCAATAATTGTGATTCGAAATGCTCACAGTTTAGCAAGAAAAAAGACCTTGCTCATCCAAGGTCTCTTTCTTTGTCCTAGAATTAAAAAAGAAAAAAAGCTAAGTATATGGTAAAGAAATGGGAAATACTTTGATTATATTATCATCCTAAAATCTCTTTGCTTGCCTAAAATATATGAAATAAATTTTCCAAGTTACACTAAAATATTCAAAAGCAGAAATACTTAAACATAAAATATACATTAATAATGTTCTATGTATATAAGTGGGTACTGAACATTTCTACTTTATAAAAATTAATTGACACTATACACTAGGGGTTTATGTATAAATGTATTTTACCTATAAAAGTTTTAGTTAAAAGAGAATAATTCTTATTAGATTGTTAGTGCCTCTGATGTTGACATAGTAACCTCACAACAATAATTGTTTGAAAAACAAAAATATTTTCAAACAGAAAATTTCTAAGAGGAGCTTCAACTTTTCTACATATTGTAAAATGAATATTTGGTAAGTATAAATTTTCATGTATGAACTACTGAGTAAATCAGTATTTGGCTATGCAGATATGTGACATATTGTATATGATTGCATAGATTATACATAGCTCTATAGTCAGTTATATTAATTAATTGTATTAATTAATTGTATTGATGCATATATAACAATCTTTTTCTTTCAATGATGTCACTTGTCACTTGTCATCCCATTCCATTGGTCTTCGATTTGCTCGAGCAGGCGCCTGTAATGTCTCCATTCGTCCCCGTCTCGTGGTAGTGTACCCCAATGGTATCTGCTCGCTCCAGGAACACAAAGAGCCTCAAAATGTTCATTCAGGGTTTTGACGAAGAAGTCTGACCATCTTATAGGTGGGCAGCCACTCAGTCTTTTGACATCCTGTGGAATCCAGTCGGTAACAGCTCTAGTCCAGCGGTTATCTCTGAATCGAATTACCTGTCTGGCCCATCTGATTTTCGATGCCTTGGCAAATGAGACAGCGTCCCTGATTACTTGACCATCAATGGAGGCTGGAACTCCGGATTCCTTCTCTCACTTGAGTGAGATGTAATATTCCAAGCATAGCACTTTAGATTCCTCTTTGGAATACCTGAATAGCGTTCTCATCCTGTTTTCGTAGGGCCTAGGTCTCTGAGACATATGTTAGTGCACTTTCATTGACAAGTCCTGCTAATAGCTCACTGTGCAAATTTTGAATACATATACACATATATATGTATTTTAAATATGGCATCTGACTACATTTATTGTCTCAGTAAGTTGGTTTTAAATGTATTAGGAACATTACTGCATGTTATATCTATGGATAGATGTAACTATTAAAAATCCAGTGTTGGGGCTGGAGCCATAGCACAGTGGGTAGGGTATTTGCCTTGCACGCAGCTGACCTGACGTGGGTTCGATTCCCAGCATCCCATATGGTCCCCTGAGAACCGCCAGGAGTAATTCCTGAGTGTAGAGCCAGGAGTAACCCCTGTGCATTGTCGGGTGTGATCCAGAAAAAAAAAAAAATCCAGTGCTTTTGTAGATTAATTTGGGAAAAAGAACATTTTAATGTCAATAACATAATATTTCAAAATACAATGTTTCAAAACATAAATATTAATAACTTTAAATCTATGTATCATATGTATAAAATAATTAAGTATTTCTGTAGAAGATTAAGATATATTTGTATCTTCTTAAATTCCCTTTAAAAAAGCTTTGTCATTTTTTTTCATATAAATCTTTTACTACTCAGATATTTGATATCTTTTGTTACTTTTATAGCAAAACTGTTTTAAATTCACTGATTATTAATGTTGATTTTTAAAATTAATCTGTTTTAGTAGTAGAGGGCATACTTTTCTTACTCTGTTGGGTTTTTAATATATTTTTTAATGTGATGTTTGCTATTGTTTTTTGGTATTACACTTTCATTGGCAGAAGAAGCTTACCTCTTTTCCTAACTTATACAGTGTTTGTTTAGTACTTAATTTTATCAAGTGGCTTTTAAGGAGATCCATCTTGAGATGATTTTTCAAGCACTTTTAAAATATTCCTCTCAAGAAATTTGTAGTGAAAATCCAATGTCAGATTAAATCATTAGCTTTAGATCTTTAAGTTATGGAAGCAATCACTTCTTTTTTATAAGAAAAAAGAAGTTTTAGTAAAAATAAATAAACAGAAAACTGAAAATAAGCCTTATTTACTGAAGAAGACCTCTAACATATTTTTAAAATTTCAGTATGACATTTAATTATCTGTTAATAATACCTGACGGGTATACTATGCCTACTCATTGAACTATTTTTATTGAGCTGACATATAGAAGTCAATTGAGACAGAATCAAAGTAAGCATAGAAAATAGAAATATGGAATTAAGACAGATTGTTTTTATATTTCTTCAACAAATGGTAAAGCCACTTATAAACTCATGTGCAAACTAAGAACAGCTTTATGATCTTTACAGAGCATCTGTGAAAGTAAATTATAAATACCTCACTTAAATTTGAATATGTATTGGAAAACATAAGTTCTCCACTATAGTTGACAAAGGTGAAAAAAATCATTAAAAAGTTTAAAGATATCTAAAATAGATATGAATAGAAAAGACAGTGCAGGATTTAAGGTGCTTGCTTTGCATGCAGTTAAGCCCATTTAGACCCCCCGGCATCACAAATGGTCCCTTGAATACCATCAGGAATAATCCTTGAGCACAGAGCCAGGAATAAATTCTGAGCACTGGTAGGTATGGCCCCCAAACAAACAAACAAACAAACAAATTTGGATAAAGTATAATCTCCTAAAACTAGCACCTAGGGAGAATAGAGCAAAAGGAGCATGTGTAGACAGTAGTTAATAGCGCTAAACATAGAGATCTCTGAATACTTCTCTAAGGTAAAACCAGCTCATTCCCAGGGTCTTTGGGCCCACCACATTCCTCTTGCTCATGCCCATTAGGGACCTGAGCTGGATAGCCCCAGGCAGAGACTTCTGTAGTGTCACCACACTCTGGACCGCTGACACCTGACTTGATTCTCAGAGAACAAGATGGGCATAGCAGCTATGGTTTCTTTTTTTTTTAATTTTTTTTATTAGTTTATTTTTAATTAGAGAGTCATCGTGAGGGTACAGTTACTGATCCATACATCTTTGTGCTCATGTTTCCCCCATACAAAGTTCGATAACCCATCCCTTCACCAGTGCCCATTCTCCACCACCAGTAAACCCAACATCCCTCCCCCCCTCCCCAGTCCCGTCTCCCCCCACCCCACCCTGCCACTATGGCAGGGAATTCCCCTTTGTTCTCTCTCTCTGATTAGGTGTTGTGGCTTGCAATAAAGGTGTTGAGTGGCCATTGTGTTCAGTCTCTAGTCTGTATTCGGCCTGCATCACCCTTCCCCCACATGACCTCCAACCACATCAAAATAACTTTTTAAGGTTGTGCCGGTGCTGGCTCTCTGAGGTTACACAGGGCTGGCTCTCTGAGGTTGCACAGGGTTGGCTCTCTGAGGTTACACAGGTGCTGGCTCTCGGAGGTTACACAGGGTTGGCTCTCTGAGGTTACACAGTGCTGGCTCTCTGAGGTTACTCAGGTGCTGGCTCTCTGAGGTTACTCAGGTGCTGGCTCTCTGAGGTTACACAGGGCTGGCTCTCTGAGGTTACTCAGGTGCTGGCTCTCTGAGGTTACACAGGGCTGGCTCTCGGAGGTTACTCAGGTGCTGGCTCTCGGAGGTTACACAGGGCTGGCTCTCGGAGGTTGCACAGCTGCTGGCTCTCGGAGGTTACTCAGGTGCTGGCTCTCGGAGGTTACACAGGGCTGGCTCTCTGAGGTTGCGCAGGGCTGGCTCTCTGAGGTTATTCAGGTGCTGGCTCTCTGAGGTTACTCAGGTGCTGGCTCTCTGAGGTTACACAGGTGCTGGCTCTCTGAGGTTACACAGGTGCTTGCTCTCTGAGGTTACACAGGGCTGGCTCTCTGAGGTTACACAGGGCTGGCTCTCGGAGGTTGCACAGGTGCTGGCTCTCTGAGGTTACTCTGGTGCTGGCTCTCTGAGGTTACTCAGGTGCTGGCTCTCTGAGGTTACTCAGGTGCTGGCTCTCTGAGGTTACACAGGTGCTGGCTCTATGAGGTTACACAGGTGCTTGCTCTCTGAGGTTACACAGGGCTGGCTCTCTGAGGTTACACAGGGCTGGCTCTCGGAGGTTGCACAGGTGCTGGCTCTCTGAGGTTACTCTGGTGCTGGCTCTCGGAGGTTGCACAGGTGCTGGCTCTCTGAGGTTACTCAGGTGCTGGATCTCTGAGATTACACAGGGCTGGCTCTCTGAGAGAAAAGGTCGCTAGTGCGGCCGCGCGGCTCGGATCTGTCCCTGTCCCGAATCCTGGAGCCGTGTTAGTTGCTGCTCAGTGTCGCCGGGGTTCCATTCGGAGAAGGTGTGCAGGCGGCACCTCCTCCCTCTGGCCCCCCGGTGTTGCTGGCCCCGATTCGGGTCTGGAGCATTGTCCGGGCCGCGTTGCTCACCAGAATGCCTGCCGCTTCTCTGTGGATTGTGGCATCAAGATGGCCGCAGCTATGGTTTCTGTCATTCCTAAGTCTTTCCCAGTTCACCCAGAACATTTCTAGAGCATGTGAAAATATGGTCTTTATTCCCAGTTCACCCAGAACATTTCTGGATCATGTGAAAATATGGTCTTTATTTGACTGAAATCTTTAAGTGAGCCTGTTAAAAATCACCTACAAGGAGCTGGACTGATAGCACAGTGGGTAGGGCATTTGCCTTGCATGAGGCCGACCTGGCTTCGATTCCCAGCATCCCATATGGTCCCCTGAGCACCGCCAGGAGTAATTCCTGAGTGCAGAGCCAGGAGTGACCCCTGTGCATCACCAGGTGTGACCCAAAAAGCAAAATAAATAAATAAATAAAATCACATACAAGAACAAATTGACATTTGAACTATTCTTCCATATGACAGAGTCCAATAACAATCAAAGTCAATGAACCTGTATCTGAAAAAAAGTATAGAAAATATATATTTAAATGATGCTTTCCTACACCTGAAAATCTCTTCTGTCCTCTTAAAATAAAGTTGTCTCTTCCAAAATATTTTTATATTAAAAAAAACTCTTATAGCATAATGACGAATGAGTTTCATTCTACCCATTTTATTCTTATGAGGTAGGCAGATAGATAGAGAAGGGCCCCCACTGCAACGGAATTCCTTAGGAAGTAATAAAATCGAAAGCCCAAGACTGCAAAAAACCCACCTTGCAGACACAGGAACAAAGGCCTGATAAAACTTTACCTGGTGCAGCAGACCCAGAGAAGCTGAGATCCCCCCCCCAACACACACACACACACACACACACACACACACACACACACACACACACACACATACAAGAGAACCTCCAGCAGGAACAAAGACCAAGGGAAAGTATTTCAGAGATGACCATCAACCAATTCCAGCTCTACATCCTTGACAACCACTCAAGCAATGGATTCTTACAATACTAGAAAGCCCCATGTGAGGCGGCTTAGGAAAATAACCTATAAAAGTCAACTTGGACAAAAGAAGTGTACACATATGCTGCCTGAGCCCATTCGCTGCTGTGTCCATGTCGCCAAACACATGTGGTGCCCGAGCACATGTGTCACCCACATCTCCCCTCTTGAGATGTGTACTACAGTTCTCTTAGTCTTTGGAGAAGCCCCTGTTCTCTCCCTCTTCCCCTTCCTCAAAGCCTCCAAAAAAAAAAAAATTTGGTTTTACTTCACTGCTCCTCTCCTCTTGAAATTCTTTTCTGTGAGAAAGACAAGGATCTGTAAGCCCATCTAGGACTGGCTTTCTTTTCCTGCAAAGAACAATTCTTTGCTCCAGCCTGAGTCCATGACTTCCTCAGAAATCTGGTGGTGGAGATTAACTCCCATACTAAGAAGGTCAAGTGGGTGTCAGGTGTGACTTGAAAGCCACTTCGTGGGGCTGTCAGGATTCTGGCTTATTCCAGGTAGGGGCTCATCACAGACTTTATCAGTTCTAGCCTCTCCGCTGGTCCTGGGGAGGCAGAGGTGGATCAGGAGAAAGTGGCCATCTCTCCTCTGCCTCTCTTTGGCCCATCGACTTCATTTACAGTATGATCAGTGCTGAAATCAAGACATATCAAACACCAGGTGACTTGCAAAGATGTTTTATTATGAACCGGGGACAGGTAACATGTTCTCAAGGAATTGGAACAGTCATTGTCTCTTTCTGGCAAAATAAATTGTTTAATAGCTTGAATGATAGTTACTCAAACTAAGAGGAATGGCTACAGGGAACTCCTTTTAACACAATACCCTGTGATCAGCATTCCTTACACTAATTTCCTTCTCAGAAAACTTCCTTCATGTAAAAGCAGGAGGTTAATATTAAAGTCCAAGAGAGCTATGGAAAGTACAAAGAGAATTGAGTCTGGCATGTTCCTAGGAATATAATCTTCGCCTTTTTTTCCTCCTCACTTCCTTAATCTTGTTTTATGATCTCTCAGCCTTTCTTCTTCTCTTGTTTTACTTAAGACAATGATGTTAGAGAAAGAGACATTCATGGAGAACACACTATTTTGGGAGGGGAAAGGACCTCCCTGGTTGTACTCAGAGTGGTCCTGGCTGCCCCTTCCAGAGATTCTCAGTCAACAGAGCGGGTGATTCAATGTAAGTGCCCGAGGAAGCAGTGCTGCTTGGGCCACACCGGACACCTTTGGGGGCCCACAGAGCCACGTCCAAAAATATTTATGGAGGGACCTTATGGTGCTGAGGACAGGACTGGGCATGTAAGGCACAAAATTTCTCACTGCCCCCCTGGACAGTAAGTTTCAGCTGTCACAGCTAATAATTTAACTATTTAAATTTAAACTCCTGGGACAATAAATTGATGTGGCGATTGAACAGATTATGTAGATACTTGGTAATGCCGACTCTCATTATTATGGAGAGCTTCCCTTCGGGAATTCAACTACAGAAGTTAGCCTCATTGCTGTTCAGGATAGCATGGAGTTCTCTCCGGATAAGGGAGAAACACCCAGGTTTATGTTAGGTAACATTTCACTTCTTTGCATCTTACTATCTCTATATTTCTAAATAAAAATAACTATCCCTCCACCCCCATCCCCAACCCCTCTCCTGAGTTCAAAAGTCATGAGCAAACTTGATTCTGATGCTAACTGGAAAGGAAATTTGTTCTTTTAAAATACATTCTTTTTTCAAGCTAAAATAATAGGGAACTCTTTTGTATAGGCCTTCTTACTGCAACCAAACCGGAAAACACTGTTCTGAAGAATAATTTTCAGGAACTCTAGGTAAAATACTCAGATCCCTGCTGTAGAATTTACCTCCCAAGTGAGCTGCTGTTCTCAAGATAGAGGAACTTATCCAAGCAAAAGCCACTACTACAACTTTTAACATCATCATCATCATCATAATCATCATCATCATCATCATCCTGTTGATCATCGAATTTCTCGAGTGGTCTTAGTAACATCTACATTTGTCCTAGCCCTGAGATTTTAGAAGCCTCTCTTTACTTGTCCTTCCCAACAATGCTGCATTGGAGGCTCTTTCAGGGCCAGGGGAATGAGACCCAGCATTGTTACTGGTTTTGGCATATGAATACACCATGGGGAGTTTGTGAGGCTCTTCCATATGGGCAGGAAACTCTCAGTAGCTTGCCAGGTTCTCCCAGATGGAGAACTAGACTATAAGATGTTGCATGGCCGCTTCCAGGAGCTTGGCTTTATAGTCTCTGGATGTTGGTCATTGGTGGGATTACACGGTGCTGGGGGCAGTCCCTGGGTGTGACCGCCTAGCTACTGGAAAATGGGAAATCTGGGCAGACGAGGCCCAGTCCCGATCCAAGCAGGCTTGGAGGTCTCAGCCCCGGGTCCCATACACCTGGATTCCTCTGCCAGTACCTTCATGCATGAAGCTTTTAACAAACCCTGCTAAATATGCTTCTGGAAACCTTCTGTAGAAGAAACTAGATCAAAGTTTGGAGTGGGACCTAGGGAGGGTCAGGGGTAGGGGTTTTTCTAATTGACAGTATCTCAGTCAGATGTGTGAGCCAAGAGATGAGTGTTCTGTTTCCTCTAATTAGAGAAGAAGAGTAAACAATATGGAGGATGATCACACTGTGTAGTATACAAGAATTTTCAAAGGATTTTGACCTGATGTGATTGACAACTCTCCTCTCTGTCATCCTTGTATTGATCTCACGATTAAAAATTACTTTCTCTGGCTTGTGAAATTTCAAAGTCCTGAAACTGTAATGAACAAATAATCATTAAAAAGAGAATCTGGGGGCTGGAGTGATAGCACATCGGGTAGGGCATTTGCCTTGCACGTGGCCGATCTGGGTTCGATTCCCAGCATCCCATATGGCCCCCTGAGCACCGCCAGGAGTAATTCCTGAGTGTAGAGCCAGGAGTAACCCCTGTACATTGTTGGATGTGACCCAAAAAGAAAAAAAAAGATAATCTGGAAGCCATAGAGACAGCTCAGTGGAAAGGCTCTGCCTTGCTTGCAATCAATCCAGGTTTGATCCCTGTCATCCCATCTGGTCCACTGACCATCTCCAGGAATGACCCTTGAGAAAGAAAGTCCAGCTGGGTATGGACAGAAACTAAATGAAAAAATAAATAAAGAACAAAAAAATTAATTGAACCTGAGAGGTAGGCAATAGCAGGTTATGGGTGAAGCAGCGAACTTCACTGAGCATTTTTTTAAAAAAGGATGCTTTTGTTGGTGGTGCCAGGGTCAAACCCAGAGCCTCACATATAAGGAGTGTCTAGTGAGGGAAGAAGAAAACTAAATGGTATAACATCACAGTTATTTATAACTGTGTACTCTATCACTGAGCATATCTTTGGCCAAGGCTTTATATTTATCTCTAGACTCCCCATTCAATGAGCTGGGAAACTCACTATGTATTTACACAAAATGAAAATTCTGTGTCACCTGTAAGGTTTTTTTTTTCTTTTCCTATTTAGTTTTGTGTCTCATGGCTTAGCACTACCTACTACTTATCATCTGTCATTGGGGTGAAATCTTACGTGGTCACTGTAGATCATCCTCATATAAGGAGAGTTTTGGTGTATGAGAATCTTCACTTTGATTTCATATGCCACCTGTTTGTTATCCCAGGTCATGCTGCTGTTTTAAATTCATCTTACTGTTTTTCAAACTTTGTCAACATCTTAGAGCTAATCTTGGATCCAAGAAGGGTCCAGGGTAATATTGAGGTATAGGAATGCCATGGAAGAAGGTATTTGAGATGATGGAATGAACCCAGAACCCAAATTCTGGAGGCATATCCAATTCAGAGGATGAACAGAGGAGGAGATCCAGCAAAGAAGACTGAGAAAGAGTGTCAAGTGAGGAAAGAAGAAAACTAAATGGTATAACATCACAGTTATTTATAAATAAGGAAGTAGCACTGAAAAATAAAAGGTAGTTGACAATGTTGAAAGACCAAGTATTACTGGAAGGCTAAGATAGGATAGAGTCTGTTGCTCTTGGTGGAAAATGAAATACGGAAAATGGAAGACACCTGCTCCGTGATTAAAGCCGGGGCAGAAGACAGAGCTGAATTATAACGAGGTAAGGAGATATTGGAAAATGGAGTTAAGAACCATTTTCTTGACTGTTCTTTTCTTATCATGAAAAAATGTGAGGGAAGAGGAAAAGAAAAGGCCAGAACTTTTTCAAGAATAAAGGGAAAGAAAACGGCTTTATTGGGCTCCAGATCCAAGCCTGCCTGGCCTAGCCTATTTCGGTTCAGTCAGGTTTGAGACAGTCGCATAGTAAATTAGACACAGCGTCCTTTCCTGCATTTCTGTTTTCTTAAAAGATCTTTGGGGAGGACTGATCTTGATGAGGCAGGATCTTAGTTTTTTGTTAATTCTGCTAATTCACTGAGAAATTGACCTTACAGTTATCTTTAAGGCTGATAAGCAGATTAGAACATTAAGTTCCTAAGTCACCGCTTAATTTTTAGAGAGCATAGGTGTTCCATGCTAATGACGCTTTACCTTCAATCCCACCTTTTGGAAAGCTTTTAATCTTGTTAATGATATGTTTAAACAAACTAAACAAGATGACTAATTCTGCGGCCTAGTCACTGACTGATTCCAGCAGGAAATTTCTCTTTAGAAAAGTGCATCTGAAGGTATATTCACCTGATGTCTAGTCATAGATATGGGTGGTTTTTAGACAGTGAGGCAAAAATATTATAAACTAATAATAGACCCGTTGAACCTGCAATTGTTTATTCACTTTGATTTCTTTATTCAAAGCAATCCTTTAAGAACAAAATTGTAAGAACATTGTGTTTGAAACAGGTTTCCTGTATCATTCCTATATCATCCCCCACAACTCCTGCCCCGCCCCCCCACCACCTCCCCAAAGGCAAAAGCCTGCTCCAGCTTGTATTCTTCACTACACCCTGAAGGAAACTGTTAATTTATAAATCTTTCAAGATGCCAGACTGGTTAGTCAAAGGTCTTCTAGGCCTGCTCAAAATGCCTCCCTTCCCCCTCCATCATACTTTTGCGATTCCCCTCTCCTTCAGCCTCCTGTAAAAACATTACAAAGAAGTAACTGTTTTAAAATGGTATCTGTGTTCTTTGGTTCTGAAAGCATAATATCAGGGTATTAAATATGTAAAGTAGTAAATTGTTATAATCGAACCTCACTTGCCTTCTCAGAGTTATAAGGATTAATCATATGATGTGTTGACTACATGCTATTATCATGATGTTAAAGATGAGAACACAGAAAGTCTTCGAAGTTGTGCTAAGCTCTTCACAATCTGTTCATTTCTTCCATCTCGAGTTTAATTCACCACCTTATACAGAAATTAGCAGCCACATCACAATGCTTTTCAGAATTTGAAAGAAATAATGGAACTCTCCTTTACCATTTAGACTTCATAAGAATTAGCATTTTTACCCCTAAAAAAAAATAAGTGCCATTTACCTCCCTTTCTCTCCCTATCTGACCAAATTTGTTCTAGTTACTAAATGACAGTAAGGTATCACTTTAGATGTCACTTTCTCCCGGAAACCTTCTAAATGATCCAAGATTAGGCCAGGCATTCCTTCTATGTGCTCTGATACTTCCTGAATCATGGTCTCTAGGAGACCCTATTATAAAGTGTTGATATCTTCGAGGTCCCAAACCCATCCACAGCAGAAACTAATACAAAGCACAGTGGGTAGGGCATTTGCCTTGCACGTGGCCAACCCGGGTTTGATTCCTTCATCCCTCTCGGAGAGCCCGGCAAGCTACCAATAGTGTCTTGCCTGCACGGCAGAGCCTGGCAAACTACCCATGGCGTATTCGATATGCCAAAAACAGTAACAAGTCTCACAATGGAGATGCTACTGGTGCCTGTCCGAGCAAATCTATGAGCAACAGGATGACAGTGTTACAGTGAAAGTAATATGAATTTCAATGTTTTCCTTTAATGTATTCAAAAATTGTGATGATAAATAAAACATTAAACAGATCTCTAACTTTGTGAATAGTTTGCAACTTTCTAAAAGTTCCACAATCACAGACATTACTAAGGAGAATGATTTAACATGATCTCCAAGCCAAGGTTAATGATTTGTACAACATAGGCATTCAATCAATTATTTTATTGTTAAAAAATTATTTTTGTTCTTTTTGTTTTGTGCCATATCCAGCTGTGCTCAGAGCTTACTCCTTGCTCTGAGTTTAGGAATAACTCCTGGTGGTGCATAAGGGACCATAGGCAGTGCCAGGAGAAGAACTCAGGTCAGCCACATGTAAAGTAAGCGCTCTACCTACTATGCTATCTTTTCAGTCCTCATTAGTAAGATTCTTATTATGAATGACATTAAAGTAAGTTTCAGGGCATGACATAAGTTAATCAGTGGTTGGGCACATGCTTAGTGTATATGAGGTCTTGACTTCCAATACTGACATCCAAAAATAAATTCACTGTAACACTGTCATCCCATTGCTCATCGATTTGCTTGTGCAGGCACTAGTAACGTCTCCATTGTGAGACTTGTTACTGTTTTTGGCATATTGAATATGCCATGGGGAGATTTCCAGGCTCTTCTGTGTGGGAAGGATACTTTTGGTAGCTTGCTTGGCTCTCTGAGAGGGACGGAAGAATCGAACCCAGGTTGGCCACGTGCAGGACAAATGCCCGACATGCTGTGCTATCGCTCCAGCCCCAAAATAAACTAATTAATTAAAATGTAAGGTTTCAAAAGACTTTTTTTTGTTTTTTTGATGACACAAGAAGCAGAGTTATCATTATATAGTTTGGGGGTCCAAAATGAGTGGTTCTTTGACATGCTCTGACTTGCTGCACAGCAACCCCCTCCATGGAGATTATGGTGGCTCCGTCCGTCCGTCCTTCCAACTCTCCACTTCCCCTCGGCCCCCACCCCTCAGATATCCCTCTGTGACGCCCAGACTGAGGGCATGCTTGTGTGAGTGTTCACTAGAGCTGGCCCAAGTAAGCGGGAGAGGCAGGAGTGGGCAGACAATAGACAGTCACTCTGTCCTGGAAGAGCTGGAACCGACTGTCAGGCATCAGCAAAGCCCCTGGGCCAAAGCTCCTCAGGTCCTTTGTCACCAGCTCTGTATACTTCCAGGGTCCTATCCAGATGAGAGAAGCTAGAGTAGGAAAGGTGAAGAAGAGCAAGAGGCATCTAAAGAAGTCAGACCGGGCCCCCACATGTGGGGGTTGTAAGGTGCTGGTATAAGAAGGAAGGGAAGTGTCTGAGTAAGGGGACCTAGTGTGCAAGAGGCTCGAAAAAGGGAGGGACTGACAAGCACCCAGCTCACAAGACCTTTGTACTGAGGGCAGCAGGTGTAGCCTGGGGCAACGGCAAAGAAAACACACTTTAGGCCTAGATTCCAATCCAGCTCATAACAACAGCAGATACAGAGGAGCATTTCCCTTCCACGACTACTGTTTGGAAGGAATAGAGTTCTAGAATTTTTTTCTTCATGCAGTACATTGGACTCTTTTGCATGAATTTAGACACTCGCTTGGGCTGTTCAGTCCTTTATTTCCCTTCAGCAGCTTCTGCTCCTTTGAGGAGGAGGACTGAAAACACATTTGCTGGGGCTGGAGCGATAGCACAGCAGGTAGGGCATTTGCCTTGTACGCAGTTGACCCGGGTTCGATTCCCAGAATCCCATATAGTCCCCCGAGCACCGCCAGGAGTAATTCTTGAGTGCATGAGCCAGGAGTAACCCTTGTGCATCGCTGGGTGTGACCCCTTCCCCCAAAAGAACCAAAACCAAACCAAAACAAGACAAAAAACTACATTTGCTTTCCAAAGGAACCAAAACCACAGGAACTTCTCCTGGCAATATTCTTAAAGTATGTGGCTGGAGCGATAGCACAGCGGTTGGGCGTTCGCCTTTCATGTGGCTGACCTGTATTCAATTCCTCCACCCCTCTCAGAGAGCCCGGCAAGCTACCAAGAGTATGGAACCCACATGGCAGAGCCTGGCCAGCTACCCATGGCGTATTGGATATGCCAAAAACAGTAACAATAAGTCTCTCAATGAGAGACGTTACTGGTGCCCGCTTGAGCAAATCGATGAGCAACGGGATGACAGTGATACAGTGATGTGTGTCCTTAATTCTTCCTGCTCTGTCTTTTAGCTTCTATTTCCTGATTATTGTCCCACCACATACTGGCTCTCTCTCTCTTACAAGTCTTGAGACCACAGGAAAAATGTTAACCCTGAGCATTCATCTCCTTATCTGCTGTCCACTTGACCTTCCCCCATCCTGGGAGCTAAGACTCTGACCCTGAATCTAATGAGACTGGTTTCCTGACACTGTTCTGCAGAGTCGGAGGAGTATTCTCAGTGATCACAAAGCTGGGTTCCTATCAGAGCTCGATGTTTGACTCTGCTTACTGGGTGCAAAATCAAATTTCGTCATGGCTTGAATCACAGCTAAACTTGTCCCATTTTAATTTTAAATCTGGACTATTTTTTTTTTCCTTTTTGGGTCACACCCGGCGATGCACAGGGGTTACTCCTGGCTCTACACTCAGGAATTACTCCTGGCAGTGCTTGGGGGAATGGGATGCTGGGAATCTAACCTGGGTCGGCCGCGTGCAAGGCAAATGCCCTACCTGCTGTGTATGGCTCCAGCTCCGAATCTGAACTATTCTTTCCTCTCATCAGACCTAGAGGCCAGCACCTCACCCTGCCCCCCAAGTCCCTTTTCTTCTGTCTCTCTCCTGACCTTTATCTTTTCTTCATCTAGATATTTTTTTAGATTTCCATAATTGAGTTTTATATTTTATTTTAATTATAACACATTATTACTTTCTCAAAGTAATACATACTTATTGTTGAAAATAGGAAAATAAAACAACATTCAGCACCCAATTAGATAAATACCTGAGTTTATGGACTGCAAATTCCCACCCACAATTACAAACCACTTTGGGGTATAGCCTTAAATGCCTTCCTATTTATATAATATATGCATAGCTTTACACATTGTATTCTAAACCCTGCCTTTTCCTTATTATACTTTGAGCCTTTTTACAGGTAAATGCTCATATCCAATACGTTTTTTTCATTTTGTGATTTTCAGTTTTGTTTTTCTTTATAGTTTGTCAGGAGAGTGAGAATGAAGGCAGAGAGCAAGATAAGATCATTTTCAGAATTTGCACACTTGAACAAATACTTAAGTGTGATATAAATAGGGAGCAATACCATCACCCTGCCACACAGAGAACCACGAAGAACATTTCACAAGGACAGCAGGGATCACTGCCTGTGTGACTTCAGGAGAGTTGCAGTTGCTGTGGATCTCCTTTTAGTGTGTTCCATGTTAGTACTAGAAAATGATAGGAGTGCTGGAAACTTGATTCTTGCCTCAGGCACACTATTAGCAAGATGTAATCTGCATATCCATTTGCTTCAAGTGCAATTCATAAGGAGGGCATCATTATTAGGTAATTTTATGGAAAGCTCTGCACCACTATGCTCCATAAAAGATTTGGCAAGGGTAACGGCGTGCTGCTACCTTCAATGTGAAGACTCTCCACCTGTAATTCAGTTGACTACATGATAATTCCTGTTCTCCAGCTGCTGTATTAGAAGGAAAAAATATTATTTTATCCTTATAACCTAGGCTAAGAATTTTACTCTGGTTGCTTAAAACAAGAATACTAAACTTACTAGTGTACATTATTACAGTAGGCTGCATTTTTCCAAAAATAGCCACACTAGTACACACACACATACACATTTATCATTCCACATGTTATCTTACAATGTATCTGACATACCTTCCACTGACAGTGTGATATATGTTCCTTACTCTCTAAATTTGAATGTGCGCAGAGTTCCTGATAAATCCAGTCTATTCATTTGTTGGAAGGAAGGATATGACTTCTGAGGTCAATTCAAAATGATATCCAGCAGTGACCAGGCCAGTTCTTTCTTGCCCTTCAGTTTGGGAAATCTGATATCAGTTACGAAAAGCCAATCCAGGTACATGAAAGTTACATGCTGGGAAAAGTAATGGAAAGGCCTCACACAGGCCCAAGAGACCCCAGGTCCGACAGTCCTTATCTATTGGAGACTTCCCATATCAACTTCTAGACTTGCTGTGTACTAGGAAACCCTGGATATTCCTGGCAGAGTTACTAAGCCATACCCTGAAGGGCATTCTTCCCATGAAAAGCAAGCCCCATTGAAAATAAACACACAGGGAAACATCATAAAGCATGCAAGGAAACAAGCCACTGCAAATGTGACTCAGCAAGGACATAACAGGGAAAACTTACACTCGATCAATTAGAGATATAATAGAGTCATTCAAAAGAGTCTTTTAAATAAATTTATTTCAGATATTCAAAGAGATGAAGAAAAGAATCAATTCCAAGACCAAAGTAAGAATGAGTAACATGGAGCTTAAAGATACACAGCAAGGTAGCAACACAAGACCAAAAGCAACACAAGGGGAGAACTGGTCCATGGAACTGAGTTTGATGGGAGTTGAAAGGGAGCAAATTGAGGTCTGTGGGGGAGGAAGGTGAGCACACTGGTGATGGGTGTGGTGTTGGAATTACACACACACGGGGAAACATCATTAATGGTATTGTAAATCACAGAATCTCAATTTTAAAAAATAGTTAAAAACAAAAACAAAGAATTATAGGAATTTCAGAAAGATAAAACAGAGAAAAATTCACTGGGTGTGACAGAGAGATGATATTTGAGTTAAACCAAAAGAAATAAAAGTTAAACCTTTTCTAGAATTGAAGGATATGAATTCTCAGACTGAAAATGTACTCTAAATCCTGAACAAGATAACTAGAGTCAAATTCGTCTAGACACAAACCAAATATGCAAACACTAACTGGAAACAGAAAATATTAAGTTATACATAAAGGAATATACAAAGGAACAACAAGTGGGACTATCTGCAGACTTCTTATCATCAGAAAAAGATGCCAGAAGGTAGTTCTAAGGGCAGTTCTAAGGTATCAGAGCCATTAATTGTCAGTTTATAATTCAATCACTGTATCACTATCATCCACTTGTTCATCGATTTGCTAGAGTAGGCACCAGTAACGTCTTCATTCGTCCTAGCCCTGAGATTTTAGCAGCCTCTCTTTACTCATCTTTCCCAACGGTGCCGCATTGGAGGCTCCTTCAGGGTCAGGGGAATGAAACCCATCATTGTTACTGTTTTTGGCATATCGAAATTCAGCAATATGAGAGAAAACAGAATGATAGTGATAAAGACTCAGATACACAACATGATGAAATAAAATGCTAATGAGGGTCAGGAAATGGCTCAAAGGGCTGGAGATGCTGCTTTGTATTTGGAAGTTCTGGGGTTGATCCCTGGCACTGTTTAGTCTCTGCCTCCAGCACTTTTGAATGTGCCCCTACAAAAACCCCCGAAGAATATCCTTTACCATGACAGAATTTGAGCCCAGAAGGAGAGAATAAGATTCAAAAAAAGGAGATATTAAGGAAATACATTGATAAAATATGCTGGTAAGTCAGTTGAACCAATTTAAAGGTAGGAAGGGCAATGGTTTCGTAGCGAATTAAAAAATAAGAGAGAATCTGAAAACATACAAAATAGCAATATAATTGTTTATAGGAGAGGAACTCGCTGTTAAAGCGATTAATTTTGTTCATCCTCCCTTGCTTCCCTTTCTTGTTACCATGTCTGGTTCAACACCCCCTTGGTTGAAGGGCTTACTATGAGGAGAATGCCCGGTTGCAGTGCTGGAGCCCTTGGTCATGATGCGCCTGGGGGGGGGGGGTTTACACTCACGTGACCGTGGTGCTCCTATAACATTCTGCTTCCAGGAAAGCCTGGGGATCGCTCTGGTGCCCACATGCATCCTCAAAAGCTGAGTTCCTTACTTTAGGGCTTACGTATCTTTAGTTGTCTGCTTGCACCTGGCTGTTTGCTGGAGATCATGCAGTGCTGCAGTGGAGGTGGTCACAGGCAGCAGATGTGGGGACGCAGAACGTGACCAGGACCAGGGATCCAACTCAGCACCTCATGTGCGGAAGGCAAACTCTGAGACTTCTGAGTTATTCTTGAATTAATGTTTTTTTTGGTTTGATTGTTGTTTAAAGTTATTTTTAAAAGAAGGGGATGAAGACTTGACTAATCATATCTATTGAGTATAAATGTTACTATTTTAAGAGTAACTACTAAGAACTGAATTAGGACATGTAAATTGCAAGTCCAGAACAGTATTCAGAAAAAGGGAAATAAAAAACCCAAGAAAATTGCATTGCTAAACTAAAAAGCAAGAAAAGAAACAAAAGGAGCACAGATTTTCTTTAAAGTTGTAAAGAAAAATAAATTGTCCAGAGATAGCACACTCACCTTGCACGTGGTTGACCAAGGTTTGATTCCTGGCAATGCATATAATCCCTGAGCACCACCAGGAGTGATTCCTGACCACTACCAGGTGACCTTTCCTTCACCAATGTCACTAGGTTCGTTCCCTCCTACCCCCAGCCTGCCTCCTTGACAGGCATATTTTTAAGTTTAGTTGTTGTACTTTGGATTGCATGCTTCCATTGCTGTTGGTGCTTTGATTTAAATATTTAGATATACCACAGCTGTACAACACCAATATACTTGAGGCTCTTGCCCCTGCCTCTGTTACCTCCTGCCCGCCTCTTCTTACTCTTCCCTCTTGATGCTTTCCTTGCCTATCCATTTCATTTCTGTCATCTAAAGTCCAGGATAATCTAGGTATTCCTCATTTAATAGCCTGAATTTCCCGCTCCTGTTAATCTATATACCACAGCCTACGAAGATCATCCAATATCTTCCCCTTTTCTGGCTTTATTTCACTTAACATGATATCCTCCGGTTCTATCCAAGTTGCAGCAAATTGCATAATTTCATCATTCCTTGCAGCTGCCTGGTATTCTATTATGGATATGCCACAGCTTCATTATTGGCTATCTGTTGTTGGACACAGGGGTTTATTTCCTATCTTAGGTCTTGTACTAGTGTACAATGAATAATGGTGTGCATATGACCTTTTGAATGAAAAGTTTTTGTGTCTTTGGGGTAGATACCAAGAAGTGGAATTGCTCAGTCATATGTCAGCTTTGGACTGGAGCGATAGCACAATGGGTAGGGCGTTTGCCTTGCATGTAGCCAACCCAGGTTCGATTCTTCCATGCCTCTCTGAGAGCCCAGCAAGCTACTGAGAGTATCCCACTCGAATGGCAGAGCCTTGCAAGCTACCAGTGGCATATTCAATATGCCAAAAACAGTAACAACAAGGCGCACAATGGTGACATTAATGGTGCACACTTGAGCAAATCAATGAGCAACGGCATGACAGTGCTACAGTGTAGTGCTATGACAGCTTTGTTCTTTTCTGAAAATGCTCTACTGTTTCCCATAGGATCTAAACAACATTCCCACTAGCAGTGGATGGGAATTTTTTTTCACAACATCCCTACTAAAACATATTGTTCCCAGTTTTTTTATATGTACCATCCTCACTGGTGCAAGATGATATATCACTGTTGTCTTGATCTGGATTTAACTCATGTGTGATGATAAGAACGTTTTCATGTGCCTTTTGGCCATTCATTTGTCTTCTTTAAATAAGTGTATGTTCATTTCCTCTCCCCATTTTTGGTAGGGTTTTTGAATTTTGCTGTTGATCTTTAGTGATTTACATATCTTGGATATTCATCCTTTATTTGATATGTCAAGTGGGTATACTTTCTTTCATCCAGTTGGGTCTTTTAGTTTTAGTCCATGTTTCTTTTGTCATGGGAGAATAAAGAAACTCTTTAGGGGACCATAAGAAAGAAGGAATCAAACTGGCGTCAGCCACGTGCATGGCCCAGATGCCTGTATTATCTCTCCGGTTCTAACTGAATTTAAACTACTAATATGGGAAGGTGCCTGCCATCAGGACATTTCCGGGTCCAAGGCAGGGACTTCCCAGGTCAGGGCTGGAGGTTTGTCCTCTCTCTGCTCACAGCTCCTCCATGTCTTTATTTGGAGTCTAATGCTGATCCTTGGGATTAACAGCTGAGATAAAATGATGCTGAGGCATGGTTCTGGAGGTTGTTTGCATGGCATCTTTGTGAATTTTGTTCTTTGTATGAAAACATAAAGATTTCTGCTGCATATGCCATCTGTTCAGTCCCTCACTCTCCATTTATCTTGAACCTGGTAACCCCCAGCTGTCCTGGTCACCTGATTGAAGACAAGAAACAGAAAATATAATTTACACTCCTTACCAGAAAATTAGCCTAGTTCTTCCTCTTGGAGAACCTGGCAAGCTACTGAGAGTTTCCTGCCTGCCTGGGAGAGCCTGGCAAGCTCCCTGTGGCGTATTCATATGCCAAATACAGTAACAATGATGGGTCTCATTCCCTGACCCTGAAGAGCCTCTAATGCAGCACTGTTGGGAAGGATGAGTAAAGAGAGGCTGCTACAATCTCAGGGCTAGGATGAATGGAGATGTTAACTGGGCCTGCTTGAGCAAATCATTGATCAATGGAATGACAGTGATACAGTGATTTTTAAATTGAATCACCGTGAGCTACAGTTACAAAACTTTCATGTTTGAGTTTCAGTCATACAATGAACAAACACCTGTCCCTCCACCAGTATACATTTTCCACAACCAATGTCCCCAATATCCCAGCTCCCCATCCCACCCCTCCCCCTCCCTCTATGGTAGACAGTTTTCCTCTTACTCTCTCTCTTCTTGTAGGTGTTATGGTTTACAATACAAATAGTGAGAAGCCATCATATTTGGTCCTTTATCTATTTTCAGCACACATCTCCCATCCTGAGCCATCCCTCCAACCAGCATTGACTTAGTGATCCCTTCTCTATCCCAGCTGCCTTCTTGCCCAACTTAAAAAGCAGGATGTTACCTATTTGTTTATTTCTGTTTCTGTTGCCTTTGCCAATGGAATCATATATAGTACTATTTTGATTACTGTATCTTTATGTTTCAAGTTCAGTAATGAGGTTCTTCCTGATTTATTATTTCTCAGTATGACTTTGGGTATTTGTGGCATTTTATCATTCCATATAAAATTAATTATTGATTGTTCTAAATCCTTGAAGAATGTCATTGGAATTTGGATAGGGATTTCACTGAACCTACATAGTAGTTTAGATAGAATGATTATTTTGGCAGTATTCTTTCAGTTCATTCACATGGAAGATTTTTCTATTTTCTGAAGTCTTCTTCTACTTCTTCCATACATGACTTTAGTTTTTATAGGCTAAATCTCTCTCACATCTTTTGTTGATTCCTAGGTACTTGGCGTTTCTGAACACTATTTTCAATGCAATAGTCTCTTTGATCTCTTTCTCTTCTAGTTCTTTATTAGCATATAGGAGTGAGAGAATGTTTTGCATTGCCTTTGTAGCTGGCTACTTTGCTGCAGTAGTTTATTATTTCTATAAGCCTTTTTAGTTTACTCTTCATGGTATTCTATATGTATTGCCATATCATTTAGAAATAGTGATAATTTGACTTCTTTTTCAATTTGGATCTCATTTATTTTTTTCTCTTTCCTGACTGCTGTTGTTAGGACTTCTAATACTATATTGAATTAAAGCAGAGACAGTGAGCATCTTTGCCTTTTGTCTGATCCCGGAAGAAATATTTTCAGTTTTTCACCACTGAAAATGATATTGTCTATGGGCTTATTATAGTTGGCCATTACTATCTGAGGAATTTTTCTTCACACCTTATTTTTATTGAGGGTTTTATTTCATGACTGGATGTTGGATCTTGTTGAAAGTTTTCTCTACATTGATTATCATGATCATGAATTTTCTCTTTTTTATTGATGCAGTGTATTATATTAGTTGATTTGTGTGCGTTGAACCATTCTTTCATCTAGAGTTTTAATCCTATTTGATTGTGGGGTATGATATTTTTTATATGTTTGTAGATTCAGTTCACTACTATGAGGATTTATTGTTGTATTTGAGCCACATCTGGCAGTACTCAGGGCTTACTCTTGGCTCTGTACTTGTGGAATCATACCCAGTGGAGCTAAAAGAAACACCTGGTTGATCCAACTCAGGTTGACTGCATATAAGGCAAGTGTCCGTCCTACTGTACTATCTCTTTGGCCCCTATCTTGATAATATCTGTGTAGATGTCAACCAGGGAAACTACTATGACATTTTCATTTTCAGTAGTGTCTCTATTTGCTTTGGGTTTTAGTGTAATGTTGATTTCATTGTAGCTGTTAGAAAGGATTCCTGTTTCAATATTTTGGAAGAGATTAAGGAGTATAAAGGTCATCTTTGAAGGTTTGATAGATTCTGTGAATTTAAGTGTGTTTATTTCCTGATCCATCCAGCTATTGAATGTGTTTTGATGGAAAAGTTTAGTCCATTGAGATTTAGGAAAATTAGTATACACGTAAGTTTATCATCATGCTTCTAGGGTTATTTTTGCGTAAGTTTTTTTCTGATGGCAGAGTCTCTTGCCCCCGCACCTGGCTGTCTTCACCGGAGTCCCTCGGAGGAGTGGGTTGAGTTTCCGTTCCCGCCCCGAGCAGAGCCCCGGCAGCTGAAGACCTCCGGAACCCAGCCACAGCTATGCTCAAGGCCCCTCTCCACATGCTTGGACGAGCCTCAACATATGAAGGAACCAGCAGAGGAACCCAGGTGTGTGGGACCCGGAGCTGAGATCTCTGAGCCTGCTCGGATTGGAACTGGGCCTCTTCCGCCCAGATCCCCCATTTTCCAGTAGCTAGGCGGTTACACCCAGAAACTGCCCTGGCTCTGTGTAATCCCATCAATAGCCAACATCCAGAGACTATAAAACTAAGCTAACAGGAGCGACATCTTATAGCCTAGTTCTCTCTGCAAACTTGGCAAGCTACTGAGAGTTTCCTGCCTGCATAGAAGAGCCTGGCAAGCTCCCCGTGGCATATTCATA
The DNA here is from genome assembly GCF_027595985.1 of Sorex araneus. NCBI lineage: Eukaryota > Metazoa > Chordata > Mammalia > Eulipotyphla > Soricidae > Sorex > Sorex araneus. The sequence continues at coordinate 249,648,616 of NC_073302.1, read as the reverse complement.
TGCTCAAACCAGTAACAATGATGGGTCTCATTCCCCTGATCCTGAAAGAGCCTCCAATGGGGCACCGTTGGGAAGAACGAGTAAAGAGAGGCTGCTAAAATCTCAGGGCTAGGACAAATGGAGACGTTACTGAGATCGCTCCAGAAAACTGATGATCAACAGGATGATGATGATGAAGTTTTTTTCTGGTGGTATACCTTTTAGTATTGGGGGGATGGACTACTTGTAGCAAATGTCTTGAGCTCTTGTTTATCTGCAAAAAATGTTTTTAATCATTCCCTCAAATCTGAATGAAAGCCTGGAGGGTAGAAGACCCTATGTTTTCTCCTGTAACATCATTTTTCCCCCTGCAACATCTTGAATATGTCATTCCACTGTCTTCCTACTAGTATGGTTTCATATGAGAGATTGATATCTTTTTGTTCAGAATTGTGAGAATGAGGTAATGCATAGGAAATGGTTTTTCTGTAGCTATGCAAGATTAAAACTGAAATTATATCACAAATTTATTCAACATTTACTGAGCACCTACCATGTGTGTGAAACTACACTCAGAACTAGAAAGATAATCACAGTACTTAGCATCAGAAGGATTGTGTGTAGAATGTTTACTAGAGTCTTTAAAAGTATTATGATGGGGTGGGAAGCATTTAGAGAGCGTGTTCAGTTCTAACTTGCAGCAGAATTTAAAAAAAAAGCCTTCTTAAGTAACTCTCAGGTTGCATCTTGAAAGATGAGCAGGTGTTTGTAAGAAGATTCAGCATAAAAAGAGTGGCCTGATATGGAACAGCATAGTGAGGGGCTCAAATTGATGAGTCTGGAGGAACAGTGTCTAGTATATGAAGAACTTGTTTTTAAAATAGGTACTGGGGGTCTATTTTAAAGGTTTATCTAACTTGTTCAATAAGGCAGAGTGCTTATCTGGCATAGGCGAGGACCTGGGCTTTTTGGCAGAGGGGAGAAGACTTTCTTGAGCTGGGCTGCAAAGGGAGAGGGCAGGGATACAGCTATGATGGTGACTAGTTTAGAGACAGTGAGACCAACAATCAAAGTAATGCAATGTTTTAGGGCCAAGTGACTTCCTGGATAAGGCCTTCAAATAATCCTATCACCTGTAAAACAAACTCTCAGTGGTATTTTCCAGGCTTATTTGGGGGTGTGGGGGGCAGGCTGGGATGGAGTGAACACTTGAAATCAGGCCATAGCTGTGCAATATAAGGAAAGTGACAGGAACATTTGGTGCATGTAGGTGCAGTGAGATAGAGAAAGTGAAGCCTGGAACAAGGCTCAGGTTTCTCCTTTGGGTGACCAGCTGGATCGCGGAGACATTTTATAAGGAATAAGACCAAAGAAAAAAGCCAGTTGGCAAGAAAGTGAACTCTCTATCTTACTTAAGTTGACTTTAGGGCCCTAGGGGATATCCGGGTAGAAATTTCTGGTAACAAATTCTGGTTTTTACAGAACTGGAGATCTGGGATAGGCATGGGAATTTATAAGCTGTCAGTTGTCATGGTTGGTCATTGGTGTCTAGAAGGACCCAGGCAGATTCCACGGGCAGACCAGCACTCAGGTGTGTAAATGGTGGTGAAGTGATGAGAAACATGGTTTGAGAACCTGGAGACTCAATAGTCACAGGGACCAATGGAAGGGACGGTTTCAAGGGAAAAAGTCTGGTTTACTAAGACAAAGGCTGTAGACAGCTTGATAAGAGATTGGGGGGGGGCGGGATATGATTTAGGGAATTTTCAAAGTCACAGGTTACCTTCCCCAGGGTCAGTGGACACAGAAGTCAGCTGGCAGCGAAGAACGAGTGTGGATTGAGAAATGGATGCGAGAATAATGAGAACAAGCCAAAGAGTTTTGCTCTGACTGGGGGCAGATTGCATCAAGTAAGTCTAATTTTTCAGTTTTTAAAAATGTGTGAATATGCTTGACATGATTAAAGGCCACGGAAGGCTGTGGATAGAAAGGCCCTGAAAGTCCAGAAGAAGGAATAACCAGTGAAAGCCTTATTCGATGGGAACTGGATATAGGACAAAAATTGGAGACGCGATATGTATCCCCTGATTGCAAAGGGCAGTAGAAGGTGACTTGCCTTTTGCTGAGCACTCCCTGGGAGTCAGCCAGCCAGCCCCTTCTCCGAATGTGCTCCGAAAGGAAGGCAGATGCACTCCTTCGCTGGTTTTTCTTTCCACGAAACCGCTAAGCGTGAAGATTAAGTGAAGAAGCCCTCCCTGAAGCTTAACCCTTGGTGCTGATGAGACCCCGCCGCATGCCTACTTCGCGCCCCCATCCCCCTCGCCCCTCCCATCCCGCCCCCCGCCGTTCTATCTGCTCGAACATCCCAAAGGAGAAAAGCGTCCCCAGCCCCGCTCGGGGCGCACGAGGGCTGCGGGGGCCCGAGATCTCCTCCGCCCGCCCGATGCCAGTCGGTGACTGTCCGGGGGTGATTTCGTTCACGCCTCAGCGGAGGGGAGGCGCCTGTCGCGCAGACCGCGGCGCGGAGGGAGGCGGCGGCGGGCGGCGGGCTCCGGGGGCGCCAGCGGGGAGCGCGGGGCGCTTGGGGAGCGTCTCCGGGGACTCGAGGCCACCGCCGCCGCCGCCCGCTTCCCGGGGGCAGCTCGCCGGGTCCCGGTCCCCGGGGGGGAGGCTAGAGTGGGTGGAGGCCGCTGCAGGGCACCCGGTGCCCGTGACCACCCTGCGCTCGCTTTCGGTTCCGCGCCTTATAAGGCCTGCCGGGGGGGTCACGTGCGTCCCGGGCCGCCCGCGGGGAGCGGGGAGCGGGGGGCGGCGGGCGCGGAGTGGGGAGGGGCGGGAAGCGGGGAGGAAAAGGGGAGGGAGCCGAGGGCGGAGGTAGGAGCTAGGGGCGGATTCGGCGGCCGTGGGAGGCGGCGGCCGCGGCGGGGAGCGGACTGCTCGGAGCTGGACCTGGGAGGCGGAGGAGGAGGAGGAGGAGGAGGTGGAGGAGGAGGAGGCGGAGGCTGGGACCGGCGCGGGGGCGGGAGAGCGCCGCGCGGCGGAAGCCCGAGACCGCGGGAGGGCCGGTGGCCGGCCCCGGGGCGCGAGCCGGGACAGCGGCGGCGGCGGCGGCCGAGAGGAGCGCGGCGGCGAGGGCAGCGCATCCAGCGGTCGCGGCGGGGGCCCGGCTGTCGGCGCGGCCGGGCGGGCGCGGGCCGGCGCGATGGACCCGCAGCACGTGCGCCCCGCGCCCGGCGCCCCCAGCCCGGCCTGGGAGGAACCGGTGGGTACCGCGCCCGCGCCCACCCCCCTCCTCCTTCTCTCCCCCCACCCCCCGCTCCCCCGCCGGCGCCCGGGGTCCGGTTCCGTTCAGGAAATGGCCCGGGATGAGCTTCCCAGCTGCTTCCCAGCCGGGGCCGCGCTTCCTCCGCTGCCCGGCGTCTCCCCGCGCGCCTCCCGGAGCGCCTTTGTCCGGCCGGCCCCGGGCTCTTCCCAGAGGGGGCCCGCTGGGTGCTGGTCCCCGCAGGGTCCGTTTCCTCGCGTCGTAGACTTTGCAACTTTTCCCTCCCATTTAGGGAGAGCGCGGGGCGGCCAGGGACCGAGCCAGGCTGCGGGGTCAGTGCGGAGCGCTCGGCGTGGGCTCCCGCCCGCCGCGTCCCGGCAGTCACCTGGAGCACAGGTTCCCCGGGACCGCGGCTGGCGGCGAGGACCACGCCTCCGACCCACTCGCGGCTGCAGCCCCGGGCTCTTGGGGCTGGGGGGTGGGGGTGGGGGAGTCGGGGCTTTGGGTCGGGAAAGGAACGGGAGGCGACCTGAGCTCTGCTCCGGGATTGCGCTGCAGCAGCCACGGCGAGGGAATTTTAGGGACCGACTGTAACGTGTGCCTGTCTGGTGCGTTTTGAGGTTTTGAGGATCCGGAGGAGGAGACGGGGCGGGGGTGGGTGGGGAGAGCTTTGGATCTGTTCCCGCGATCCCTCAAACTCCTTCAACTTCCTTAGGGTTTTCCACCCGAGGAGTCAGAGCCGCCTCACATCCCTCCCGGGATGCTGCCTCCGGAATTTCCCCTGCTCCCAGCTCTAGAATCCTTGGGTGGGCTCCCTTTGCCCAGGCATCGGATTTTTGCCTCTCCACGTCCTGCCTCGATGTTTGCCACATCGTCTCGGTTTTAAAATTCTTGAACCTTTCTGAAAAAAAAAAAAAAAAAGCCGCCTCCCGAGATTTCTGGCCTCTCGTGATGTATTCAACATGGTCGGATGCTTTTTTTTTGCCCAGGGACTTCGCTTGTCTGTTTAGGCTGGTCCCTATCTGAGAGCTTCTAGGTCAGGTGCCAGGCTTGGGTCTCTGTCTCTCTGTCTCTCTCTCTTCCTCTCTCCCTTACACCCCGCCTTCTCCCGCTCTTTCGTTCTTTCCTTCTCTAACATGTACACTCCTAGCTCCTTTGCCCAAAGTATGCTGCTCTTCTGCCTCCTGTTTCCCGACCTTTCAGAAGTGTCCTTCGCCTCTGATCCATCTGTATATGCAGCTGTCTTTGCTTTTGTAAATTTGAACATGTTGTTAGGTTGCCCATCTGCTCATATTTCTGTTATCGTGGGTTATCACCGGCGATCAGATTATTCCTGAAATTAAAAAAAAAGTATATTTCAGTTCTGAAGTTAAAGATCATTGAGAACTAATTTCTTTGGTCTTTTTGTTGTTGTTGCTAGTTACTTGATTGGTGACACTTCAGGATATGAAGTCTCTTTTTGAGCCTGGATATTTTAATCCAGCATCAATCACAATGAAAAGTACCCTGTTTTCTAAATTTTATGCAACGGCCAAATGCCAGACCTATCTTGTGCCTAAGAGAATAGAGAAGGGCAGAGCATTATTCTTTGGCGTTATGTGACAATAAAGTACGAGTTTATTAGATTTTTAAACAAAAGTGTGTGAGTAAATTATATGTGGCACACTATCCAGAATGCAGAACTCTCTTAGAGAAAGTGGGTTTCTTTCAAACCTGAAGTTTTTGTTTACGAGGCAGCTGTTTCATCTTGCATCTACTATGTCCAGGATTGTTTTTAACAGTCGATAAAGACACAAGTCCTTATATCTTCACCAAGAGCAAATTCTTCAGTAAACAGAATATCTTGCTTTATAAAAGTTAATGTTTATGTCTAGGTAATCCAGAAACACATCTTTAGTGATCTCAGGTTTGTAGCATAAGAAGATTCTTTCGACAACATGATTTAATCCAGGCCTTGTGGCCATACATGTGTGATCACACAGTTGAAGAATAAAGGAACTTCTCATTTAAGTTATTAAGAGTCAAGATAGCCAACTTGCTAAAAAGAGCCATGTACAAGGAGGAAAACGTTAAGTCTCGGGGATGATGCTGAAAATATTTCACATTAGTTTCAGGCATTGGAAATGAATGGAGGAAGTAGCTTAATCTAAATATATTTTGAAGGGACACAGTTTACACAAAGGGTTTCTTAAATTTTTCTTGGGTCTTTTTTTTTTTCTTTTTTTGCTTTATGGGTCACACCTGGCAATGCACAAAAGTCACTCCTGGCTCTGTGCTCAGGAATTACCCGTGGCGGTGCTCAGGAGACCATATGGGATGCTGGGATTCGAACCTGGGTCTGTGGCGTGCAAGGCAAATGCCCTACCCGCTGTGCTATCACTCCAGCCCCCTCTTGGGTCTTCTTAAGAATATGATTAGGGTCCAGAGATATTGTACAGAGACCAAGGCACCTGCTTAGCATGTGGACCCTGCTTTGGTCCCTGATGGTCCCTTGAGCAACATCTAGACTAGGAGTAGCCCTTAGCACACCTAGGAGGTCACAAAAGAAAAAAAATGCAAAGCTATGAACTCCCTCAAAACATCTATGCAATATACACACAAAATTTTTACTAATTTCAAGGTAATGGCAGATTTCCTAAGTCCCAATCTGTGAACCTTCAAAGGTCTCAGGTTAATAAGAATCTGTTCTGATGTGGACTCCATTCTGCAGTTTCTTTAAATGTGCTTTATTGTTTTTTGGCCGAGTCTGGCGGTGTTCAGGGTTTACTCCTAGTCTGAGCTCCAAGATCACTCTTGGTGGGATCATATGAGGTGCCTGAGATTGAACCTAGGGATTGTACCCTTGAGTACAAGGCAAGCACCCTACCCGCTGTCCTATCACTCCAAACCCTAAACCTGCTTTTTGAATGGGACTACAGGCTCATTTAATACTGTGCTGTAAACTTATATTCATCTACATTTACAAAAAAGGAATATTCAGTATTAAGCAGAAGGTGTTTAGGTTATAGAGACCTGTTGCATTATCCCTTATATATAATGTACACATAAAATAATACACTTTTTATTTTTTTAATGGATTCTAAAACATGATGTTATGCTGCATATAGCTGTCCAGAGAGTAATTGTTCATCTTTTTGGGAATTGATGCTGGGTAATAGTAAAGAGACAGTTCTTACTTGAAATTCACCTGTGTCTGGAGCTAAGAGACAGTTGCTGCATTCTGTGACCTTCTTTGTATTTGGTGATAAAATAAAGTTACTTGGTTAAGTGAGGGCATTTATATAAACAGCCTTGTCATTATTCTGGCTAAGACATGGATCTCAAGAAGATAGATTTTCACATTCAGCATGCTTTAATGCCTGTTTTGAAATGTAATCAACTCAGTGGAAATAGACATCACATATATTTCCAATCAATTAAAAATATTTGGGTGGTGGGACTAGATCAGTGGGAAAAAATTTGATCATGCCACTCTCTTTGATAATATCCTTAGCCACTGGGTAGAGTTAAAATCCTGTCTAAAATTTGAAAACTGTGGGCATATTTACAAATACTTCTTAGGAGGAACATTAGACTGAGTACATTTTAATTATCCAAATTTTTGATTCCAGATATTTTTGTCTATGTGTTTCTGATGGCAAGCTACCCATGGTGTATTCGATATGCCAAAAACAGTAACGACAAGTCTCACAATGGAGATGTTACTGGTGCCCGTTTGAGCAAATCGATGAGCAATGGGATGACAGTGACAGTGCAGTGCAGGTTCTGATGACACTAATCAGAACTAATAGAAAATTTGGAAAAGAAGCGTTTCAAAGTTTAAAAAGGTAAAAATAAATGTGATATTTATAGTTGTGCATCATATGAAATAATGATTTTCCTGAGGTGTGGTGATGATATATGTTCAGTAGGTATTAACCACTAATCTCAAAATCTTTCATTCAGGTGACAACAAAGGCGATTTCAATACTTCCTAATGCTAAGTTCTGAATAGTATAAGATGGAAGTAGTTCTAAAGTTTGAATGAAAGCAGGCCTGCCTGTACTTTTTTAATCTGAAGCATTTTTTGCATGTTTCCTATTAATTAGGGACCTGTGTCCTAGAATATGACTCTATTTAAAGACCTTTTTGGGGTCTTCAGAATATAAATGTAGAAATTTTACATGCTTGCATGTTTTACATGTTTAAAATATATAAATTACATATGTTTAAATACATGTAATATTTAATGTAAAACCATACCACATATGAGATTTAAAAGTTGCAAGTAAGTATTAAACTGAGTATTGAGTAGTAACAATAAGAATATAATTAAAATTGTCTGTATATAATTATATAGTAATGTGTATACCTTTGTTATCAGAATAAGAATTGCCTTTGGCTTAAACATCTTTCATATAATAGACTGAAAAATGGGGCAGGAATTAAGTAGAAATCTAATTTAGTAGTAGCTTCACCTACTTCCATTTCATTCTGAATGCAGTGTCTACATGGCTTATGTCCAAGTTTTTAATAATGTGTTTATGATATGTTCCAAACAAAAAATTCAATGTAGCAATAATAAAAGAAATATGTAAGACATCCAAGAAATTATTTGAAAATCTAAAATACCAAGGGAAAAAGTCATGGAATTTTGTAAATCAAATAAATTATGTAATTTGCCACATATTTGAAGTTGGTTTTCAGTTGCCATTTTGAGCTACATTAAAATGGTTGAAAATATCACACTTTTAATATTGCTATTATATTTTTAAGGAAAGTAAGGTGCATTGGAGGTACACGACATCAAGACTGAATGTTCATTCTGGAAACAGCTTACAGATAAGACTGAAGAGGTTTGGTACCTTTAAATGAGGGATTTCTTAAAAGTCTCACAAAGAGATTATTGAAGAAAAAAGATTTTTCATGAGCTACCTTTGTAAGAAATGAAGTGGCATTTGCCTACACAGTGTTTTCACTTGGAGCTGTCTATGTGCTAGGGAAATTGTAGAGATCACGTATTTAGCATGAGTAGGCTTAGACTAGCTATACTTTCAAAGTCAAAACCAAATGCTGTGCTTGTTACAGCACTCTTTGAAGAGTGGGGATGTCTGTGAGATTAATTTTTTATGGATTAATGAATACCTTTACTTTGAGGCATTAATTGCCCAGCCCTTGCATGTGAAACTATTTTGCATTGTCTCTAAGCAGTGTTTGAATCAGAGAAATGTTTAGTTTTCTTAAGAGCCTGAAATAAGCATTAAACAATGCTTCTTAGTTTAATCACATTCTGCCTGGATTCTGAAAAGAAAATGAAGTGTGGATAGAAATATATGATATGGGACAAGCTGACCTGTTACATACTGTGGCAAAGCGAATAAAGGATTAGGATAGTCATCACATAATTTTGACTTGGGTCTCAGTTTGTGATTTGGGGCCTCAGTCTCTACAATGGAAAGAGGTCTAAGCAAGCTTATTCAAGAGTTCCTATACTAGGTGTTCATGTCCGCATTGTCAAACCGCTATCAGTCACCAAACAGATTGTCATAAAGGGTATTATTTTGATCACTTTCTTTTCCTCTTAAGTAATCCCCTTTAAAGCAGGGCATTTTTTTTGTAGGTCAGCCAATTGCATATTTACATGGCCATAAGGCTCTTTAAGTTTACTTTGCCCTACTCCCACCCTGAGAAAAGTAACTGGAGTTGGAAAAGTTGCCTTTCAGCCCGCAGTTTACACTTTGATGAATGTAATCTACAGTGTTGATAGCCAGTATTGGAACTACTGTTTCTTAAACTCTGAGAGCTGTTAACTGTAAAACAGCCATGAGATTATTGTTGGAGAGTTAAGACTGCAGCTGACAGACTCTGTCTTATTTTGGAGGCCCCTTAAAGGTCACGTCGACTGAAAATAAAATAGGAAGGTCATGTCAACTGAAAAAAAAAAAACACCAGTGGGTTCTGAAGGGCAGGAACGCGCTGATGAGACCTGAGTGCTTTACTGGAGTGTGAAGCGGCTATTCCACAATTTAGCAGGCACTTTTTGTGCCACTTGAAAATACAGTTCACCCCGGCGCGAGGTTCTCTTTGATTGACAAGAGGGATCTGGCATTTCATCTTCTCCCCCAAGCTCACCCACACCTGCCCAGAGGTCTGGGATGCCGAGGTAGCACACCCCGCCGCGAGGCTGCCGTTGCCAAGTGTCCGCTTTAACCCGCTTGTCCGGGAGGAGCGCTGGCCGCAGCCTGTTGATTCCATTTCCTCCGGCTTTAGTCCTGGGTAGGGAGTGGCTGTCCCGGGACTTCCACCGTTTTCCTGCTCGGGCACGGGTGTTCACAGGGCTCCGGTGCATTGTTTTTCTTCCTAGCAGCCAGGGTGAGCGTTTCGGCTCGGACACTTCTTTTTTTTTTTTTTTTGCTTTCTGTCGTCTCGGGCTGCGTGTACACTCTTGTTTCTGCGCGCTCTCCACGCCCTTCCCAGTTTCCTGTTAGTCAAGGCATCGCTCTTTTCTGAACGAAAAGTTCTCGGCGCCGAGTGGAACCTCCCGGAAAAATGCTCTTCTCTTCCGTGTGCGCCGGAAGGAGCTGGGGGTGGGCCAGAAACTAACCCCCCGCGGCCCGGAGCGGTCCGAGAACCCACCGCCCCGCGGCGGAGAGGAGGTAGAGTTCGCTGGAGAAGGGCCGGGGGTGGGGTGGGGTGGGGGTGCCTTGCAGCAGTCCCGAGGCAGCGCTCGGCCACGCGGGGGCACAGAGGGGACTTCTTATTCCGCTGGGACCGTGCGGAGAGGCCCACCCACGTTTCTCGGGAGAGGTTCGGGGTCCAGGAGATGACGGGGTGCACTCGAGTGTGAGCAGGAAGCCCTGGGTTCCATTTGGACTCCAAGGAGCTGGTTCTTGCAGCCGCTGCCCCGGTAGGAAGCATTGCCCCTACCAGGTTTGCGGAGATCTTGCCTTTACGCCCCCCACCCCCAACCCCCGCCCCCGGTCCATCGCGGATTCCCCCAGACCCTAGCACAAGTGGGAGTCTGTCCCCATCACCGTGTCACCTCATTCTCTCCCCTAGCCCTGGTCTTATGCTGGGTCAGGAGCCTCCCCAAATCCCGAGGCTGAGTGCTCGGGGCTCTAGGTGCACGTCGGGCCCCCCAACCGCGGCGGCGGCGGCGGCTCTGTCCCTCCGGTGCGGAGATGGTGGCGGGCCCCCTCCCGAAAGGTCTGGTGCTCTGCCGCCCCCTTAACCCGCGGGACACCCGGGGGGGGGGGGCGGGAGAGTTGGGACTGGAAGATGGTGGCGGCAACTGGGTGTGCTGTATCCCTGCAGGAGTCCGAGAGGATGGCCGGGGCCGGCGGTCAGCACCTCCCTCCTGGAGCAGCCGCGGGGACCAGCGCCGCGGTCACTCCTGCCGCCGCCTCGGCGGGGCCTGGAGAGGATTCATCCGACAGCGAAGCGGAGCAAGAGGGAGGCCCCCAGAAACTGATCCGCAAAGTGTCCACTTCGGGGCAGCTCCGGACCAAGGTGAGGCAGCGCGAGAGGAACGTGGAAAGGGAGCGGGCGGCCGGGGCCGAAGAGATCGGCGGTCTGGGGGCAATCCCCGGGAACGCCGGGAGCCGCGCGGGGGGCGGGGCCTCGGCGTGTGGGCGGGGCCTGCGGGAGTCGGACCGCGCGGTGGGCCTGGGAGGGATTCTGGTGGGTCCGAGCGGAGCCGAAGGCGAGGGTCCAGGCTGGAGCCAATCCTGCGGGCAGGGCTGGAGAAGCCGGGAACCTGTGACTTTAAGGGAGCGTGGGAAAAACGCATACAGCGCGACTGGGAGTTCCCACTCGGGGAACTTAGAAGGATTATTTTGGTTTTTGGTCCTCTCTGGCGTGCTCTGATTGGATAGAGCGTGTAGGTTGCACAGGGGAGCTGAGAGCTGAGGGTCCAGACTGTGGGAGCCCTATCAGTATTCCTTCCCTCTCCGCCGGCTGCATCCTGCCCCTCTCCTGGCCCTCTCATATTGGGGTTAGTGATGTAGTGGGGATGTGACACTTTCCTCCTGCTGTCCCTTGGACGGTAGAAGCCCCAGGACAGGCCGGTGACGATGCTCTCGGATAACCGCGCCCTGCATGGTACAAACAGCAGGCTAGCATTTATCATCTTGGGGTTCTGCTAAATGTAGAGTCAGATTTTTAACTGCACACCCCTCTATTTTTTTTAATAATGCAAAAGAAACATCATTGTGATGCAAGGAGATTAATTTACTGAGCTGCTTTTGGAACAGTTGACCTCTGAAAGCTAAACTTGAGAGATAATTTGACTCTGAGCATATATAGCCTATACATAGCTCTGAGCATATACAAAGTAAATATGTGTAAAGTTTGTTTATGCTAATTTTCATCTTACTTTAAAGGTCATCATCATGGAGTCTGTTATCACTGGGGGACCTCAAGGAGGAATTTGAGAAGGGAACCAGTTAAATCGCTGGTTTTGTGTACTATATTTAAAACTAAATTTGCCCAAGTTTATTCATTATGTATTTCTTTTTCTGAAAATTTGCTTTCTGAGCCAGTGGATTCCTAAGTGAAAATAGAACTTTTCATTGTGTGTCTATTTTCTGTTTCATTGTTTGTATTTGCCTGTCTCATTCTCTCATTCTCTGAATTATGTGCAGGCACACATTCAGCTGTTAACAGGATGCACTTGGAAAAAATGTGAGGGTTTCTTTGTTTTTTTTTTGTCTGCTTTTTCTTTTAGCTCGTATCATGCAACTAACTCCTTTTAAACAGTGGCATTTTTGAATTTCATGAGATTTGTGGTGTAGTTTTATAAGATAAAGGCTAATCAAGACAGGGACTTCCCTAGCAGTCCTTTTAACATTTCAAATATTCATGTTCTTAAAGGTAATAACATTCTGTTAATCATGTTCAGATGCATTTCTTAATGGTTTAAATCCCATGCACACTTGGAGAATATACATATACATGTGTACATATATATATATAGTTTTGTTTTTGGGGGGTGCTAGAAAGATAGCACATCAGGTAGGGTGTTTGCCTTGCATGCTGGCTGACCGAGGTTTGATTCCTCTGCCTCTCTCGAAGAGCCCGGCAAGCTACCAATAGCATCTCTCCTGAGCGGCAAGCTACCCATGGCGTATTTGATATGCCAAAAACAGTAACAAGTCTCACAATGGAGACGTTACTGCTGCCCACTTGAACAATTGATGAGCAATGGGATGACAGTGACAGTGATAGTGTTTTGGGGGCCATTCCAGGTGGTGTTCAGGTCTTATTCCTGGCGCTGCATTCAGGGAACACTTCTGCACTTCTGGCTATGCTCAGGGGACCACCTGGGGTCCTGGGGGATCAAACCTAAGTTGAGTATGTTCAAGGCAAATGAACCTGCTATACTATACCATGCATATCAGGATTAACCAGTAAATTGGTACTGTTTGAAATTAAATTTAGATGTGGCTCTTATTTGAATTGGTAGTCAAACAAGAAATTTGATGGAAATAGCACTGTAGCAATGTCGCATCATTGTTCATCGATTGGCTCGAGTGGGCACCAGTAACGTCTCCATTGTGCAACTTGTTTTTACTGTTTTTGGCATATCGAATAGGCCACAGGTACCTTGCTAGGCTTGATGGAAATATTGCAAAAAATTTTAGGTTTAATTGAACTTGCACTAATAGCACAGACTGACTGTGTTCCTTAAAATTTGATACTCTATGGTTTGGGGTAAAACAAGAATTTATTGAGACCAAAAGTTTATTAAGAAAAAGAGTTGTCATAAATTTAGAAAGCAGAGTTATTGTTGATTTTTCAATAAAATTGACTTTTTCATAAAAAATATTTTGTACATTTTGCTAAAGTAGAGATAAGTGATCAGTAAGTGAATTTTTCCTTAAGTTTCCATAGTTATGCTGAATTTTAGAAATTCTGCTCTTTAGGGCTTGGACAGTAGTACAATGGATAGGGCGTTTGCCTTGCATGCATCAATCCAGACTTATCCCCAGCACCACATATGGTCCCCCAAGCCCTGCCAGGAATGATCTCCGAGCACAAAGCCAGGAGTAACCTCAGCTTGACTGAGTGTGGCCCCAAAACAAAACAAAAATTCTGCATGCTATATCAACCCCTGAAAATGTATATGTTTATCAACTCTTCCACGTATCAGCCCTAGACATCAGAGCCTAAGACTGCTGAGACCAGGGACTCTCAGTCTTCCTGTCTGTTCCTACTTTCCTCCCCCCACCCCAATCCAGACTGTTCAGATAGGCTACATGTTTTAATCATTTAAGTTTTTTATCACATCCTGATTCTCAGGAAAGAAAATGAGGACAGTGGAGGGTTGCTTAGAATGATAACTGTTAAATTTAAGGTCTACAGTCCTTAATTATGATTCAGGTAGCAGTAAAGGGAAGTCTTTAGAAAAAGATTATTGCTGGGCGATTCTCATCCCACCTGGCCAGCAGTTCATTTGTGGACCCGAGAGTGTGTTCCTGGGTGGCCTGTCATTGCTTGGGAGCCGCCATGGCTGCACCTCCTCATTCTTGGGGGGACCCTCTGGTGCCGAGGATGGAACTAGGGTTGACTGTATGCAAGGCCCTGGGATGTCTTATTCCTGTCTCTTTATGTCCTACAGAGGGGTGTAAGATGGGAGAGCCTGCTATAGGTGAGTGACCAGCCTTCAGGCCTAATGTTTTTGAGACAGCAGTGATACTTGATTATACATCTTGCACATACACCAAGGGTCCACTAGCTGTGAGAGGCTGACACGTGAGAGGCTAATAGCATCATCAAGCAGTCTGGAATGGTGTGTGTAATATATGCAGTTATATTTATATATATACATAGGTGCACATAGAGGTGCTCTGTCTTTATAACTCTTTTTGCTTGTATAGATAGACGCTTATGTCACGCTGAGTTGCACTTAGAGGTCAAACATGGGATTTGAAAAAATTTTTTTTCTGTTTTTGAGCCACACCCGGTGGTGCTCAGGGGTTACTCCTGGCTCTATACTCAGGAATCATTCCTGGCAGTGCTCAAGGGACATATGGTATGCCAGGGATTGAACCTGGGTCAGCCGCATGCAAGGCAAATGTCTTACTCTCTTTAAACATGATTTTAAAAGAATGACTGTATGATGTACTCACTGATATTGCTTTGTAGGTATCGAGACATCATCATTGAAATGCAGTTGTTCTGATAGTTTTCTTTAAGATTCATAGGGTCCTAGAGTTGTTTGATATCCACTTGGGTACTGAGATAGTACAGTTCACTAACTTAAATAGTTACTGTATTTAAAGTATTCTTTGCTGTAAGAACTGGGTAATGTTTTAAATAATTTAACTTAGTGAGTAACTGTTAGCTCTGGCATTTGAAGTGTTCCCAGACTCTCCTTGAAAAGTGAAGCAGTGCCTGCAGTAGTAAATGAGAGCATGAGAGGGCGCTCTGAGGGGCGGGGATCCAGGGTCAGTCATCTCCCGCTCAACCCAGGCTAAGAGTTGTCATCTCACAACCTGTCATTATTTTCTTGATGTGTTTGGAAAGTCCCTATGTGCTAAAAAAATAGCTAGACACAAGTAAATGAAGATACACACACACACACACACACACACACACACACACATCTCCATGTCTCATTACATCACTATATCACTGCCATCCCTTTGTTCATCAATTTGCTCGAGCGGGCACCAATAACATCTCCATTGTGAGACTTGTTGTTACTATTTTTGGCATATCGAATGCGACCAGAGTAGCTTGCCAGGCTCTGCCATGTGGGCAAGATACTCTTGGTAGCTTGCCCGGCTCTCTGAGAGGGACGGAGGAATCGAACCCGGTTGGCCACTTGCAAGGCAAACGCCCTACCCGTTGTGCTCTGTGCTATCTTTCTCACTACGTAACCACAAAAAAATTGTTACTTGAAGTAATATACAGGTTAATGAACTTAACTGTGGTTATCATTTCAGTGTTCATCGTCTGTCAGATCATCATACTTCAAGCACATACAGCTTTGTTAATTATACCTCGTAAAGTTGGGAGAAAATGGTTGAATATGGGAAATTTCCTATGGTTCAGCTTAACATGGTTGATTGCCATTTACTTAACTGTGGAAGAAAAATATGGATTATTTTTGAACAATACCATAAATATAAATTTTTTTTTGCAGTAGATAGAGATTTTTTTAAAAAAAACTAGCCTGTCCAACCACTACCCGGGTGATTCTGGTGACCCCTAAAGCCCCAGGTCCTGAGCAGCATCACAGCCTCGGGTCTGAGCATTGAACAGTCCAGTGTGTTTGGTCAAAAATTGCCAGGAAGGGTTTTTGAGCACTGCCTGGGGGGTTAGCAGCCCCCTGCGGCCATCTCAATGGAGACTGGCAAGCTTTAAAAATTAGTGCTTTTTAATGTGCACATTTAATTTTAGTACTTCCTCACAGAGCCCCATATTATCTTCTTGTTTCCCTATTTTTTTAAAAATTTTTTTTTCCTGGATATTTATCTTTGCTATACTCACTTTATCCTTACTGTTGCTCGATTTCTCTTTTACACACCTGTTTTTTGTTCTTTGTATGAGCTATGTGGGAGTTCAGATAGCTAACTCAGCTGCGAGGTATTTTGTGAACTCTAGTTTTCCGAAGGGCAGGGGCACTTGTTTACAGGAGGGGAAATAGTACCAACGTGGGAAAGCTGGAAGGTCTTGTAACTGGCTGTTTCTTTTCCTTTCTATCTATCCTCGCTATTAGTTCTAAATTCTATTGGTGTCTCAAAGTGGTTGAGTTATAATCTGATTTACTCTTAGAGAGAATTCACAGGTATCCCTGAATAGGAGACATTGTTTAACAATACTAATATAAACTCAGACCAGTTTTGTTTTGAACCTGAATGTGAGGGAGATTTTGTTTGCTTTTGGTTGGTCAACGAATCACAGTCTCATTTTGCCAGACTGGTTGGAAGAGCCTCATCTGGGCTTATAGACTGCGGTTATTCAGTGGATGTGAAGCAGGCAGGATAAGCAAATGGAAACCATCTCAGTGACTTTTTCTGGCAGTGACTCATCTCGGCCAAGGTCTTGAAGCTTTGTATGTCAGAAATCTCTATTAATTAGGATAAGCATGTGCTCATGTGGTTGATAGTTATGTCTTTTTATGGTTAACTTGGATTGGTCATGAATGAATCTACGTTAAGGTGAAGCGTGTCTAAATACTGGAAAGGATTTTGAGCCTTGTGATATTACACTTGAATTTAAAAGAAGTGTTAAACTAGGGCTTGAGAGGTGGCTTAACTGGGCGAGTGCGTGCTCTGCAGGATGGAGACCAGATTTGATCCAAGGAGCCACAAGGTCCCCCTAGCCACCAGGAGTGAGTCCCCACTACTGAGCTAGAAGTAGTCCCTGAAAACCACTCAGCCTGGCTCCCCAAAATAATAATAATCACATTCTTTTGTTAGTAACTGTAGTTTAACGTGAAGAACATATGAGCAATCACTTTTACATTATTGGTAAAGAAACATGTTGAAATATTGATTAATGGTTTTTTCCATCCGTAATATGCAGTATATGCAGTATGTTTTAAGATAATTAAAAGATTATCTTTCACCATATTCTTTAGGTAAGTAGAGAAGAAACCTTTTTAAATTGGTAGTTGGCAGTCAATTATTGGGTTATGATGGCTCACACAGAATTCAAAATACAGCAGTGAATAGAATAGAACATATTTTAAACTTTTTTTTTCTTTTTGATCCACACCTGGTGATGGGATAACTTCTGGGTTTGCACTTAAAAATTACTCCTGTCGTTGCTTGGGGGACTGGGACAACTGCATGCAAGGCTAATACCCTACCTATTGTACTACCTTTCCAGCCCAGAAAATATTTAAAACTTTTAGCCACAATTCTGGGTAGGAACATTGGATTGTGTGATGATCCAAATAGATGGTAAGCAAAAAATATGCCAGAAGATGTTAAGAGATGAGAATAAGTAATGTCAATAGGTTTATTGTCCAGAAACTACATATGAGAAGCAAGTGGAATATTTTACATCTTTTAAAAAATGTTTTATATCATGATAGGTGGTAAGCAGGACGATCTCTTGAATAATACTAATAAGAACAGTCAAGAATAATATTGTTCATTTAGTACAGCAATTGACTGTTTTCATAAAGACTGATTAGTGAATATTTTAAGTGTTCAGAACCATAAAGTCTGTCAGAATTACTCGACTCTATTGGAAGACAATATTTAAATGAGTAAGTGTGACTGTGTTCTAATAAACCTTTATTTAAGGACATTGAAACTTTAATTTCAAATAATTTTTTTTTCTTTTTGGGTCATACCCAGCGATGCACAGGGGATGCTCCTGGCTCTGCATTCAGAAATTATTCCTGGTGCTGCTCGGGGGACCATATGGGATGCTGGGAATCAAACCTGGGTTGGCTGCATGCAAGTTAAATGCCCTACCCACTGTACTACCGCTCCAGCCCCCCTCAAATAATTTTTATGTATTCAGAAATATTCTTAAAAAATTATTAAGCACATAAAAATTTTTTTGAGTTTTTTGTAGCCTATGGATCTGACATATGGGTAGTACTTTGCTGAACTCGATTCTAGCAAAGTTAAGGTGCTGCTAACTGTTCCCAACATTTAATGGACCAAATAAAGCCAGATTTTAATCCATTTAAAAATCTCTCTCTCTCTCTCTCTCTCTCTCTCTCTCTCTTTCTCTCTCTCTCTTTTTTTTTTGTAGAATGTTGTATTTTTAGCTTGGTTTGCGTCTTTGCTTCCATTTTCATATGAACTAAATATAGACTGGAAACTCTGAGTTTTGGTACAATAATATATGGTATAACAGCTTTCTTTCCATTCTGACTATGAGTAAAACATGATATCTCATTATTAAAGATAAGAGGCTTGATAAATAATTTACTGAAGCTTACATATAACTTAAGGTGCATTATTGGAGCATATCTAAATTTAGAAGGCTTTTACTTAGTTTAAGGTTGTGCGTTTGCCATTGTGGGGCAAGTGGTGAAAGGTTATGTGAAACTACCATTGGAAATGATTTGGGGCTTCATTCTGCTTCCCGAGGTACAGTGTTTCACTCATATTGGATTTGTTAGGCTTTACTTACTCAGGAAATGTGTTTATAAGCAAAGGTTTTAATTAAAGAGAGTTTGTTTTATGTCTAAGAATAGACCTTTGAAAAAGACCATAACATGTTAGTATTACATTTCCCCTTGGCAAATTTGTTTGGTTTAGTGGGGTATTGAGGATCTTTTGGTAGGTGGGTTGTATGTAGTTACTTGTGACACATATGTTTTACTTGGTTAAGTGGCTGAAATGGTAAAAAATTATTACTGACAACAGTTCTAATAATAACACCCCAGGCTTTTTGTTCTGAAGATATCTAGAAGATTCTGGTTTCATACCTAGAAAATTTGATTAATCATGTGTGGAGCTATTCTCTGAGCTCACTGTGCCATTTGAGTCCCAGGACTTTTTGAATCTGAATGTAATTTAGAGTAACAGTTCTTTTATGTATGTCCTCTGGATTAACATAAAAAATTTAAAAATACCTTTCTGCCTAGTAGTTTATTGTTGGCATAGTAGTTTTATATCCTTGCACGCATTTAAGCTGTATAAAAACATATGTATTGAAGAAATGAGAGTGAGTATCAACTGAGTAAATGTCAGGGCCAGACCTCAGAAGCAGGGCTTGTTACTACTGTCTTGTTGTTCTTGGCTCCGGGGAATACAGTTGGTGGGTTGAAAATGAGTTTTTTGAGTTGTTGCATAAAAAAGTTTCTGGATTTTTAAACTTTACATCTCTGTGTATGAGCTGATGTGTGCAGGTGGTCTCTTCACTTCTCTACCCCTTTCTCTCAGTTCAACTGACTTTTACTGATTATAGGGGCCATATCTGGCAATGTTAGTGAGGAGGCATGTGGTACTGGGGGGTTGAACTCTGGGCCTTGCACATGCTTAATGTATGTTGAATGATCTCTCTGACCCTCAGCTGACATTGCTAGGTCTTTTAGTTTGTATTAATAAAAATCACTTTGAAAGCATCTTCAGATAGATGTCCAAGGGAAAATAGGTTCAAACTTTAAATAACTTTTTCTTCAAATAGATCCCTGTCATCACTACAGTCCCTTGAACCCCAACAGGTGTGATCCCTGAGCACAGGGCCAGGAATAAGCATTGAGCACTGTGGGGTGTGTCCCCAGCAAAAGGAAATTAACCTACAGCCCACATCATCTGTAAAGGGGAAAAATGAAAAACTTTTCCTCTGAGGTCAGGCAAAAGACAAGGTTGTTCACAATTACCACTGCACTGAAATATTTAGTATTGGAAGTACTTGTCACAGCAAGTAGGTAAGAAAGAGAAATCAAAGAAACTCACATTGGTAAGTTATACCGAACTAGTTAAGGAATGAAAATGACAGCTTTGGGGGCCCAGTTTTCCCCATCTGACCATTTTATTAAGTAGGAAAACATGCAGTTGTGTATTATACTTGAGTAGGCATACTGGTTTGATTTGGAATGCTTGCTCATATTCTTATAGTACTATAGAGTTATGTTAAATTCTAATTCTCAGAGAATGTTCCTCTGATGATGACTTCCAGCACTAGAATCCAACCTCAGAAGTAGAATGCTTTCGGTACCTGATATTTGTCTACTTGTGATGCCTACTATTTTTTACTCCTTTGCTGACACTCAATTCAGCCATTCAAAGAGATGCTTATGGGGCTCCAAACGTTGTATGTGCAAGACATAGAGCATAAAGGAAGTAGACAAATAATGCTGTTCTGTGGAACTCCCACTTTAATGCAAGAAAAAAATTGTACTATGCATTTTATGTTTATTATTTCGTGAGTAAATACATACAATGCGTATATGGTATTTCAGACTTTGGGAAGTGCTATAGAAAAAATAGGGATGGGTAGAAGGATTTTCTTGAGATAGTAGTATCTGAGTAATGATCTTGATGACCTCTGAGAGAAAATAATTCTAGGCAGAAGAAACAGGGCCTGCAAAGACCAAGTGACAGTCTGCAATAAGGAGGTGTTTGGTGATGCCAGAGTGAAATACATTTTTCATTTATCTTTTATCTTCAGACTCACAATTCCCCTTAACACATCAGTGCTTTTAATCTTCTGGGAGGCATATGACAGATATAAGAACCCTTTGGGGCCCATCCATATTATAGAATGCAATAACCATCAGCTACAATCTCAGCTCTAAAGCACCAAAGTTATGATACTCTTCCTTATTTTTAACATTCTACCTGCTTCCCTTGTGCACACATTTCACTTGTTGCAATATATATAGCTCTTCAGTACTATGGAACCCTTGCTGCATAAATTATCCACTGTGTTAGTTGGGGAAATGAGAAAATGAGGGGTGGGCTCAATACAATGAAATGAGAGGTAACGTAAAACAGTAAGGTTCCTTGGAGACTACTGAATATTGTTGGGTTAGTTACTTGATTCTTCTCTGCGCTGTTAGATGATCTTAGACCTGGTACTTTATGTGGCAGAGTGCCCTTTGCCCATGATAATCTGTTTTTCTCTTGTTCTTCTTGGCCCAAGGCAGACTTCATTTCTCCTTTGGAGGTAGGTGGGCTCTCCCAGTGACTTTAGACCGGGGCAATATGGGTGGGGATATTTGTCACTTGGTCTCTAGAACCATTTTGTGGGACTTCCTGTGTTGTCTCTTTCCTCATCTGACAGCTTTGTGTAAATCTGCTGAAAGGAGAGTGAATCCCCAGCTGATCTCCAGTAATGTGGAACCCTTGCCAATTGTGTTTATTGGCAAGGTCTCCATATTATAAATATTTTAATTTATTCTAATATTATAATTTATTTTTTAAGGGTTCTATATTACAAATACATATACAATGGTGCCAGTTGTGCAGTTAAGATCTAATTATTCTATTAGATTTTAATTAATGCTCATCTTGTTTTTAAAGAAACATACTGGTGCCTTATAAAAATACTTCATTAAGAATGAATGACCACTTGGAGATACTAGTGAAAATAATCTTCCAGGCCAACTTTTAGGTGCTTCCATCACCAAGGCTATTTTCTCTTAAAATGACCTTTTCTAGATCTTTCCTGCCTCCTTTTTCTCAATTCTTCAGTCTGAACGATCTGACTTTTGTCCTAGCCCATCATGAAAATTTCTCTTGCAGGATCATTAATGATCTAATTACAAAAACCCACAGTCCTCTTTTTAGTTTTCACTCAATTGCATTTTTGCTAATTTTGACATTGTTGGGCATTTCCCCATTCACATCTTTTCCTTTTGCTTTCAAGGTTTCATTTTCTTCTAATTTCATGATTGCTTCTTAACTGCCTCTCAGTTTCTATCCCTGATTCCTTTTGCTACAGCTGTTTTTGTTTCCTTGGAATCTTCCTTTTCCTATTTTTGTCTCTTCTTTCATTTACATGATCAGTTTTATTAGGCTTCTAATGCCACTATTCTAGTCTTTTTTAGTCTGTCCTGCCTCTTGAGATCTGAACCTGTATTTCCTTTGTCTGTTAGATAACAACAGTGGATGACATAGCCATCTCAGCTTCACATTCTCAAACTGAACAGGTACTGTTAGTTTATATGGCCACTAACTTCTCCCTCAGTGGAGTTTAAGCTCTGGTAAGCAGGACTTTTTATGTTATTCCATCCCAGCTGTCGACCATAGCATGTATTTACAATTTTATGTTAGTTATCATCCCAACACCTACGTACTCATTTCATACTGGTTGAATGAATAGAAAAATTATCTAGTATAAAACTGAGAAATTATCAGGTTCATGAGCATAATGAAGGAAGATAAATGGAGTAATGAAGGGAGAGTACAGGGGAGTGGATCTGTGTAGGTGCCTGTGTGGAAAGGGTCTGGTTGAATTGGACAGGAAGCACTGCCTTTGAGGTCGTGTTTGAGAAATCAGGGTTCGAAGTGACCTGAAGCACACAGATATCTGCGGGCAGAGCCCCTAGGCTGTCTGCATCTTGTTATATGTGTTGTGTTTTCTCTTCCTGTCATCCTCATGTTAAATTCTTCCTTGTTCGCCAAGACAGGTACTTTCATACCTCCAGATGTTTGCACATGTTATTTACAGAGACTCTTCTACCTAGAATGCACTTTTCACCTTTATCTTAGCCTGATTACTTTCATGTACTCTTTCTACTCTTTCCACTCAAAAAACATAGGAGGTGGTTTGTATTTAATGCAGGCTGCTGAGGGAAATCATATCAGGCTAAGGGAAAACAGAAGAAGACTTTGTGACTAAAATGATATGTAGTTCATAGAGAAAGATAATTCTGTACGACTAAAAATGGGTTATAGTTTTATAAAATGTATGTATGATGAAACCCAATTATGAACAACTTTTTAACTGTTTATCTCATGGTGATTCATTAAAAAATGTGAAGAGGAAAAAGGAAATATTTCAATAGCATGTTAAAAATTGCACTTAGATATTAAATATTTCAATAGCATGTTAAAAATTGCACTGGGGGCTGGAGAGATAGCACAGCGGGTAGGGCGTTTGCCTTGCACGCGGCCGACCCGGGTTCAAATCCCAGCATCCCATATGGTCCCCTGAGCACCGCCAGGAGTAATTCCTGAGTGCAGAGCCAGGAGTAACCCCTGTGCATTGCCAGGTGTGACCCAAAAAGCAAAAAAAAAAATAATAAAATAAAATAAAAATTGCACTTAGATATTAAATATTTCAATAGCATGTTAAAAATTGCATTTTAAAAAAGATAAGTTATAATTTTTTTGATTTGTTTTCTTGTTTTGGGGCCACAGCTGGCTTGTGCTCAGGGCTTACTCCTGGTTCTGCATTCAGGGATCACTTCTGGCAGGCTCAGGGAACATATAGGATGTTGGGGATTGAATCAAATTGGGCTGCATGTAAGGCAAGTGCTTTACCTGTTGTTCTTTCTCTCTGCCCCGAAGATGGTTTCTCAGTTTGGACCCAGTTTTCCTGTCAGTGAAAGCACCAAGATTTTCAAAATCTTACCGTCAGTGGTAAAAGAGTTCTCAACATTTTTTAGTGGTAAATAAAAGTTCTTCCAGGTCCCAAAGTAATGTGTCTTGCTGGACTGCCATGTGAGGGTGTCTGAGAGATGAAATAGATGCTTCTCATCTGCATGATAACACAAGTCGGAGAGGAGTCCTTACAATGTCTGCTTTGTAAGGGCTGGCCAGAATCCAAATTGTAGCTTGGTGAGAGCTGTTCTGTAGGGAATTTAAGTCAGTTAACAGCAGCGAAATCCTGGCCTAAAATCCAAAATAATCTTGAAGGTTGAAGAAATGGCATGTAGTGCAAATTGCATTTACTGGAGTTAGCTAAGATGCTTTTAGAGCACTGTAGATTCTATTTTTATGTGTGTGTTCAAGCCTAATGGATAATTCTGACCGTCAGCTTCCTATCTATCACATAGCTTCTACAACCAACTTAAAATATATTGGCAGTGATTTATAGGTGCAGTGTAGACTGTTGAAAAGATGTATAAATTTTAGGACTTCTAGAGAAATTGTGTTGGTCTCATGGATCCCAGCAAAGGTCTGGGGGTAGCTGGTATGATATCACATTGTATATGAATTTCCTGCCCCCCCCCCAAGCAAGAGAGTGGTGAGGAGATATGGAGTTAGAGAAAATCCAGCAGAGGGAACAGCGGATGCAAAGGCCCTGAGATTGAAAGGCATATAGCAGGAAAGAGAGATTAGTGAAGAAAGGTCAGGGGGCAGCAGGTCGGTTGCTGTGATGGGTCAGATAGCAGATACGTTTAGCACAGTGACTGGCTTATGCTTAGCACTTCACAGCAACTAGATAGTAGGGTGATATTGGAAGACTACATTGCTATTCCATTGCACGTTGACTCTGAGAAATCAAATCTGTTTCTGAAAACCAACCTCTAGAAGATTGGTGAGAAATAAAGCAGTAACTGAAGAGAGACCCAAGGGCTAAGGGAGGGATCTTAAAAAAAAAATTTGAAGGCTCGTTTTCTGAGAAAGAGGATATGCTTTTCATTTGAGGAGAATCAATCGAGAAAAAATTTGATGACAACAGAAAAGAGGAAAATGACTGGACAATATTCTTTTTATTTATTTGTTTGGTATTCAGGAGTCCAGAGGTTCCTCATGGGCATTTTCGTCCTGTGGCTCAATGAGAGGAGCTGGAGATGCAGTTAGTGCTGGGGATTACCTGGGTCACCCCTAGTGTTGCTTGGGGGCCTCCAGGGCTATGCCCAGTAGCCTTTGCTGCAGCCCCTGCATTGTCTCTCCAGTGCTGAGGTGGCATTCTGCAATAAGTGACAGCCTGCAAGGCAGGCTGGGATCTCATGAGGCCTGATTTTACTGGGAACATTGTGGTTTATCTGTAGCATATGGTAGATGCAGGAGGAAACTTTTTGGAAGTTCCTTTCTGGTTACTTCAGGTCTTTTTCTTAAGTGTGGAATAAACTAATTGTCAGGTAGGCATTGAGAAAAGAACGAAGATGGTGGGAGGTCTGAGTGGAGAGGAAAAGGTATGAGATACTTCAGTGATCCTGTAGGATGTTCAGGGACAGAGACATGTATGACTTTAGGGCACGAGAGATCTTGAATTTAAGGCAAGCAAAGTAAACCTAGGTTTTGGGACCATATTCAGTTGCGTGGCTGTAGACACAGAGTTAAGTGGGAAGCAGGGCTAAACCAGATTTGTGGTTTGTCAAGCAAAGCAAGAGGAGACAGATTGAGTTGGCTGCAAAGGATAGAGTGGACTCAGAGGAGAGGGGCTGGAATGTGTGTGGGTGAAGAGTGAAGGATGGAGAGACGTCTGGAATACAACCATGGGATTAAGCAGTTACAGTGGAAAAGAAAGTGCATTTCAAAGAATTAAGCTTCCATCATTTATATTGGGAAAAAAAAAAGAAGAGATGACTGGAAGAACCTAGAGTTCACTAACTGAAAATATATTTCTCAGATACATTAATAATAGAGTTTCCTGGGAGATCTCTAGGTCATGGATCTATACCTGGGCTGCCTCCATCAGTAAATTATAGAGTGTTATACTTCAAATATGAGCAATGAAAAAAGCAGTTCCTCACAGAACTAAACATAATCTGGATCAGACTATTTAAAAATCAAAAGTGAGACCCTCACATGAATTAGTAGCTTATGAGTTCCAGTTTAGTTCTTACTGGTTATGCTATAGAAACTCTAAGCTTTATTTTCCTCACGTGTCAGGTCTAGTGACGCTCTCGTGAGCAGTAAAGAGTTAAAGTCTTTCACTCAATGCTTGGCAAACAGTAAATGGTAGTAATTGTTACAGATTCAGGAATCTTGAGATAAAAGGCAGTTTTTAAAAGCGGATACTTAGAATTGTGCAAGTGAATGACTTTTTAGTGAAATCTTTGGTCATAGTGAAAACATTCTTAGGCTAATTCTGCCTTTGGCGGGGAAGAAATCAGAGTGGTTTGATTGTAAACATTTGTAGGTTGAGAAATAACAGAGATTTTATCATATGTATCTCTACTTAAGTTTCCACGGTAAGAAGGGAAGAATGTTGAAGGCGATTCAACTTTCCTCTGGTAACACTGCTACCTTATCATCATACATGTCACAACAGTTTCAAATCATTACCTCGGAGGAGTCAGACTCTTTCTCCTCCTCTTAAAGAGACACTTTCACTTGTTAGATCAGCGCCTTCTTTTTCTGTTAGGGAATAGGAGACTGGAGATAATGGAGGAACATGGAAAATTTTCACATGTTATCTTAAAGGCCATAGTGTCTGTGGGTGTAACTGAGAAGGTGCAATGATCAGGGGGAAGTTCTGTGTATTTGGCATTCTTGTCAAGGTGAACTGTGAGCATCGGAGAAACTTTCTGTGGGCAATGTTTGGATGAAGGATGAGGAGAATTGGGGTCTTCCATGAGCAGAAATAGTTAGGTCTGCATTTTTAAAAAAATTACAACTTACTATTTTTTTGCATTTTGGTTCATTCACACCTGGCGATGCTGAGGGCTCACTCCTGGCTCTGCACTCAGGAATTACTTCTGGCGGTATTCAGGGGACCATATGGGATTCCGGGGATTGAGCCCGGCTTGACTGCGTACAAGGCAAACATCCTACCCACTGTCCTATTGCTCTGGCCCCATCGTCTGTATTATTGTCCTCATTATGATCCCCTCTGTACTTACTGGTTGAAAAAGCCCAAGGAGCCTGGTATAGATTTTAATTAACCATCGGTAATTTAAATTATAAAGCAGTTTTATGTATGTGCTCCTAGAAACAATACTCATAAGAGTACCAAAAGGAAAGAAACTCAGGCTCCTGTTGACACGAGTGGATACGTAGAATGTGGTATAGTCCTGTAGTCCTGTAGTACGCCGATTTGCTCAAGTGGGCACCAGTAACATCTCCATTGTGAGACTTGCTGCTACTGTTTTTGGCATATTGAATACACCACGGGCAGCTTGGCAGGTGGGATACTCTCGGGCTCTCCAAGAGGAATGAAGGAATTGAACCCGGGTCGGCCACATGCAAGGCAAATGCCCTACCCGCTGTGCTATTGCTCCAGCCCATAAACCTGTAATGGGATATTATTCAGCTCTAAGAAGGAAAGAAATTGTGGCATGTGCTATAACATAGATGACTGTTGAGAACATTATGCTAAGTGAAATATTCCAGTTACAAAAGAATGAATGCTGAGTGATTCTATTTATGTAAGTATGGTAGAGTAGTTAGATTTATAGTATATAATGTACAGTGGAGTGGGTGCATGCAGTGGGTGGACGGGTGGGAAATGAGGAGTTCAGTTTGACAAGATGAACAGAGGTCTGTGGATGGCTGTTGGTGATAGTGGTACAGCAGAAATTGATGCCACTTAATGTACATTAACTGTACATTTTAGTGTTAGGACGATAACTTTTGTGTCACATAGGCTTTACCAGAATTAAAAGGAAGCTTTGTAGAAAGTGACCCACTGTAAACTCAAGCAATAATATTACAACATTTTCTGTCAGTGAAAAATAAGATAACAAAAATGTCAAGAAAATGAAGCTATAAATGTTTGCTGATGCTCAAAAAGAATTTGCAGGCCTGTTATAAATTTCACTCGTTTTTCTGAAAATGCTACACAATTGCAAATATCTATGCAGTTGGGATTTGGGTTAATCATTAAAATAGTAAATAATATATCTAGTTATGTATAAGGAAGAATAATAAAGAGTGCTTTAACCAATTAGAGATAATGAAATAGTACAAAGGCACAAAAATTCCTGTGATCCTGATAAGGCAATAATCTGAAATGTAAATGAATCAAAATGAAAGGTTCAGAAATATCACATATATACAATAGATGAATATACAAGAATAAATATTACCTTAAAGATATTGCTTCACATCAATGGTGAAAAAATGGATTAGTAAGTAATTCTAGAGACAATTTGCTTGTCATTTACTAAAACAAATTAAAAACAGATAAAATCTAGCCCTTAGTTCCTACCTAATACCTAGTTAAAGATAACTTTATAATAAATCATAAAATACTCAAATAGATACAAGTAAATGCATGTAGTAGCTTTCTTTTCATTTTTGTTTTGGGACCAAGCTTGGAAGTGGTTGGAGCCTACTCCTGGCTCTGTGCTTGAGGGTCACTCCCAGTGGTACTCCGGGACCACGTGGTAGTGGAGGGGGGTGTCAAACCAGGGTTGGTGGTGTTTAAGGCAAGTGTTTCACCCTACTACTACTTCTCTGGCTTCTATTAAACTATTTTAAAGAAAAACAATTAATTTCTGTGTTTTTCAAGGGAAATGAAATGTTTTATAATATTCAGTTTCGGAAGTAATTTTAGAAAAAAGCATTTAAAAATGTTCATTCTGGGGCCAGGAATATGACTCAAGTCCCTATCATATGCTAAATCCTGAGTTCTATTCCTGGCACTGGGGTCCTCACTCTGCCCCTGGCACTGTTGGCACCCTGATGACCCCTTGCACAAGGTGAGGTGTCCCCATCTTCTATAAAACAGTTAAAAAAATTTCCCTATCTCCTATAAAACAGTTCAAAAATATTTCAGTTCTATCAAGTTCCTTATTTTTGTTCTTCAAAAGAAAAAAAATAACTGATCAGACACGTTTAAGTTTTTTTTTTATTATTATTCATGAACTCCGAGCCAGTATTTGAGTTGAAACATCACTTCAGAATCTTTCAAATCAGAAGAGTACCAGAAACATGTCCTGTTAGAATCGAAGATGCTAGTCGGTTTCAATCTTCCAAATACTGCCTCCAAAAAGAATTTTGAAAACAGAAACAGAGTTGCTCATTTTAATTAAGATGACAGGTTTTTCTCTATACCATACACCCTTGGACATCTATTCATGTCATTGAAAAGTGACTCCTATCCCAGAAAGGTGACAGAAGCTTGAATTGATAGATTTCATGGTGCTAACACCAGCACTTTACATTGCTTTTTGCTTGGGTTTAATTATTAATTATTGCTACAGTTGACCTAGCAATCAATAATACGTTTCTCACTTCTGTGTTGGTCTAAGTTCAAAGGAATAACTCCGGGACTCAAGACATTCTTAGAGACCGAAAGATGTGGTTTACTTTTGTTTTTATCAGTTATATTGTGTTTCCTTTTCTGTATTATAATGACCCTTCTGGGAATCACTCCTTACTGGAATTATGCAATAGTTACCCCAGTAGCTTTTGAAAACAGGGGATATATTTTGCTTCTGTGAATTCATATTGCTTAAAGGTGAGTTACAAGAAAAACTTCTTTTGTGATGCTTCTTTCCATATTAAGTTCATGCTAACAGTTAACGGGTATATTGAGCTGCTAGAGAACAAAGTTGCGCATATGTTTGAGGCCATACATCATTGTGGTAAAAGTGCACAATTTGTTTTTGGAAACAAACCTGATGTTACACCCAAGTTGTTTTGCTTACTTAAGTGACTTTTGAAAAATTAATTTGTTTAAAACCAATCTCATCTATAAAACTGAGATAATTATGTTAGTCTCTCATCAAGCTGTGGTGAGGATTTAAGTGAGATGGTAGGAGTATCTAGGACAGTGGCTGGAACATAACTGGTTTTTAAATGGTCTGTTAGATTAATACTAAAGGAATATAAATAGTGTGCCTTGGCCAGTTTGATCTTTAAAATAATATCAGTATCTAAAAACAAACTTTTCTCTGTGACAGTTAAAAAAAAAGTGTTTACTTTGTAAAGTAACACAGAACTGTTTGCCCATTGTTGTCAGACAATGGTAGACCCTTAGTTCTGTTCTAAATGGGTTTCTAAATTTACTTGGTTGTGAAATCTCATTATGAAAGCCTGAACTGAGCCCTCTCTATTGGAGAATTGTTTATCTTCAGCATCTCACAAAACATCATGTTTCAAACCAATGATTTTTTTAAAAAAGTATTTTTAGTGGATTGGAGAGATAGTTCAGAGATTAAAGCACTTGGCTTGCACGGGGCCAACCTGGCTTTGGTTCTTGGCCCCACACACATGGTTCCTGGGCCCCATCAGGCGTGGTTCCTGAGTACAGTCGGGTGTGGCGGCCCACCCCGCCCCCACCCCAAGTATCTTCAACGGATTCCTTCCGTCCCCTTTGAGTCACCTTCTCTGGCAATCTTTACGCAAAATTGCAACTCCTTGCCCCCAGCCTTTTATGGTCCAACTTCCTTTCCGTTTTTACTTGTCCCTGTTATCACTGATGACCTGCTGTACTTAAATGATACAATGTTGGTTTCTCTCTTATTCATCTCCCATCACTAAAACACTCTATAGGAGTATTTACACAGGAAAGGGTATTTGGCTGCATTGTTTTGTGCAATTTAGTACCCAGGCACCTGTTGATGACATGACAGTTGCCTTAAAGGTGTTCCTTGAATAAAGAAGGGAATTAATCTTGTTTCCAGAAATTCTTTTTTAAAATCAATTTTAGCAGTTGTGGTAATGCTTATCCTTCTCTTTGACAGTGTGTGTGTTAAGAGTAACCAGTTTTAGACTATGTCTGATCTGATCGGAACTCTATATTTTGTAGCAGAATGTTCAGTATGGTAATACTTTCCTTCTCTGCCACTCACTGAAGGTTTATTCTGTGCTGGGCACACAGGACCCAGTCCCTCTGTGTACAGGGAGACAGCCACACACACAGATATTTTCTGCATTGATTGCATGAGGGAACAGACAGACCTAGTGAGTGCTCTTGGACAGAAATGGAAGTTGCCAAAGAAGGGCATATTGAACAGTATTGAAGGATGAGTAATGGGAATTAAGCAGGGGAGAATGAAATTCTAGCAAGATGGAACTACACAATCTCAGTACACTATCACCCACTCCTTAAAACTATGTTCATTGCCCAGTGAATTATGAAAGTGCTTTTAAGGGTTCTCTTAGAAATGACAATAGTGTCTCTGTTAAGACTGTCTACAATAGCACTGTAGCACTGTCGTCCCGTTGTTCATCGATTTGCTTGAGCGGGCACCAGTAACGTCTCCATCGTGAGACTTGTTGTTACTGTTTTTGGCATATCGAGTATGCCACAGGTAGCTTGCCAGGCTCTGTCATGTGGGCGGGATACTCTTGTTAGCTTGCCGGGCTCTCCCAGAAGGACAGAGGAATTGAACCTGGGTTGGCCTCATGCAAGGCAAACGCCCTACCCGCTGTGCTATTGCTTTAGTCTTGTCTACAATAAGAATGAGTAATTAGAAATTTTTATGAAGACCTTTCTATACTTTTATTCTGATATGTTTTCTAAATTACGTTTTTCTTTCATTGTAGTCACTCAATTTTAAGACATGTAGAGAACTTCATAATAGTTGAAGGACTATTATTTGCGTTTTTGTGTTTTGGACATAGATAATCCTACTAGGTTATCTTTATGTGTTTACAATAACTTAAGCATATGAGTTATTTAGAAAATGATTCTTGCCATTCTGGAAGCCCATTACTCTTAAATTTTATGTAATCTTGATCAAAATAGCTAATCTGAGGATGATAAAAACTCAGGTCTATCTCTAAAAAAATGAGATGAAATTTTTTTCTAATTTAATTTTATTTTATTAGTGAATCACCGTGAGACAAAGTTACAGACTTACGGGTTTTCATGCTTACGTTTCAGTCATACAATGATTGAGTGCCCATCCCTCCACCAGTGCCCATTTTCCACCACCAATGGTCCCAGCATCCCTCCCACCACCCCACCCTGTCCCCTTCACCCCACCCTGCCTCTGTGGCAGGGCATTCCCATTTGCTTGATCTCTATTTTTGGGTGTTGTGGTTTGCTACAGAGGTATTAAGTAGGCATCTTGTTCGGTCTGTATTCTATTTTCAGCCCGTATCTCCCATCCCTAGGGGGCCCGCCTAGCACCCTTTGCTTGGTGATCCCTTCTCTATCAGAGCTGCTTCTTCACCTAGCGTGTGAGGTCAGCATCCAAGCTGTGGAGTACTCCTCTTGGTATTTATTTCTACTATTCTTGGATGTAGTCTCCCATTCTGTTACTTTATATTTCACAAATGAGTGCAATCTTTCTATGTCTGTCTCTCTTTTTCTGACTCATGAAATCTTATTTTTCAAAAATGAGATTTCATCTCTCTTCTTTGATTTAATTAAGCAAAGGAAATCCTTGTGCACTTTATATTTACCATTGCCTTATTAAAGAACTATGAGGATGACACATGAAAACAACCCATATATGGAAGGAGAAAATGGCTTATGGGCTATAATGTATCTTTATTGCTCCTCTAAGGCAGATGTTGAAAAGAGAGTATCCATCCAGGCCCAGTATCCACCTATTCACTTAACAGGAGTCTTCAACATAGGTCCTATTCATGTCCTGGAATTACATATGTTACATTTTAACATATGTGACTATTTATAGTCACATTTGGTTAACAAATATTGAATAAAGCCTTGAAATTCACTTCTAATTAGTGTATGTGTAGCAGAACATTAAAAAAATGAAATTGAATTTTTACAAGTATATACTGCTTTTGAAATAATTAGTAACTGGGTACTTTGTTGCATGCAGAGTATGATAGGGGCAAGTGACAGTAACAAATATTGTTTGAGTATTTAAGGCCCAGAGGTCCTTCTGCTCTTATGCTAACATAAAATAGTGGGAGAGTTTGTTAACATTTTCAAGCTTCAGTTTTTCAATTTTGAAATGGAGAAAATGAGGGTTGGAATTGTAGTTTAGTATTAGAACACTTGCTTCACATGTATGTGTTTACCTGTGTTTACCTGAGAAAATTAGACTCTCCCTGTTGGGTTGTAAGGATTAAATGAGATACATAGAAGTGAACTGCACTTGCTTTTGTCTGTTTTGTAGTTTTTCCTGCCTTAGATTATATTTCTACCATTTGTTAAATTCACGGTACACTACTTATTAGTGGTAGTCAAAAGTATAATAGTATTGCCAATTTGGCAATGCATTTAGAATAATAATTTCCAAGTTGGCAGATTTGTGACTGTTTTGTTCCTGCATCATTTCTTCCATTCTGAAGTGAAAGAACTTTATAACTAAAATATTTACTTGATCCTTAAAATACTGTCTCTTGGGAGCAAGGACAGCAGAATAAGAGACCGAAGCGTGAAAGTGCAATAAGTACTTGGCATGATTTCCACTCTCATTATTCTGCACCATTGTTAATCTTGAACCAAGTACTGTCATCCTTTTCCCTTAATTCACTAATCTTTCAGAGCTCCTTTGAAATTCAGCTCTGAGCAGATTTGTCAGCTTGATCTAATACTTCTGATTCCTTCAGAGATGACTTTGGTGCTATTGTTGTTATTGGGTTTGGGACCAAACCTCAAGACTTACTCCTGGCTCTGTGTGCAGGGATCACTCCTGATGGTGCTTTGCAGGGATCCAACCTGGGCCATCCACGTGCAAGCCAAGCACCGTAATCCCTGTACTATTTCTTCAACCCAACTCTGGTATTGTTTACCTAGAGATGACTTCAGTTTATTTATCGGTGGCTATGGGTTTCGGGAGCCTTAGATTGAAACTTAGGGGATGATGGTGGGGATGCTCTTATGCTCTTTCTTGCAAGGATGAATGTGTTGCAGGTTTGTGTGGTTGCTGCTACCTGTTTTCAGGAGGTCCTCCTACTCTTTCCTATTATGGGATTGTTGTGTGCATTGTACAAACTTATTGTCATTTCTGTTCCACTGCATTAGCTATTTCCATTCTTGCTTTCTCTGTGCCTTATTGAACCTTCTTATTTTTTATTTTTAAATCTCCTGGACCATTTTAAATAATGTATAATATAATGAGCTTTAAATCTCACGCAGTTTTCCTTTCAATAGGTGCTCACTTTGAATGTGAATCCGGTTTTTATTTTGATTGTTGAATACAATCCTCTTGCAACCTTTTTTCCCCCTGGAAATTGCAGATGGTGTTTTGTAAATATTATGAGAATAGTTTTCATAAATAAACGTCTTAAAATTTAGCCTATGATTTCACAAAAATTATGTGAAATCTAGCCTTCAAGATACTACCTTAAAATAAATTGTTAACAATGAAACTTGACTAGTAGAAAGGCTCATTCATTTTGTTCCATCTGTGTAACAGATTGCTATGCCAGAGAGAGAACACTTCAGTTCTTTGGCCCAAAGACTGAAAGGACCCTCCTATCGGGACTGACTTGCATCCTGGCATAGGGGATGCAGTTTCTCATCTTTTTATTGCACAGAACTTCATTCCAGCGTGGCCTGTACTATTCTTTTAAGGGATGGATTTTCTTTACTCAGTGGGGAGGGCTTCTTTTGGCTTCATGGGGGCTTCTCAGAGGTGTTGGGGCCGCCAGGCAGCCTGGCTGCTAATATGGTTGTGTGGTATCAGGCATTGAACTCTGGTCATTGCAGGCCATGCTCTCATCCTTTGAGCCATCTCCCTGGCCCTCCTTTTGCAACTCTCTTCTTTTTTATTTTATTTATTTATTTATTTATTTATTTATTTTTAGCTGAGTCACCATGAGAACAGTTACAGGGCTTTCAGGATTAAGTCTCAGTCATACAATGATCAAACACCCATCCCTTCACCAGTGCACATGTTCCACCACCAAGAACCCCAGCACACCCCCCCACCCCTGCCTGTGTGGCAGATGATTTTCACTTTACTCTCTTCTTACTTTGATTACATTCAATTTTCGACAGACAACTCACTATCATTATTTGGAGTTTCCCCCCAACAGTCAGACCTGTCGGAATAGCATCATTAGATTGTATGTTTTCTACTGTGCAACTCTCTTCTTTCCTTTATTCGTTGGTAGAAGCCCACGTACTACTTAGAGCGGACACTCTCCTCAATAAAACAATTTGGCTTCATTATGTGCTTTCTCTAGAAATGCTGAGGCAAAAAAGAAAGAACTTAAACTCAGGTGGAGAGTTCCCATGAAGACTTATCTGCTCCCCAGCTTGAGAACCACAGCCCCCCCCCCCCGAAATTCAGGGAGCAGGACCAGCTCCCAAAGTCCAAAGGAGTCTGGGGCAGCTTGATTGCTGCTGCATTTCAGTGCTCACGCCATGCCGTCATATACACTTTACCTATCCCTGATCTGCAGGCACTCAACCCACCATCACTAAACTTATTATTAGCACAATTTTTTAAAGGGATCACTGTCACTGTATCACTGTCATCCCGTTGCTCATTTACTCGAGCGGGTGCCAGTAACATCTCCATTCGTCTCAACCCTGAGATACTAGCAGCCTTACCTTACTCATTTTTCCCAACGATTGGAGGCTCTTTTCGGGGTTAGGGGAATGAGACCTGTTGTTGTTACTGTATTTGGCACATCAAATACTCCATGGGGAGCTTGCAAGCATTCAGTTCATTATGGTGCTGGAGATCGAATCTAGGGCCTCACATGTCACACTAAAGGCAGGGCTTACCGCTGAGCTATATCTTTGGACTCCTATTTATTATTTTTTTTAAAGAACTCCATTGCATGTTATCCCTCCCTTAAATACCATTATATAGATATTTCACTTTGTTGGCTATTATGAACAATGCTTCTGTGAATATTCAAATACATGTCTTTGTGAAAATGTTTTTATATTTCTTTGGGATATCCTTAAAGGTGGAATTGTTCAGATCATATGTAAGTCAAACTTTTTAATTAACAGAATTTTCCTTCAAGCTTGTTTATCAAATTCTGTATTCCTACTAGGAAAGTGTGTTCTAGTGTAGAGCCTCAACTATGCTTGGTGCTGTCAGCATTTCTAGTAGTTGTGAAGTGGTATATCACTATGATTTAAATTTTCTTTTCCCTAATGACTGACGGAGTTATGGAGTTGAATATGTTTTTATGTGCTTATTTGGTAAAAGTAAGCATATCTTCTTCACTGGAAGGTCTTTGCAAGTGTTTTGCTGGTTTTTCTATTTGATAGATAATATTTATTTATTTATTTATTTATTTATTTTTATTAGTTTATTTTTAATTAGAGAGTCATCGTGAGGGTACAGTTACAGATCCATACATTTTTGTGCTCATGCTTCCCCCATACAAAGTTCAATAACCCATCCCTTCACCAGTGCCCATTCTCCACCACCCGTAAACCCAACATCCCTCCCCCCCTCCCGAGACCCGTCTCCCTCCACCCCACCCTGCCACTATGGCAGGGAATTCCCTTTTGTTTTCTCTCTCTGATTAGGTGTTGTGGTTTGCAATAGAGGTGTTGAGTGGCCATTGTGTTCAGTCTCTAGTCTGTATTCCACCCGCCTCACCCTTCCCCCACATGACCTCCAACCACATTTTACTTGGTGGTCCCTTCCCTGAGTTACCCAGAATGAGAGACCAGCCTCCAAGCCATGGAAACATTCTCCTGGTACTTATTTCTACTATTCTTGGGCGTTAGTCTTATAGTCTATTATTCTATATTCCACAGATGAGTGCAATCTTTCTATGTCTGTCTCTCTCTTTCTGACTCATTTCACTTAGCATGATACTTTCCATGTTGATCCACTTATATGCAAACGTCATGACCTCATTTTTTCTAACAGCTGCATAGTATTCCATTGTATAGATGTACCAGAGTTTCTTCAACCAGTCATCTGTTCTAGGGCACTCGGGTTTTTTCCAGATTCTGGCTATTGTAAACAGTGCTGCGGTGAACATATACGTGCATATGTCACTTCGACTATACTTTTTGGCTTTTCTGGGATATATTCCCAGCAGTGGTATTGCTGGGTCAAATGGGAGCTCAACCTCTAGTTTTTTGAGAATCGTCCATACTGTTTTCCAAAAGGGCTGAACTAGCCGGCATTCCCACCAGCAGTGTAGAAGGGTCCCTTTCTCCCCACATCCTCTCCAACAGCGGTTGCTTTTGTTCTTTTGGATGTGTGCTAGTCTCTGTGGTGTGAGGTGGTATCTCATGGTTGTTTTGATCTGCATCTCTCTGACGACTAGTGATGTAGAGCACTTTTTCATGTGCCTTTTGGCCATTCGTATCTCTTCCTTGGTAAAGTTTCTGTTCATTTCTTCGCCCCATTTTTTGATGGGGTTGGATGTTTTCTTCTTGTAGAGTTCAACCAGTGCTTTATATACCCTTGATATCAACCCCTTATCTGATGGGTATTGTGTAAATATCCTTTCCCATTCTGTAGATAGTCTTTGTATTCTGGTCACTGTATCTTTTGCGGTGCAGAAGCTTTTTAGTTTAATGTAGTCCCATTTGTTGATCTCTGTTTTTACTAGATTGCTTAGTTCCGTGTCATCTTTGAAGATAGATAATATTTTTAAAACTTTTTTTTAAATTAAAGCAGTGCTTTTTTATTTGCTTTTTGGGTTACACCCGGTGATGCACAGGGGTTACTCCTGGCTCATGCACTCAGGAATTACTCCTGGTGGTGCTCGATGGACCATATGGGATGCTGGGAATCGAACCCAGGTCGGCCCCGTGCAAGGCAAATGCCCTACCCGCTGTACTATTGCTCCAGCCCCAAGGCAGTGTGATTTACAAAGTTATTCATAGATAGTTTAGACATACCATATTGCAGCACTAGTCCCACCGCTACTGTCAACTCCTCTCTACCAGTGTTCCCAGGTTCCCTCCCATACCTCCCCCCACTCCCGTCCCCACCCCCCACCATCCCCACCTGCCATCTAGACAGACACCTTTCTAAGCTTTGTTGTTAAAGTTTGATTCTTTTGATTTCAGAGTTTTTTTTGCCTTTGTGGTGGTCTGGATATTTGGCGCCATCATCCCTTAAAAACACCTTTGTGCTTAACTCCCCTGCCCTGGCCCCTGTTGCTTTTCATCTGTCTCTTCCCCTCCACTCCCCTCCACTCTTTATTTCCATCTCCTCCCTGTACCTTGGGGCGAGAGTTGATCAGGTCCCCCCCCTTTAAAACATTGCATTCACTCCTCCACTTACTCCAACTATCACATATGATGTGATAGTATCCTACGTTTATCCTTTTCCTTCTGGTTTATTTCATTTAATGTCTTCCAGTTCCAGCCATGTTACCATGAATTACAGGAAGAGTCTGTTATTCCATACTGCTGTGTATTATTCCACTGTGTATATCTACTACATCTTCATGATCCGCTTATCTGTTGTTGGGCGTCTAGGTTGATTGCAAATCTTAGCTCTTGTACTGAGTTCTGCAGTGAATAATGGTGTGCATATATTCTTTTGAATGAATGTTTTTCTGTCCTGGGGATAAACACTGAAAAGTGAAACTGTTGGGTCACATGGGAATTTTGTTCTGAGTTTACTGTGTACCCTCCATACTGTTTTCCGTTAGGGGTCAGACCATACAACTTTCCCATCAGCAGTGGGTAAGGGTCTCTTTTTCACCACATCCCCACCAACAGAGATTGTTCCCAGTGTTTTTGATATGTGCCATTCTCATTGGTGTAAGATGGTTATCTCATTGTCATCTTGATTTGGATTTCCCTAATAATAAGCGATGATGAGCATTTTTCCTTGTGCCTGTGTGTCATCTGTTTGTCCTCCTCAGAGAAGCGTCTGTTCATTTCCTCTCCTTTGATGGGGCTTTTAGATTTTTTGTTTTGTTTTGTTTTAGGATCTTTGTGAGTACTTTATAGATCCTGGATATCAACTCGTTGTCTTATGTGTTGAGTACAAGTATTTTCTCCCACTCAACTGTTGTTTAGTTTTTGCCTATTTTTCTTTCAGTATACAAAAATTTTTAAGTTTAACATAGTTCCATTTGTTTAGTTTTGATGTTTTGCCAATAGCATCATGTCAGTGAAGACTCCTTCAATCCTTCAAGACCTTAGTCCTTCACTTCAGGTCCAAGTCTTGGATCATTCTATATTTTCCTCAGTGTGCTTTAGAGATTCAGGTTTGAAATTGATCTTATTTTTATGCTGCTGCAATTTCAAATTTCTTTATATTTTCTGGACATGCTTTCTGTTTTGGGGTTGAGTGTTCTATAAATCCTATGAGGTAAAATTTGCTAATAGTGTTGTTTTTTTCAAGCCTGCATTTGTTGATTTTCTGCCTAGTTGTCCTGTCAAAAGAAAAACAGGAGGTAAAAAGAGGGTATTAATTGTCAGGTTGCGTTTCATAGTAGCTATCTATTTCCACATATTTCTAAGAGCTCATCAAGATTTCTTCCTATTTTGTTCAGTAGTTCTTATTCACTGCTTAGTTTTATATTTGTATATTTCTTTTTCTTTTTTATTGTTTTATTGGGGCCACACCTGGCAATGTTTAGGGGCTAATTCCTGGCACAGTGCTTAGGGTTTACTCTTGGCACCGCTCAGCGACGCATGTGATGCCAGGGAGGGATTATATCCAGGCCACCCACAAGAAAAGCATGTGCTCCAATTCCCTGAGATACCATTTTTTTTGGGTTTTTTTTTGGGGGGGCACACTTGGCAGCGCTTAGGGGTTACTCCCAGAAGCCATCTTCTTAACCCTCCAATGAAATATGGTATTTTTTTTCTTTTTCTTTTTTTGGTTTTGCGGCCAAACTTAGAGGTACTCAGGGTTTACTCCTAGCTCTCTGTTCAGGGATCACTTCTGGCATGATTGGGGGGACTATTTGTGGTGCAGGGGATGGAACTGAGGTCAGGCGCATACAAGGCAAATGCCTGACCTGGTATACACCCCTCTGGCCCCTCTCCACATGTATCATTACTTACTTTTTTTTTTTCTTAAAAGACCACATCTGGCAGTAATCAGGATTTACTCTTCTACTCCTGGCAGTGCTAAGGCGTCTCTCCTGGTTGGTGCTCAGGGGACCATATAGTGCCAGGGATCCAGTCCGCGTCTCCTTGCAAAGCAAGTGCCATTGAGCTAGCCATTGACTCCGCCACTGTACTTTTAATTAACAAATTTCCTCATGCTGTGCTCACTCTGTTGCCACTGTTCATTAATATTGTAGGTTTCAGGTGTAGTCTGATGAACTGCCAATGAATTAGCTAAGTTATAACCTTAGAAAGGGTCAGGGAGATAGCTCAGAGGATCAGAGCACATGCCTGGCATGCATAAGGCTCTGAGTTTTGTTCTCAGCTACACATGGTCCTCCTAGAATCTAAGGGCTGTCCTAGTGGCCCCCGATCTCTCAGGGCCAAGCAGCATAGCATTGCAGGGCCCCGACACTGAACCATTAGCTGGCACAACCTGCAGACTATCACTCAGAGTGGTCCCCAGGCACTGTGCAGGAGACCAAAATGGAAAATTAAAAACGGGCTGGAGATAATACAGAGGGTAGGACACTTGCCTTCCATGTGGTCAACCAGGGTTTGATCCCTGGCATCCCTTATTGGTACCCCATTAACCGCCAGGAGTAATTCCTGGATGCATAACCCTTGAGTATCACCAGGTGTGACCCTCAAATAAAACAAACAAGCAAACAAAAAGAGAAAAAGAGTTGTCTGCAAAGTGAAATTCACGTACTGAAACCTATATTCCCAGTCGACGGTAGGTGTTCTTGGTGAAGGTGGTGGTAGTTGGAGGCTTGGTGATTCTTGGCCAACTGGCTAGTGGGTCATTGTGAAGACCCAAGGATGAGATGCTGCTTTGGCTCTGGGGTGCTAGGGATTACTTGTTTCACCCCCAGTGGTATTATGGTGCCTTATGGGCTATACCTGCTGATGCTCAGGGAAACCGTGTGGTACTCAGGATCAAAGTGCTTGGCTGCACACAAGGCCTTATTCTGTGTTGCATCCTTAGTAACCTCCCGGCCTGTGTTCTTGGACCAACCATAATGGACTGAGTCAACTTCTCTATCAAAAAGGATTTACAATGTGCTATAATTGGATGTTTAATCTGTACATACAGTAATTTCTTTCCTTTGCTTCTTAAAATCTTATTGTGGAAGCTTTCTGCCCTAGTTTTTGCCTTTGGGACAAAAAACTAACTGAAGGAAAAGCAAATCAATCTTAAGCGTTAAGCTGGAAGGGGAAAGGCACAGTACTGATAGCAGTAACATGTTTTTGTAAGAGAGCATTCATGTCTTCAAGAAGTATAGCTGCTCTTCATGTTTAAATTAGGTATGTTTACTCTGTAGTTGGCTCTGTTTTAACTTCGCGTCTATTTTGTGTGACTGTGTCATTTCAACAGATAACGTTGAGAATTTGATTTTTATCATAAATAATTATAGCTCATTCCCAAGAACATAGAGTTTTATAATATTGGTTTTAAAAAGTGCAAATGGACCAGAAATAGAGTATAGCGCATACTTACTTGTATGCATCTGACCCAGGTTTGATCCCCCGCACTGCGTCGAGCACTTCCAGGTGTGGCCTCAAAACCAAAACCAAA
This sequence comes from Sorex araneus, assembly GCF_027595985.1. Classification (NCBI taxonomy): domain Eukaryota; kingdom Metazoa; phylum Chordata; class Mammalia; order Eulipotyphla; family Soricidae; genus Sorex; species Sorex araneus. The sequence goes on along the minus strand of NC_073302.1, from coordinate 249,607,673 downwards.
ACCAAACCAAAAAAGGTGTTATTGAGGTGTTACTATAGTTCAAGAGAAGGAGTTCTGGCCAGCTTATTAAAATAATTTTATAGAGCCTCAGTTTCTGTAGCATTGAGAGCTAGATTGTAGGTTATTAGAATGCTGTGTTTTAAAATGTTGAGTATGTATATATATTACTTCTTTTGTTTTTGAGCCATGCCCAGCTGTGCTCAGGGCTTACTCCTGGCTCTGTGCCCAGGGATCAGTCTGAGTATTGAGGGAGCATGGGATATCAGGGATTAAACTAGGGTTGGTGGCATGCAGGGCGAGTTCCTTCACCCCTGTACTACCTCTCTGGCCCACTGTGTGTTTCTTTATTTGGTAGTTTGTATCTGAGATCTTGATCCTGTTAAAACACAGGTCTGTAAAGGATTTCTCCTCATTAACTTTTATAGAGTATAGATTTATGCAGCAGATTTTCTTTCTCCATATATTTATTCATTCAACTTTGGCAGTTCAGTTCAGACTTTTTTCTTATAGAAACATCTTAGACTAGTTTGACTTCTGGTTCAAACCATTCTGTATTGTTCTGCTAATGAAAACAGAAGAGCCAGCCGACAGTTCAGATTTAAATGTTGCCTATGTCTATCTCAACCAAATAGAATTAGGATGCTTTGTCCTTTTAAGTTACTTATATTTGTAATCTTCTTTTGATTATTTAATAAATTCTGTAATCTAGCCCTTGAGAAACTGGCTAGTGCATAGGAGACAGTTCATTATTGTGTCCATACTGTGACTGTAACTCTTAAGAAGTAAGTCTTATTTTTGATATGGTTTAGATCGTTATTTTATTAATAATTAACAGGATGATGTTGTGAGCTTTAGAATAGAAATACATCACTAGAGAAAGTCTTTCTTCAGTGTCTTGAAAAGAAAGCATATATGGAACTTTATTATTGAATATTAAAGCTGACACTTGGCTTAGTGTTGTGATACTAAAAAAGAAGAGTCACTTATTGAAAAAATTAGAATAATAAAAACATATTGCATGTTTATGAAACAAATAATATAGACACATTTATGAAAATTATTCATTTGCAACTGAAACAAAATGGCAAACTTTTGCTGTCTCTGACCTTGAACTTTTATGTTTAGTGGAAATGTGAGGTCAGTCTATTTAGAAACATCTTAGACTAATTTGACTTCTGGTTCAAGGCACTCATCTGCTGGTCTGCTAAAGGAAATAAAAGGGCCTGCTGACCATTCTGATTTAAATGTTATCTACTTCTATTTCAACCAAATGGAATTAGGATAAAAATATCCAACTGAAATGTGGGCTAGAAGAGCAGTTTGGGATTATTGCATCAGCAGTCAGAGTGGTTTTCCTGATATCAGCCTCACTTCCCTCTAATCCTCTCTGCTCTAAAGCTAGAAGAATCTATTTCTTTTAAAAGAGAAATACTTTTGGATCAAGAGATAGAAAAAGTAAAAAGAATGTAATAGCCTTCGCTGGTCCGGCCATTCTGAATGAAACAGTATTACTATCATGTCATGATTCCTTCTATTCTTCTTTCTTACTTGTTTGAGCTCGACTCAGTTATTGTTTTGGAAATGTAACTGTGCAGTTGTTAAGAATGTTAAATGTAAATGCAATTGTTAAGAATGATGACACATGCAGGAAGGTAACTTTCTGAGGCTTCAGTGTGGGAAACAAAGCAGCCTAGGTTAAGCAGAAAGGGATTTAGTTCAGGAATTAGTTCTTAAGCCATCCCTGAGAGTGGAGAAGTAAAAGTTAGGGGCCCTCCCTCTACTGGAATTGGTGAGGTGAGCAAAGAGGAGAAGGCAGGGGAGGGGAGCAAAGAGAGGGGAGGGAAGAGAAAAGAAAGGAAGGCCAGAGATGAGGAGAAGAAGGGAAGAGAGGGAGTGGAGAGATGAGAATAGGAAAAGGGAGAGGGTGGGAGAGGAGGTGGGGAAGAGGCTCTACTGTTACTGGAAGCAATTCTGCCACAACCACAGCTGACTGATACTCAAGTACTTTCAAAAAATGGCTCATGGGTATTTTTCTTTGTGTTCTTTTAGGTTTAAAAATGTTTATTGTTTTTATTCATGAGTAATTTGTCAGAATATGATATTCTTGAGGCCTGTTGGCCTTCCCTCTGATTTTTAAAATTGAGCTAGCATTAGTTAGCAGTACTACGTAAGTCACACTCTGTGAGTGTGATGTATACTTCACACCTAGACAAGAATATAATACATGCCCACTGCTAAAAGTCTAGTTTCCCTCCCACTGAATTTTGTTCTGTTGTCTTCTTTTTTTTTTATGGTGGGAATAATATAAGAATGGGCCGATTTTCCCAGGATTGTTTTTTCTCTCTCACCACCTGAATAATCCTTTCTTTGTTTTTGCAGTTAAATGATTTCAATATTTTAATTATTTTGGATAACCAAATAGAAAAGTTAAAGGTTTCATAATTTAGATTTTTTTTTGCAACAATAACTTGTCCTTTTTCTTAATCTTGTTGCCATGCTGCATTCCACATGATTGTGATGTTTCTCACCCCAAATGTATAAGAATTAGAGAAGGAATTTAACTTTTCTGTTCAGATTTATTCTCTTTCTTTGCAATTGCTGAGGTTCCTGCCATGCAGATAGAGCACTTGTTTTTTGTTTTGAATTTTTATTTTGTTTTGAATTTTTTTATTGAACGACTGTGAGATACACAGTTACAAAATTGTTCATGATTGGGTTTCAGTCATCCAGTGTTTCATCACCCATCCCCTTCAACAGTGTACATTTCCCACCACCAATACTAGTGCCCCCAGTTTCCTTCCTGCCACCCCCCACCTGCCTCTATAGCAGACACCTCTCTCTCTCTCTCTCTCTCTCTCTCTCTCTCTCTCTCTCTCTCTCTCTCTCCCTCTTTCTCCCTCCCTCCCTTTGGGCATTATGGTTTGCAATACAGGTACTGAAAGGTTGATCATGTATATCCCTTTAGGAGAAACACTTGTTGAACCAGAGGTTTGTCTACTGGTATGGAAAGCTGGAATAGGCAACTTTCAAGTTTCCTCCCCATAGTTTCTTTAGCTTAATTAGTAATCTTTAGTTTTAATTTGTTACTATTTTGTAACTTCCATCATCAGCCCACAAATAGAAAGATGAGGTAAAATCCTTTGGTAATTTTGTTTGATGGAATAAAAAGGGAATGATTTCTTGCCTCTTCTGTGTCAATTCATCTTTTCAGTATCTCCCTCTAAGAGTTTTAGATTCTGAGGCTACATATCTTTTTTCTTTTGTTTTTTGCTTTTTGTGTCACCCAGCGATGCACAGAGGTCACTCCTGGCTCTGCACTCAAGAATTACCCTTGCGGTGCTCAGGGAACCATATGGGATGCTGGGAATCGAACCCGGGTCGGCCATGTGCAAGGCAAACACCCTACCTGCTCTAAAAAAAAAAAAGGTCTTTGTGTTTTGTGTTTATTCATATGGACTTAGGAAACCATTACTGCTTCATTTATTTGGACAGATAAATTGTCTTAAATCACCAGATAGGAACCCTCGAAGATTATTTTCTGTTTTCTACCGTGTTGGGTGCTTTTTTTTTTTTAACTTACTTATAACATTAAAATTTATTTTTATTAAAAACATTGAGATTTACAAAGTCGTTCATTATACAGTTGTTCAGGCATTTAATGTTCCAACGCCACTAGTGTGGCCTTCCCTCCACCAACGCCCCTATTTTCCCTCCCAATCCCAACCTGCCCCCTCCAGCACATAGCAAATTTCCTTTCTACTTCTTGTTTCAACAACACTTTAAGAAATGGCAAATAGAATAATCAGAGAATAAATCAGTAAGAGCTGATTTTCCCCAGTGGTCCTCTTATGTATTGATAAGAGCAAATATATTTCATGAAGCATTTCAAATAGTAGAATTGCCCTCTAAGTATTTTTTTTTGTTTTCATTTTGTCTATATATCGCCCTGCCCTGGTTAGCTTAGTAAGTAGAGCACAAGACTCTTCCACTTATCTGTGTTTTTATATATGTATACTATGTTTACTAATAGTCTCTGGAGCTTGGCTCGTAGTCTCCAGAGACTATAAACCAGGCTCCCAGAAGCACGACATCTTATAGCCTAGTTCTTGCTCTTGGAGAACCTGGCAAGCTACTGAGAGTTTCCTGCCCACATGGGAGAGCCTGGCAAACTCCCTGTGGTGTATTCATATGCCAACTCCAGTAACAATGATGGGTCTCATTCCCCTGACCCTGAAAGAGCCTCCAATGCGGCACCGTTGGGAAGGATGAGTAAAGAGAGGCTGCTAAAATCTCAGGGCTAGGACAAATGGAGATGTTACTGGTGCCCACTCAAGCAAATTGCTGAGCAACGGGATGATGATGATGATGATGAGCTAATTTGTGATTGCTATATGATTTTAACCTTTATAAACAAGAAAATGCTTGTTCTTTGCTTGAAACAAGGAAACAAACACTTTGCTTGTGCTTTAATACAACATAATAAAATACTTTTCATTTATATAAATAAGTTTTCAACTCTGGAATCTAAGTTTTAGATTTTATTTTATTTTTGGATCTCATTATGATAATAATTATGCTGTCTGTCATTAATAAAACTTTTAAAGAGATTGTTTGCTAATATATTGGAGTTTACACAAAATAGGTAAGGCTTACTTATGTAAATCCTCTCCCCCGCATGCACACACATTCTGTATAAACACTGTGGCTTGCAAATTTGTTCATGATGAGTAGGAGTAGGCATTCAATTTCCCAACACCATCCCACCACCATTGTCACCTTCCCATCACAATTGTCTCCAATTTCCCCAACCACCCACTATTAACATTTTTAATTTTAGTTTGGTAACAATAGTGTTAATGTTTATGTTATTGATGTAGAATCTTCCTGTGCCCCACCACCAAAGGGGCCGTCATATCTTAAACACTCATATTACTTCCTGACATGGTAAGGTATCCCAGATTCATTTTTCCCAGTTCCTTTTCTTTCCCTACTTGATAAACTTTCCCACAAGGAACTGTAGTTCTTCAAATGGAAAATAGTCATTAGAAACCAAGATCTGATTAATCAGCGTACTCACTGCTGCCTCAGTGTCCCTGGAGCAGGGGCAACATCCACCTTTACATCAGTATCTGTATATTTACAGACTAATCTAGTCATATCGGAAACTGATTTCACACCAGCGCCTGGGAGTTCAGCCCAGCTGAAAGTTTTGTTCACATCACAGACATGGAGAGACCTTGAGTTCATTATCTTCAACATGCGTTTACGTCTCTGATCCCCTTTGTGAGTGACCACTTTCTAGGTACTTCTGTTTTTTTTTTCTCCCCCACGCTGGCTGTTGTCTTCTAATTCATGAAGTTATGAAATTTGCATTCCCTTAGGCGGGGCCTTGCTGAATAGAGCTTTTATGACCTTGCTCAGCGTCTGCACAGTACAGTGCTTGCCTTACTCAGCCCCGCTGAACGGGGAATCAGAACTGTGGCATTAATAGAGGAGAGGAGAGCCTAACTTTTTATTAGTAGCAATAAAAGCACACAGTGAAGCTACTTTCCCCCAATATTTTTCTAGTCTTCCCTTTTATATCTTTAATGACTTCCTCACTGTGCATAAGATTTTCATAGTCCTTATTTTTTCTCATGTTGTCTGCCTTATCTCAAATTAGGTTCAGCCAGCCATCCCCATTTTATTATCGCAGGTTATTGTTATTTTTTTCAGGGCTGACAAGTTTCTGAATCAGTGGCTTGATTTTATAGACGCTTTAGTGGATGGCGGTGCTTTTATTTGATGCTGCGCATCGCTGGATCTCGCTGATTATCCTGCAGTCGAATTAGTGTGTGTGAAAAATGCTGGCTTGTTTCAAGGCATCACCCTGGTATTTTTCGAAGCATCATTTTTTGATTTGGTTCTAGAATGCTCTAGGTTTGCTGTTTTCAGGCAAGGGCACTCCTTGTTGAGTTCTTACTGAGAAGTTTCCTGCCCTTGCTCTGGGAATAAATTGCCCTCTCAGTTCATACTGGTTAATTCAGGAGAGTCTGCAACTTTGCTTGTTCTTAGTATCTTGGGGCCCAGCCCAGGACTTGGTGAAAGTCTTTCGAAGCGAACTGAGTGAAAATGAGTAGTGAGTTCTAGATCTCTGAGTTGTAATAGCTTGTATGATTTGTGCTAGAGGTTCAGACTGCCATGACCCTTCTGATTTTTCCTCTAAGAAAAATGTCTCTGAATCTCCGCTTTAACTTAAGACATACTAGTAGCATATATGACAATATGTTATGCTTCTGAGCTCTGACCATGTTAAAACCCCAGTAGCTGTTAGCATCATGGGAACTTTAATTCAGTTTTTGCGCCATACTCGGGGTTCTTGAGGACTACTCCTGTTTTTTTGTTCAGGGACTAGGTCAGCTACATGCAAGGCAAGTGCCTTAACTCTTGTACTATCTTTCCTGTCCCTTGTGGGAACTGGAAAAAAAAAAGTTTAAAAAAGGGTGTTTAAAAATGGCGTTGTGGGGCTGGAGTGATAGTACAGGGGGTTGGGCATTTGCCTTGCACACAGTCAATAAAGACTCAATCCCCGGCATCCTAAATGGTCTCCTGAGCAGCGCCTAGAGTTATTTCTGAGTGCAGAGCTAGGAATAACGCTGAACATGGCCCAGTGTGATCCAAAAATCCATAACTAAATAAATAAAAATAAAAATGGCATTGTACTGCCAGTTGTCAGCATTTAAAATGGCTAAGGCAACTCCCCCAGTTCCCACCAAAAAAAAAAAGGATTTGCTTCATGGGACTTAGAACTTAAATGGGCAGAGAGTTGGAAGGGCACAGTGAAATGACATAGGTGGGGAAATGAAACCCTTTATTTCATTTAGAAAGTCATGATATATCACCCTCTGTTTTATTCAGCTTCAAAACTCAAATGCAGAAAAGTTAAAGGCCTCAGAGTGTTATAGAAATGCATCATCGGGTTATTTCACACTCCAAATGCAGGGAGTTCCAGATGCACTCTGAATGCTTCATTTGGTGCTGCCGAAGCTCGCCCACCAAGGGGCACTCTTTAGGGACTGTGGCAAGAGGGACCTGTTGGTTGACTGTGGAGCCTACTGGGCAGGAATGGGGTCAATCTCTCCAGCTCCATGACCTGGGATCCCTGGATTGTTCATGCTTTCCTGAGCAGGTGCTGGTTGGGAACCTGAGACCGGTCTGCGAACTCATCTTCTGTGCTTTGCTGCTCCCATCCCACCTTTTTCCTGTCCTCTTGCTTCCTGGAGCTGAGTTTTTGAGGCACCTGAGCGAAGACAGATGACCATAAAAGCCTCAAAGGAAAACAAGAAACAGATATGTGCTGAAAGTAGATAAAGGACCAAATGTGATAGCTTCTCAGTATCTGTATTGCAAACCATAATGCCCAAAAGTAGTAGAGAGAGAGTCTGGGAGAAGTTGTCTGTCATAGAAGCAGGGGGAAGGTTGGAAAGGAGGTGGATATACTGGGGACATTGGTGGTGGAGAATGTGTACTGGTGGAGGGCTGGGTGTTCGATCATTGTATGACTGAAACTCAAACATGAAATTTTTGTAACTATCTCACGGTGATTCAATAATAATAATAATAATAACAACAACAATAATAATAATAATAATAAAAGAAAGCTAAATTAATTCTAAAGTGCAAACACCAAAAGAAAAAAATGAAAAAAAGAAAAACAAGAAACAAGGGGGGGAAAGAGAGAGACTACAAATACTCAAGACACCCAGTGTATTTTTCTCGAAAACTATACAAAATGAAAAATAATGTGGATTGATTTAAGAATTCAGGGAACGCTGGAGGAATGGCTACAGAATTTGGGGTGAAGCTGTAGCCACAGAAAAGATGCTCTATAAGAGCAGGTTCTTGTTGAAGCCCCACTAGAACCTAGTACCCAGCTTTGAGTCACAATATTTACTTAGTAATAGATGTCTTAGTCACCCATATTTATGTAAGTATGTTAAATATTTAATGTAAAGGACACCATAGATATTTACACACACGAGTGCTTTATATGTTTATAAATGTTTGCACCATAAAGTGATTTCAGAGAAAAAAGTTTGAATTGTTTATTCATAGGTATCTCATAGAAGTTCTTTGCTGTTCATCTTAATTACTGTCCAAACAGAAATAGTACAATCTGTTCTTTTTCTTTTTTTTTTTTGCTATTACATGGTAGGAAATGATCCCATCTGCTATTCAGTGTTGTATATAAGAGTGCTTGTATGTTTTTAGTTTAGGTGTAAATATTTAAGACTACCAGGATTCTTTTCAGGAAGTTATTCACAATAGCCGCATTTGTCTCAAAGAGTTTCAGTATTTAAAGGAATTGATACTAAGATTAACTTTATATAAACATAATGAGAAGTAGTTACCTAAAATTTATGTGTTGATATATTTAAGCATTAACAAGATGGAGCTGTGCCTATATTCTTTTCATTCCGAACAAATATGACAATAACTTCTTGGTTATATTTAATCTAAACAATGTAGTCTTAGAATACAATTTTACAATTAATAGTATCTTGTGTGTGCTGTTGAGGTGTAGCTGAGGATAAGATTTGTTTCCCAGTCTGGTAGCTTAAACTCATAAGCTTTCTGTTTCCTGAAATATACTTATCATAATTTTGGTTGGCAGTGTTCTGGCATAGTGCCGAGAACGTTTTAGCTGCTGAGCATAATGGAGAATTTTAGCAAATTTGGAAAAACAGATGTTAGTGGTCAAATTAATCCTGTTTTATGAGCCCAGTAAAAAAGTTATAATTCTTAGACTTCATTAGTATAAAATATCCTTTAATCCCATTAATACATATTATGTATTTGCCCTGAATTTCTGTTTACTGTTTACTTTTGCTCACAGTACTTTGTTGCTATTTTTAACCTTACTTTTAAGCATCAAGCATTAATGCATTTTGCTTTACTGACCCATTTTATGAACTTGGGAGTAGGGTAGATTTGGGCCTACACAGCTGTTCTAAGGGATTACTCCTGGCTTTGTGCTCAGTGATCACTCTTGGCAGTACTCAGGGGGCCATACTTGGTGCGGGGCATCTGACGAAGGTCCACCACATGCAAGGCAAGCTTTCCTCACCCCGGTGCTATCCTCCAGGCTCCATTTTATGAATTGGAGACTCAGCAAAGCATACAAAATAAAAATTTGTGTTACGTTAATATAAATAACATCATGAAGCAATAAAATTATTAGTTTGTTGGATTAATAGCTAATAATAGCTGGAGGATACTGACCAACAGTAGACTTATGGAACATATGGAACATTGGGATGATAGCTTTTTGTAAGTTATGACATATTTCATGCTTGTAAAATGTGTGTGAATAAAGTAGTTTGAAAAATGTTACTCGTACCCTCCTTGCATGTTTGGTGAAATTATTTCAACTAGGCTAGCAACATTCAATGAAGAAAGTACATTTACAACAAATGTTAATGGGAAAAATGGATCTCCTTGTGCATAAGCCTGAGGTTATATACTTATCTTGCATGTTGTTTCTCTTCTCTCTCTCTGTGTATACATATGTAACTTATGTCACTGTCACTGTCACCCCATTGCTCATTGATTTGTTCGAGCGGGCACCAGTAACATCTCTCATTGAGAGACTTATTGTTACTGTTTTTGGCGTATTCATACACATGGGTAGCTTGCCTGGCTCTCTGAGAGGGGCGGAGGAATCGAACACGGGTCGGCTGCGTGAAAGGCGAATGCCCAACCACTGTGTTATCGCTCCAGCCCATAATTTATGTAAAAATTATATATATATGTACACTAAAATGAATGAAAACCTACATGTAAAAGCTTGAACTACTTTAGACTTGACAATAATCAGTTAGTTGGCTGGCTGTGACACCACAAACAATAGTAACAAAAGTGAAAATAGTTAAAACTAGATCATATTTAAAAAAAAAGCTTCTTTCCTGCATTTAAGACAAAAAATCAATAGAAAAAGAAATCTATGGAATGAGAAAATATTTGCAGATTATATATTTTATAGGGAGTATACTCTGGGATTTCCCTCTGGATCCATGAACATTGCTTGGGAAACATTGTTTACCTCCCACTACCATCCCCACTGCCCCCTCCCCCCAACCCTCACTGTACCTCCCTCTCTAACAAAAAAGCAGTAAGAGGAAAAATTCATATGGGCTTATGTCAGGAAACAAACAAGATCTGAGTAAACATTTTTACCTTAAACTGTTAGGAACTAGAATAAAACACATGGAACCTAAGGTCATCAGAATGAAGGAAATAAAAATTTGAACAGAAATAAATGAAAATGGGCTGGAGCAGTAGTACAGTGGGTAGGAAATTTCTCTCATATGCAGCAGATCTGGGTCTGATCTCTGGCATTCTGAGCCAACCAGGAATAATTCCTGCATGCAGTGAGCAATGCTGGGTGTGCCCCCCCCCAATAAAAATAAAAAACCAAATTGAATAGAATTCAGACAGTTTGAAAGACCAATAAAATCAAGTGTTACTTCTTTAAAAGAAAAAAAATATTGTCAGATATTTTGTTATATTTACTAAAAAAAAGAGAGGAAACTAAATAATAGGATCAGGAGTGTAGTGATAGTACAGCAAGTAGATGCTTGTCTTGTACCTGGCTGACTTGGGTTCAATCCTCGGCACGCCACAGGATCCCCCGATCCTCACTCAGAGTGATCTCTGAAAGCAGAGTCAGGGGTAAGCACTGAACACTGCCAGTGTGGCCCACAAACAAACAAAGAAACAAATGTTAGCAGAATTAAAGGGAGGAGAAATGACAACAGGTACCATAGAAAGTATGTGGACAATTTCAGAGCGCTAAGCTGGAGAACCTACAAGAAACGAGCAAATGGCTAAAATTTTGCAACCTTTCAAGACTGAATTGGGACAAAATAGAAAATTTGAAAAACCCAATTACAAGCAAGCAGATTAAAAGAGTAATTAAAAGTCTTTCAAAAAGACCAGTGTCTTGTGACCTGGACACTGGTTTTAGAGTCAGCGCATCTAACCTTAAAGATAACATATTACCTATTCTCAAATTGTCACCTAATTGAATAATACTTTTTTTTTCTTTTTTGGGTCACACCCAGTGATGCACAAGGGTTACTCCTGGTTCTGCACTCAGGAATTACCCCTGGCGGTGCTTAGGGGACCATATGGGATGCTGGGAATTGAATTTCAGGTCCGCTGTGTGCAAGGCAAATGCCCTACCCGCTGTGCTATTGCTCCAGCCCCCCTAAATGAATAAGTTTATGAGACCAGCATTACCTTGGTACTAAAAGTAAACAGGGAAATCAAACACATAGATCACTATCCCTGATGGACATAGATGTAGAGATCCTCAACAAAATCCTAGTGCCCCCCCCTCCAATTTGAATGATTGATTAAAAAGATCATACATCAGGTTGGAATGGGATTCATTCCAGGGATAAAAGGCTGATTTGACATGAGGATCAATTAATGTCATGCACCACCTGTCCACTAAAGGAAAAAATGAAAAACAGCGATCATATCAGTAGATGCAGGAAAAGCTGTTGACTAGAGTCAAAATCCTTTTATGATAAGAATTCTTAAGAAAATTTGGACAGAAGGAATATAACTCAACATAAAACACATAATAACTAATTAGAAAAAAATAAGTACACACCTGTGTTACTTGCAGAGCTATTTACAGTAGCCAAAGTCTGGAAACAAGCCAAGTGTCCCGTGACAAATGAGTGAAGAATGAAAATGTAGAGTGCACACAAGTGAATTCTACACTACCATAAGGAAATGTGAAACCTTGGTTTTGCTACCACAAGGATGATACTGGAAGGGGTCGTAAATTTGCAGAAACATAAAGACTTAAATTGGATAATCTCAGTCAAATGTGGAGTAGAGAGAAGTAAAGGAGAGAACTTGCCCGGCCAAACCATTTGAGACAAATCCGTGGACTCAGACCTCAGAGCTATGTTTCCATGCGTGGTAAGGATTGAGGAATGGAAAAGGGGGCCCAGTAAACTGCTGGAGGAATATTGGTACTTTGGTAGCTGTGGTCTGCTAACAATTAAAGTCATGTGAAATTGTGATCCTAAAACATAGTAATGTATACGAATGTTACCTGGAAAGAAAAACCCTGTACTGCCAACCACATAAGGGTGTGTTTAAAGGTATTAATCATGAATCAAACCAAGAGACTATAACAGAGCTATTCATAGTAGCCATAAAATGTACAACTCAACTAACAGATGAGTGACTAAGCAAAGTATGATATATGTGTGTATACTCATATACACATATGTATAAAAAGTGCAATATTATTCAGCAGTGGAAGGCAGGATTTTAAAACATTTATTGAAATCATCATGAATTACAAAATCACAAAATTATTCTTGATTCCATTTCAGGTGTACAGTGTTCCAACACCCATCCCTTCGCCATTGTCTACCTCCCCTCCCCCCCATCTTCATTTCCCTCCCACCGGCCAGCCTACCTCTATGGCAAGCACTTTTCCCTTCTTATTTTTCCTTTAAGGGCTTTGGTTTACAATACTGTTCCTGATAGTGTATCATGCGTATCAGTATGCCTCCTTTCAGCGCTCTGTCCTGCTCTAGAATGACCACTCCCTTCCACCGTTGTTAAAGTGTTACTGTCCCTGCCCTGTCCCTTTACCACTCCCCTCCCCCACCCCCGATGGCAAACTTCCTACTGAAGGCCAGTTCTCATGCTCTATTAGTATCACTGTATCACTGTCGTTCCGTTGCTCATTGATTTGCTCGAATGGGTGCCAGTAATGTCTCATTAGTCCCTGTTGTGTTCAGGGTCAGGGGAATGAGGCCCATTATTGTTACTGTTTTTGGCATATTGAATACACCACGGGCAGCTTGCCAGGCTCTGCTGTGCTAGATTCTGCGTCACTCTCTTCTGGAAGCGTTGTTTTATAGTTTCTGGATCTTGGCCATTGATGAGATTACATGGCGCTAGGGGCAGTTTGTAGGTGTGGCTGCCAAGCTACTTGAAAATGGGGGACCTAGGTGGCAGAGGCCCAGTTCTGATCTGAGCAGTCTTGGAGATCTCAGCCACAGGTCCTGCATACCTGGGTTCCTCTGTTGGTTCTTTCATGCATGAGGCTCGTCCGAGTGTGTGGAGAGTGGCCTTGAGCATGGCTGTGGCTGGGTTCCGGAGGTTTTCAGCTGCTGGGGCTCTGCTTGGGGCATGAAGGGAAACTCAACTCGCCCCCCTCTGAGGGGCCCCAGTGAAGACTGCCTGGCTCGAGGACAGGAGGTTCTGCATTCTGTTAGTAAGGCATGAAAGTCTGACACATACTACAGCAAGTATAATACCTTGAGGACATCATCCTATGTCAGTAAAACAAACCGTCATTAAAAGACTGTGAGCCACCTGGTACAGTTAAAATCATAGACACAGAAAGCAGAATAGTGATTTCCAGGGGACTGGAGGGTGTACAGAATGGGTTAAATAACCCATTTGGTTATTGGATAAAAGGGTTTTAGTTCTTGCAAGATGAAGCAGTCTGGGATTGGTTGCACTCCTGAAGACTGAAAAATGTCCAAGTTGGCAAGTTTTGTAGTATGCATATTTTACAATTCACAACGTTTGGAGGCTGGAAGCTGGCTAGCAAGCGGTGGCCTCCACTCTCCTGAGTTGTTGTGGCTGTCGTCACTAGGGAGCTGATGGGCTGGGCTGGGCTCGCAGAGCAGGAATCACAGCCATGGTCTCCTCCTTCCAAAATTTGGTCAGCTTGGGGCCTGTGCATGTGAAAACAAAGAACTTGCCAAAAAGAGAGAAGCTGTTCCTCTTACAGGGGACTCTAGCAACTGCGACATTGTAAAAGCTACTCAATATGGCATTTTTGAATGAGGTTGAAGAGTTGGTATGATGTCAGGCAACTGGACAGGAGAATGTATTGCTTCTTCATTGGGTTGCTGTTAACAACAGGCTGGATCTTGTAAGTTACATATTTCAAAGATGCTGTGGTCGGTCAGTTAGGTGGAGATTTAAATTCTACGTCTCTTCACTGAGCTGTCAGACATTTACCTATGGTCACATTATTACTACAGTATGGTGCAGATCCCACACTCATTGATGGATAGGGATTCAGTAGCTCCCACCTGGCAGTATTTTTTCAATCCATGCCCATTATAGCCTGTCTCATCTCAAAAGGGCAGAGTACAGAGATGACAGATTTAAATGGACAGATACCTCTCATGTTATCGGCTCACAAGGAACTGGGATCAGAATCAGCTGGGATTTCTTCTAAAGTTTAATTCATCTCTCATTCATAAAATACAACAGAACACACTACTTCATTGGGAAGTTGCAGCAGGAAATGTTAGTGCCATAGATAAACTTTTGGAAACTGGCTCTGACCGGGATATTCTAAATGCTAAGGTATGGCCAGGTATTTATCTCCCATAGTTTATTATTTATTCAGTTAAAAGATTGACAGATTGGGGGCTGAAGTGATAGTACAGAAGGTAGGGCATTTGCTTTGCCTGCGGCCAACCCAGGTTCGATTCCCGGCATCCCATATGGTCCCTTGAGCATCACCAGGAGTAATTCCTGAGTGCAGAACTAAGAATAACCCCTGAGCATCGTCGGGTGTGACCCAAACAGCCAAACTAAATAAATTAATTAACTAGACCACTACTCTTAGAAGAAGAAGAAGATGATTGACAGATTAACCCCATACCCACCATCTTGCTGGCACATCTCTTCTTTTGGAAGTGTGTCCCACGTCATATCTCCAAAAGAGCACGGTACCGCTGACTCTTCTCAAGCAGTCTGATCCAAGCTGAAAACTCTGGGGCCTTCTCAGAGTGAGGATGGGCAGATTCTCATTTCTCTGGAAAGCCCAGCAGTCTGCAGCTATATCCGACACCCTCCAACATAGAAATGGTCTAGCTCCACAACTGAACTTTATCGCACTGCCAAGTCACCAAATTGTCACAGATCTATACCTCCTGGACAGCAAGATAGGACACGTCAATAAGAAATCTTAATATTGTCAGTAGGATCACAGCAAGTCCGAAGGCAAAGTTGCATGGAAGACCACCAACTCAGTGAGCCCAAATAACACAGAAAGGCTCAATTAGCATCAAAGAGCACAGTATGGCTTTAGTGACATCATTGTGAGATAAAATGATTATTACATTTGACTCTTACTGATCAAGGTTTTGAGAATTCCATTTGCCTTTGTGTTGTGAAAAATAGTATGAAGTAAATTTATTTGTGCCTGCAAAGGTGCAGGCTGGGAGGGTGGGTGGGAAACTGGAGACTTGTTCGAGGGAGGGGCACACTGGTGATGGGATTGGTGTTGGACCTTTTAATGCCTGAAACAGCTGTATTATGAATCATTTGGTAAATCACGGTGTTACAGAAACAAATTTTAAAAAGGTTAATAGATTGACACAAAGACAAGCTGTATGTCTGTTTAGAGTTCTCAAAAGATAGACCTAAAATAGTTGGATACCTTTGAAGTGGACTGGAGTGATAGCACAGCGGGTAGGGCTTTTGCCTTGCATGCAGCAGGTCCGGGTTGATTCCTCCACCCCTCTCGGAGAGCCCGTGGCAAGCTACCGAGAGTATCCCCCCCACATGGCAGAGCCTGGCAAGCTGCCCATGGTGTATTCGATATGCCAAGAACAGTAACAACAAGTCTCATAATGGAGATGTTACTGGTGCTTGCTCGAACAAATCGATGAACAGCGGGAAAACGGTGCTACAGTGCTACCTTTGGAGTAAATTTATTGAGCCTATGTTGAATTTTAATAAAGTTTTTGTACCTATAGACAAACATACAAAAGGCTTAAAGATGTTTGTTTAACATGTTCAGTAATAATTAATGAGCTTTTGTTGTACTTTTTGATTTTATGCAATTCTTGTGGTGTTGGAATATTTTATGCACGAAACTATTATTAACAGTATTGTAAGTCATGTGCTTCAATAACAAAAGCAAACCATGCCCCAAAAGTTTTAGCACTGCATTCATTTTTAAATATAAAATTTTCCAGAATCTGAAGAAATAGTACAGTGGTTAAACACTCGCCTTGCATGTGGTTGACTTGGGTTCAATCTCTAGCACCACACTTCAATCTCTAGCAGACCTTGGGGCTGTGTTACCATGGGTGGGAGGGATTGAGCACTGTCAGGAGTGATCCCTGAGCACAGCTAGTATGCCCCTAAAACAAAACCATATACATATAATTTTCCAATCATAAATTTGGTAGAGTGAAAATAGAATTCAATATGGATCTTAAAAAAGTATCACAAAGTTCACAGAAGTTGGTTGTAATAGTACATTGTAATGCTTTGTGCTTCTTGAAAAGTTTATGTTTTTCTTCCTATTTCCCATAGGCCTAAATTTGTGTAACAAATTAATATTAGATTTAAGAGACAAATTACAACTGTGCATCATTTACAAATTTTAAAAGGAAGCTAAACTTTGTACACAAATATCTGCGGAGAGATTTAGAATTAATTTTTATGCAAAGGCCATATGTTGTTTCACACAGCATCAGAAAGACATGCATATAGGCAGATTCCTATATTTGTATATCAGAAGACATGTGTGCATGAGTGTGCGTGTGTGTGTGTGTGTGTGTTTGTATCAAAGTTGCCATCCCTTTTCTTCCTTTTAGGTTATAATTCTGCCTTTAGAAAGGTACCAGAAGCAGAATGGATATGGGTTGTGAGTGTGTCATCTGCTTCCAAACCTAGAAATGCCTTTGAAATAGAAAGCTAGGTCAAGTGAGGCAAGAGAGAAGATCTGGGAACCCAGAGATGATTGAAGGACAAAAGGGGGCATGAAACAACAAGTGCTCACTCCTGAAACACTTAACCTGTGTCATAGGTTTTCCTGTTTAACTGGAAACTCCTGCTATAGTGCTCTCAAGCATTGATAGAGCATTTTCTTAAAAAAAAATAGTTGATTTCTTTTAGTATTTAATACATGTGGGCTGGATTTTTAGTCGCTTTGAAGTCTAAATGATTAGAGCTTGATGATGAGACTTTTTTTTCATTCCCTCCAGTTTTTGTCAGTATTCTCTCACCTGTGGAGAAAACCTAACACTGCTTTCTCTTTTTCTTAAAATGAATTTAAGTTGCATTATGTCTCTGCATTAATATGAGAATATGCGTATGTTAATATTTATATCTGCCTCATGTTTATAAACCAGCATTTGATTTGTTACCTAGGGAGCACCGTCAGCTTAACATTGTCATAATTAATGCAATTTAAAGTTATAGCCCAACATGTCTCTGGCTTGGCAGGTGCTGTATTTGTTTTTATTCTTGGTTAAGAACATTACTCCAAAACTCCTTTATTTTTAAGGCACCATAAGTTTACAAAGTTATTCATGATTGAGTTTCATGCTTACCATGAAGAATCTTATGTTTGGGCCAGAGAGATAGCACCGGGGTACATCTTATGGCCCTGTATACCTTGCATGTGGCCTACCCAGGTAGGACAAATACAGAACGAGGAGTAGTCCCCTGAGTGCTGCTGGATGTGACCCTAGCCACTTTTCCAATTGTTGTTAATTTAACCAAATGCCAACCTCAATTTGGAGAGATATTTGCAAGTGTATTTTTATTGAGAAACTGTGTAATTTGTTATATTCTTTGTTACAGAATTTTAATTTTAAAAATTTTATGAATAATTATGCTTTGCTGTGTAGTTACCCAGTACTTTTAAGCTATAACAAGTTATTTTCTGGGTTTTGGGTTTTTGAGCCACACCGGCTGTGCTCAGGGCTCCCACCTGGTTCTGTGCTGAAGGCACCAAATCTGCAGTATGGAACCTGGGTTGAGTGCATGCAAGGCAAACGCTTCCCATATATCTATATTTCCATATGTCCTATGTGTGGCCTTCTCTAGAGTTAACCTCCAATCTGACTCCATGTTGAGAAAATGGTGGAAAATCTATCTTAGAATTCCTAAGCCTCTTTTTGTTCTCTCCCGATTCCCACGTCCACTTCAATTTCTTCAACTTTATATGATTGCTGTCTCTTACTTTTCTACTTGAAGTCAATTACCTATTTACCTTTGACTCCATAAGGGTGAAAATCTAATATTCAGAACTAGCAAGAACAGGAAGAAGATAAGTCCCCCCACCTCAGTTTTTGGGCCACACCCGGCAATCCTGGGTTACTCCTGGCTCTGCAGTTGGGAATCACTCCTAATGGTGCTCGGGGGACCCTATGGGATGCTGAGGATCCAAACCTGGGTTGGCCATATGCAAGGCAAATACCCTAGCCAATGTACCATCTCTCCGGCCCAAAGATAATTTTTTAATGAAATATTTCCCATCATAGTAGATTTTTAAGCTAGTTTTTCATATACTGTGTGCCAAGCTGAATGTTTTGGGGGGCATAATTGTTAAATGTTTTGCATGGATATCATGCAGGTATCTTCAAAAAGGCCAACTTTACAAAAGTTGTTCATGATGATTTGTTACATGCATTCATTATTCCAACACCAATCCTACCACCACTGTCACCTTCTATCCACCATAGTCTCCATTTTCTCAAACACCCCATAGCAGGGCCCCAATACGTTATTTTGTATTGTGTGTTAGCACTACATGTCTAATGCCTGAAACAACTGTATTATGAACCATTTGGTAAATCACAGTATTACAATTACAAATTTTAAAAAGGTTAATGGATTGACACAAAGACGAGCTGTATATCTGTTTAGAGTTTTCAAAAGATAAACCTAGAATAGTTGGATACCTTTGGAGTGGACTGGAGTGATAGCACAGCGGGTAGGGCATTTGCCTTGCTTGCAGCTGACCCGGGTTCAATTCCTAGCATCCCATATGGTCCCCTGAGCACTGCCAGGGCTAATTCCTGAGTGCAGAGCCAGGAGTAACCCTTGTGCATCGCCGGCTGTGACCCAAATAGAAAAAAAAAATCACGACGAATATTTCTGTAAAAGAAATGACATTAAGTCCTTGTCTGATGATTTCCTAAGCTGTTGTTGCAAGTTAAACCTTTTGTGTTAATGTTTGTGCTAGTTGAGATTGAGGAGCGATAGCACAGTGGTAGGGTGTTTGCCTTGCACACGGGCGACCCGTGTTTGATTCCTCCGCCCCTCTCAGAGAGTCCGGCAAGCTACCGAGAGCCCGCACGGCAGAGCCTGGCAAGCTATCTGTGGCGTATTGGATATGCCAAAGACAGTAACAATAAGTCTCTCAATGAGAGACTTTACTGGTGGCCGCTCGAACAAATCGATGAGCAATGGGGATGACAGTCGAGATTGGTTGGCTTCTATGTTACATTTCATCCAATCTGGTGTGGTCCTACTGGGATGTTAGTATTGTAGAGTTTGGAGATGTCCCTCCAGAAAATCGAGAGTATTTCACTGGGCAGTCGCAGAGGCAAGGTGGCAGCTTCTACTGGGGTTGCTGGGACTCTTGTAGGGTGGGAACTTGACCTGCCCCTTTTCTGAGATTGCCCCAGAAGTCTCAGCTGGGTCTGGGTATCTGAGAAGTTGTTGTGACTAGTTGATCTCTTTTGAGATTTATTTTATGAGTCTTTGGAACAGGGGCACAGGGGCCTTTATTTGGGGGGGAAGGCCATGGGCCATACCTGCGCCTGCACCCTGAGCTCCGTCTTTGGCAGAGTTGGTGTGAAAGAGCTGAGACCCTTGGAGAGAGGTTAGTGTGCTGAAGTAGAAGATGAGGTGGTGCTGAGGCCGCTTTTCTGCTGGTGAAAGGGCACTGAAAGCAGAGATGAAGGCTCAAAGGTATTTTATCTGTTCATTCAGCAACTGTAAGTTGAGCATCAGCTCTGTGTCTGATAGTTGTTTGGCAGTTGGATACGGTGGTGAGGAAAGCATACAAAAATCATACATCAAGACTCCCTAAACACAGAAATAAGTAGAGTGTGTAGAATATTGGGAGGTGGTACGTGTGATGGAAAGGAATAAAACAGGCTGATGGAGATGGGGCCTCCTGGTCTCTATCCTTGTGGCAGAACGATTTCCACGCTGTATTCCACAGAACCCTGTGGCTGCCGAGCCGCTCTGGGGCTAATAGCATTTGTTTCAAATTTTTTTTTTTGTTATGTTTTAAAGTGTTTCAGAAACAGTAATGAGAAACAGCAGGGCAAGCAAATACATTATGTATGAAATTTTATGCATTAGATACTACCAAAGCATTAACTCAGGCACCACAGTAGCTCATGTTCAGAAGAAAAGAGCCGGATTTCCAGACCATTTTGTTTTGTTTTAATTAACTTCATGATATATAAATTTTGCCTCCTTAATCATACAGATCAATTTACTTCAATATGATAGTCAACTTACATAATTTATATACTGAGATTCTGTAGCTAAAATTACTTGAATACCAGTTTGTTGAATTTAGTTTGCTTTATAATTTTTTTCTTTTGGTTTTGGTTTTTGTGACACAGCTGGCTGTGCTCAGGGCCTACGTCTGGCTGTATACTCAGGGGTCATCCTGACAGACTTGGGGAATCGTATTGGGTCCCAGGGATCGAATTCAAGTCAGCTGTGTGCAAGGAAAGTGCCTTATTTGCTGTATATCCATCCATCTCTCTGGCTCCTTGCCGCTGCCTCCTCCTCCTCCTCCTCCTCCTCCTCCTCCTCCTCCTCCTCCTCCTCCTCCTCCTTCTCCTCTTCCTCCTCCTCCTCCTCCTTCTCCTCCCCTGCTTTCCTTCCTCCTCCTCTTCCTCATCCTCTTCCTCTTCTTTTTTTTGGGGGGGGGGGCCATACTCGGTGATGCTTAGGGGTTACTCCAGGCACTGCAGTCATTCCTTGTGGTGCTTGGGTGAACATACGTGTTGCCAGGACTCCAACCCAGGTCAGCTGTGTGCAGGGCCAAGAGCCTTACCTGCTGGACTATGTCTGATCTCTCCTTGCCTATTCTTGAGGATTGTAATATTAGACTTCAGCATCTCCTTTTTCCTTCTAGTCTTTCTTCTTTAGCACCACCAGGGCAAATTCCTTAAAACATCAAGATTTAATTAGATGCTTCAACTCAAACCTATTGTGGAGGGACTGAAACCTACGTATTACTTATAACTCACACAAAATGCTGTGTGACCTAAACTAAGTTTTCATCTGCAAGTATATTTTGTGATTTAAATTAAAATTTCTTACTGGCATGATTTTATTTCCCCCTCACAAGAAGCAGTCTTGATGACCCATTTCTAACTTACCCACCCAGTGTTCGGTAGCAAATGCTGTGGCATGAAGGTAGATTGAGAATGGGAACAACTCTTTGACTTCTTTGATAGTTGCCAGAAGATCAAACCCAGGGCCATATACCTGAAAAATCCACACTCCTCCCACTGAATGACATCCCTGGACCCAAACTCAAGAATGACTGGTTGAGAGCTGTGTTGTACATATAGCAGCCACTAGTCATGTGTGGCTGTTTAAGATTATAGCACTGTTAGCACTGTCGTCTCGTTGTTCATTGATTTTCTCGAGTGGGCACCAGTACCGTCTCCATTGTGAGACTTGTTGTTACTGGTTTTGGCATATCGAATACAACACGAGTAGCTTGCCAGGCTCTGCCTTGTGGGTGGGATATTCTCAGTGGCTTGCCAGGCTCTCCGAGATGGGCGGAGGAATCGGTCCTGAGTCGGCTGTGTGCAAGGCAAACACCCTACCTCCTGTGCTATTGCTCCAACCCGTTTAGATTATAAACAAAGTAAAATGAAATGCAGTTCAACGTTCCATTTTTCAGGTCTTGGTAGTTAGTATATGTCAAGTAGCCATCTGGAAGCTACCGAGCTCTCTGCTGGATTGCGCAAATGTAAAACATTTTCATCATCGTTGGAAATTTTGTTGGATAGCACTGACCTAAAAGGTTGGTCCCAGGAACCAAACAGGCTTCTTATAAGTTATCTTCTTGCCAAGAAAGCCTCTTTTTATTCTCGAAAGAGAGAAAAGAAAAATGATTAAAATGAATACAAGATGAAAGGTCACAGGTAACTTGAGAGTTCTGTTTCAGATATTTCTGGAGGAGAAATTTATTTGCAGGCCATGAGAAATGTAAGGTGAAGTCTGAGCAGAGAATTTGGATAGTTGGCTCTCTGGAGTTTTGAAAGCAGCAAGAGGGAGAATGACTAAATGTGTCCTGACTGAAAGAGTGCGAAGGTTACTGGATACTGGGGACCAGTGAGTGGTACAGGATATTGGCATGACTTCTCTGCTGTGTTTCATTTTCAGCCAAGGCCCCCTAAGGGTGCAGACCAAACAGGAGGTGGCAATGCTACCACATATTTTGTGTCTCTTTGCCAACGTTTGACGCTTAAAGGTGTGGGCGGGATGGAAGAAAGGCTGGGGGCGGAGGGAGTGACTGGAGGACAGGGGGTGTGGGGTGCTTCCATCTCACCTTGAGCTGAGTGAGAGAAGCGGAACAAAGCTGCTTGGTAATCCGGGCACCCCAGGGGCAGTGAAGACATTGAATCCGGACTAGAGGAGTCTGGAGGTCAAGTGCTAGGCTTCCAGCTAGCTACAGCATAGATAGATGGGGGCAGCTGCCCTGGGGCCAACTGTGCTCTCACTCTGAACATGGCTGTGGGAGCCGGCCTGGGGGGTCTTTTATAGTGGGACCTCTCCCAGGAACTTTTCAGGGGTGTCCAGGAGATGCAAAGACCTGAGCATACTAAGCCATCATCTGGATGAAAGTCTTTGCTTGACCCCCAAAGAGGGGGAGCTTCAAAAGGAAAGTCTGTAAGGAACAAATGAGAAGCAACATTTAAACAGCAAAGGAAGGAAGGACGCAGGGCACAGAGCCTGCGTTGCCTGGAACAGCCTCTTGGCTGGGGAATTCGGGCGAGGTGGGCGAGAAATCGGGATAAATTTCAGAATGGGAGCTGGGCATTTACTTGCTCAAATGTAATTGTTTTTGTGACGAGGGACTTTTGTGACTGAGGACTTTATATTTTTATAAATGACAGGAAGAGTTATGGAACAGATTTCATCCATGAGCAGAAATGAATAATGCTGGGATGGATAGCTGCCCACATTCAAGAGGCTTATTTACTGGAGGCAGCGTTTATAGGAATTTGGAGTTTGATGTTAGCAAAGCATGTTTAGAAAGGCCTGAAAGAGATCATATTGTATTGAGAATTAAAAAGAAAAATAGTAAAAGGGTAATATGCTGTAATATGCTCGGTTGAAGAAAAACAATAGTCATGAAAGGAATCGGGCAAATGAGATTTTTTGCTTCTCTGTAAGCTTGGAGGAGGAGATTGTTGGAGTTTATAGTTTGAGTAATTTTAAGTCTAATTGTTTTGTGGGCTCTCTGGAAGCAACAGTAAAGTAAATGAAGATTTTTTTTTTTTAAAGACATAGTTGAATTTTCTGTTTGCCCTGGTTACGTTATTTAATACTCATCGGGTTATGCCAGTATACCAATTCACAGTTAGATGGTTATATGAAGGTATTATTTCTATTTTGTTTCTAGGATGGGTCTGTTTATTATGTCCATTCTATTGGGAACTCCTGTTATGTTTTCTCAGTTAGGATGCTGTTAGCTGCAGGTGACAAAATCCCTGAGACAAAGTAGACTCGAGGAGGGCAGGCTGGGTCCTCAGGAGGCACTTGCCTACTCTGTTGCAGCTGTGTCCTTTATAGAGTGTGGAAATCTGTCCCAGGTGTTCATCCAGATGGCAGGCAGAAATAGCCTTGGCTCCTGACAGGCCAGGCTTAGCCCCTCGGAGCCCTCTACACACACTCAGGGACCAGAGGTAGCTCCCACCCCACCTCTGAGCTACACGGGGAAAGGAATTCTCAAAACGATTTATCAGACTCACTCATGGGTACTTACTGGAACCAGGGATAGAGTCAGCATTTCCAAAGCACATGACTGGGCCAGAGCAATCGTGCAGCAGGTCGGGTGTTTGAGATGGCACATGCCCAGCCCAGGTTCCATCCCTGGCATCGCATGTGGTCAGCACTACCTGGAGTAACTCCTTCGTGCAAAGCCAGGCACTAAGTGTTCAGAGGCTGGTGAGGTGACGCTCTGTGCTTGAATATTAAAGTTGCTGGAATGTCATAACAAAGCAACCTCCAAATTCAGGAAGGCCAGGAAGTGACATAACTGGAAGATCGAATAGTTAAACCAGGGAAGAAGGAAGTACAATGGGTCCCTGGCAGTTTGTCTCACTCTGCATAGATCTTCTCGTCTCTGCTTGGATCTTTCTACCTGAAGACTGTTTGTCTAGTGCATAAGGTTCTATGGGATACCTATGGCCAGTAGTTAGGATTCAGAACAGTTATGCATTTGCTTGCCATTCTTCCACTATAAAAAAAGCCAATGTTAGAAGTAAAGCAGTTTAATAAAAAACAATTTCAATAATGCTTTTTTTTTTTTTTAACAAAAAGTACACATAGGGGCTGGAGCCATAGCATGGCTGGTAGGGTGTTTGCCTTGCACGCGGCCGACCCGGGTTCAATTCCCAGCATTCCATATGGTCCCCTGAGCACTGCCAGGGGTAATTCCTGAGTGCAGAGCCAGGGGTAACCCCTGAGGATTGCCGGGTGTGACCTAAAAAGCAAAAAAAAAAAATTACACATAATCTTGACCTTCTAAAATAATTTATATGGTTGTGTGTACATATGTATGCAATGTTTTAAACACATTGTCTATAGCTTAAGCATATATGTTTTATAAAAGGAAACAATAGAAATATTCCTAGAAGGGAACAATAAGCTTTGTTCTTAAAGCATGTTTGGTTACTTCATTAAGCTGAGGTGGCCACTTACTTTCCAGAAAGAAAACAGTTCTTAAATTAGTCATTGAATATTGTCCCAAACGTTGATATTTATTATTACACATTTTCTTTTCCTGTTAATATTTTTGTTATACCATAAAGACCTTGTTAAAGCTTAAATGATACAAGCTGAGCATACAGAGCTTTTATACATAGGACTATTAAAATGAAATTCAGTACTGTTAGAAATCCTTTCTAGATTCCTGTTAGGTTGTCAGTATATTATTTGCTCCATGAAGGTACCTGTTTTTCACAGGTTTTGTCTACTGCTTTGTCTTGGGTCCTTAGAATAGTTTCTTCACCTGTGGAAGACATTCAGCAGATAGGTGTTAAATGAATGAATGCCTGGGAAAAACAAAGTGTAGTTCAAGTATGAATCATTAACCTTATTTTTGACATCTGCCCATAAGGAATTTGAAGTCGTCCTTCTTTGTGTCAACAACCAAGAGAAAAGTACACCAAGCACTGAGTCTTCCAGATTCTTTGTACCCTCAGCAGATGAGTGCCCACACAGAATCCCGTACAATAAAAATATTACAGACCTGGTAGGAGCTGACATAGGCATCCAAGATACAAGGATATGCGAGTTAGAGAGGGCAGGGCCATCCCATCCTTTGGCAATAGCACAAACAACTCTTTTCAATGCAGCTTTTCTCAGTTGAATTAGTGTTTGTATGGGCTAAAGAAGAAAGAATGTAATTTGGCTCCTAGAATGACTTTGTGGGGTGGAGGTTAGCTACAGAGATGGCATCAAACAGTCTTCTAAAGACGGAGTGAGTAGTTTGGTCTGTTCTAGGATTTATTTACTTTTTACCCTGTAACTCCCCCACATGCCCCAGAATTCATGAGCCACTGTGTTAAAAATGAGGATGTGCTCTTTATAATAAGCATAAGGTAAGCACTTTGCTCTCCTCTGCCAATCTATTACTTTTAGAAATAGGGCTCTGTGAGGACTGAGCATCTGACATTACAGTGGGTGAGATGGACTTGGGTGACGAAGTTGGAAAGGAGTTTGTTTATGTTCAGTGTGTAATGGTGAGTCAATGATGGGGAAAGTTCTGGAGAAGAACTTTTCAGATCTGTGGAAAGACACCGTCGTGAAGACCTCAAACTAGGAGTCCTATATTGGGTGTTATTTTGGCCAGTTAGACAGAGCGGCATCTTGAACTCTTGCAAAACTTCGATGAGCTTGATTACTGTATGGATATGGTCGATCGTGCTGAATCCTTTTTGGAACTGGGTGATAGTTGCTGATGTCGTGGATGTCTCCCTTCTTGTACAGCAGAAGGGTCCTGCTGTTTTTCCACTGGGAAGGAACCTTGCATACAGACAGGTAGCGTGTGAAGAGCCGAGCCAGTGTGTTGACGAGTACTGGCAGCAGATTCTTCAGGTGTTCATGTCTGACCTTGTCTGGACTGGGTGCTGTACGCATCTTTACCGATGAAATGGCGTGTCGGACTTCTTCGTCAAAACCCTGAATGAACAGTTTGAGGCTCTTGCTGTTCCTGGAGAGAGCAGGTATTATTGGGCTACACTAGCATGCGACAGGGACGAATGGAGACATTACTGGCCCCGCTCAGGCAAATTGAAGATCAATGGGATGACAAGTGACAAGATTTTGGCCAGTGGCAGTTAGCACGGTCTTCCAGGAGCAGAAGTTTTGGGGGGGGGCCGTGGGGTGGGAAGCGGAAGCAGTCAAGGCCCCAAAGTGTAGAAATTTTGCTTTATTCCATGGTCTCTGAACAACTACCAAAAGTCTTTGAATAGACAATGACAGGATGAATGCTTTACTCTTCAGAAATAATTGTGGAGGGAAGGCAGCGGGAGAATTCCTTAGGGGGAGGGTCCAAGGCAGAGTATGTGTTTTTCATTGATCTGCCCATAAGTATTCATTTGTGAACTATAGGGAACTTTGTTGGAGTATGGTGTTCATTTGGGGCATGCTTCCATCCTCCAGGAATAAGAGCTGTGAGGACAGACCCTAGGTCAGCCTTTCAAGTTTGTGGGGTTAGGAGAACTTGAGTGTGGTGTCTTCTATGCACGTGTGAAAGGTGACATCTGGGCAACATCTGGTTTGCGTCTATTGAGCAGCCAAGACAGAAGGGTCCTGGGGGTCCCTCTCAGGCTCAGGTGATGAGAAGTATTTCGTCCAGGTTGTCTAGGATGGTCCTTTCTGTATTCCGTCTCTTTCGTGGTTGCCAGTATTCAGTGAGGACTTGTCTGAGTGTTCTGACTTGCCTCCACATTATTTGTGGCTGGTGATTAGGAGTCTAGGGTTGTTCTTCCCACTTGGGCCAAGCAAACAAAGAGGGCTTCAGTCCCTTTCAGAAGAAGGATGGTTGCTGGTGGTTCCAAGAGCAGGAAGGGTGCTGGTGGTCATCAGACGAGCGGATCCAGCTCTCAGAACCAGCGGCAGAACCTCTTTCCGTGCTCCACGCTGTGATCACTCATGTCTAGTGAACAATAGCAAAGTTTCTCGAATCAAGGCACTGGCAGCTGGAGCACAGAGGGAGAGCATATCTCAGAAACATTTTTTCATGGCGGATGAAAGAATTCAGGGGCAAGGGAGAGAATTTAAAAAAAATGAAAAGAAAAGCCTGGTTGGGGAGTTTGGGGACTGTGTGCTCAGGAAGACACTGCTGCCACCGCAGATGGGTCACAGGAAGAGAAGCAGATCTGCCGTGGGAAGGTGCCGAGTTCCCTTCGAATTCCATGTAGGGTAAGTGACTTGTATGCAGGGTTGAATTCACTGAAAGTTTCAGAATTAGAAGCTAAGCTTCCTGAACCAGGTCACTTAAAAAATTGTATTAATGTATTATGTACAAAACAAAATGTACTTGTTTAATATCAGATGGTGAACAGCCTGTGTGCTGGAGATAGCAAGAAAGTTGTGAAAAATGGGGAATGGATGCAGATATCTGTGTTAGGAATTGTGCGTGTATTAGAGAACAGTACTGGGGCTGTGATGTGCTGAGTTCACCCGAGAGATTCACTGGAAGAAGTCAGGGGGCTCTTTTCTTGAAGAGGGAGCAAAAGCTGTGAAGTAAGGCTGAAGAAAAGGCAAATGGTGCAAGAATATTTTAATCTTTTGCTAACTCCCAGGTTTCTTAGTAATGGAGGAAGCATAGATTGTAACCTGGATGCTATTCAGAGGTGTGAATTGCATTTATTCTATTTTGGGGGAGGAGTGGAATGATTTGGGACATACCCAGTGGTGCTCAGGTCTTACTCCTGGCCCTGTGCTCAGGACCATTTCTGGCGGGACTTGGAGGACCATGTGTAGTACCAAGGAATAAACCAGGGCCAGGCAAGTGCATGACGAGTGCCTTACCCCCTGTACTATTTGGCCTTAATTTTTAAGATCAATGGGAATAAATGGGTGGAGAGCAGACAGTTAGATATGGTAGACAGAATGAATATTTCATTTTGCTCAGGAAACATTTAATGTACCACTGAGGTCTTGGGACTAGGCACTAGAGGCGTGGCAATGAAGCCATTGGGAAGTCGGCTGTCTATTCTGCCTATTAAAGGACATGAATTAGGATAACCCAAGAACAACAAATAATCTGCTGAGCACTGCATGTCAGGAACTGTTGTAAATACCTGGCATGCACTGACTCATGTCGTCCTCCCTACACCCTCCTGATTAGTTATCATCGTTATTATCCACACTTTGAGGGAGAGAAAACTCAACAGAGAAAGTTTAAGCAATGTGCCTGAGGTCTTTAATAGCTGTGACTTGTGCCCAGGCCTTACCCTCTGCACTTCTGTGCTCCTTAGAGATTATTGCACTGCAGAGCTAGGAGGGAAACAAGACAAAGGACGTAGCATGATGGGGAGCGGAGGTATCTTTCTCTGGCAGGGGATAGAGTGAGGTATTGAAGATCTCAGAGGGTGGATGGATCCAGACAAGGGAGTCTTCCTCCGTGACCCGGGTAGAGAGCCTGGGTTATTTTTCTGTTGTTGTTTGACTGTATTATCTCAGTACCTAGAAATGTGTGCAGCTTATCTCTGATCTATCTCTACCTCGATAATTTTTTTTTGTTTCAGTTTTGGTGCCACACCCAGCCAGCTGTGCTTAGAGGTTACTCTTGGCTCTGGGGTCAGGAATTGCTCCTGGTGTTGTGTTTGTGTGTGTGTGTGTGTGTGTGTGTGTGTGTGTGTGTGTATACTATATGCAGTGCCTAGGATTGAACCCGGGTCAGACATGTGGAAGACAAGCTCCTAACCACCTGTACTGTCTCTCTAACCATCATTAGAGCTTATGAGTTAAATATAATATGTACGCATCTGTGTATCTACTTATCTTTTTGTCTGTAGTCTACACGGTAAATGTATGGCTCCGGGTCATATATGATTAGTTGGCTATCCTGATTTCCCCTCTCTCTCCCATTCCGTCTTTGACTTGACCATTGATCCTCAACTCCAGCCTCAGCAAGAAACTTGAGTCTAGGTCTGGCAACCCTGTGGGTACGGCAGGGCATCGGGGAGCCCCAGGCATGCCATGAGATTGTTTCCTGTATTTCTAAAAAAAATGGGTGTCTTGTGGTTTATTTTGAGCCACACCCAAAGGCTCTTGTATCAAAAGAGTTGTGTCTTTGTGGCCCTATGGGAAAGTGGTTGCATCAAAATGTTGGCTCTGGGCAAAGGGATTATTCTTGGACGCGACAAGAGATATTTTGATAAGAAAGATATCAGTTCCGATCAACAAGAATAGATGCTCCCTCCTTTTACCACAGTGTGACTCTGGCACTCAGGACTCCAGGCAAGCCTCTGTCCAACTCGCACAAATGACCCCTTTATGGTCCCATCTATGAAAGAAAACTATGGAAGAAACTATGGCATAAACTGTAGCAGCACTGCCACCCTGTGGCAAGACTGGTGATATTCATTGTATTTTATGAAAAAAAAAAAAAAAAAGCATCTGACACGCCAACAGCATATACGTTTTATTATTTTTATATGAAATAGTGTATTTTAAATTTATTTAATATTGATTGGAAGAATAAATTTAGACACTTCTCAAATGAAGTGTATGTTGACAGTGGAGAGTGATTTTAGGAAGTAGCAAAAAGTCACCCAACATACATTTGTAGCTTTTCTCAAAAAATATGACAAGTCAAGATAGGAAATTAAGTACTTCAGTAATCACTAGATGGTGTACTGGTCAAGAGGGTAAGTAGAAGATGTTGAATAATCAATATTTATTTTGCTTCAGCGTGCATTGGTGTATAATTAGGTAGAAATGTCCCCAACATTGGCACCTGTGGTTTCTCACGCATGGTACAGAGGCTCTTTGGAATGAGGTTTTTCAGAGGTTTCGGGCCACTTCACTAGGCACAGGGTATCCAGAACTTTCTCGTGTGTGTGTGTGTGTGTGTGTGTGTGTGTGTGTGTGTGTGTGTGTGTGTGTGGTCTTTCAATCCCTTGGATTGGATTTTGTTTTGTTTCCTGGCCACACTCCGCAGAGCTCAGGATCTCTGTGCTCGGGGCCCTGCTCTTTTGGGGGTTGAACCTGGGCCTCCTACACTTGTGCTCAGCAGTTGAGGTCTTTCTCTCCAGTCCTGTGGTCTCGCAATTTCTTGAGGGACAGACCTTATCACTACCCTAGAGGACAAGTGGAATTTTTTTTAAAAAAATTTATTAGTGAATCACTGTGATGTACGGTTACAAACTTATGAACATTCGTGTTTGCATTTCAGACATATAGTAATCGTTTACCCATGCCTCCACCAGTGCCCATTCTCTTCCACCAGTGTTCCCAGTATCCCTCCCACCACTCCCACCCCATTCCCCACCACCCCACCCTGCCTCTGCGTCAGGGCATTCTCTTTTGTTCTCTCTCCTTTTGGGTCTTGTCGTTTGCAGTAGAGGTATTGAGGGGCCTTCATGTTCGGTCTACAGTCCACTTTCATTTCGCATCTTTCAACCCGAATGGGTCTTTCCAACATCCTCTATTGGGTGTTCCCTTCTCTATCTCAGCTGCCTTTTCCTCCAGCATGTGAGGCCAGTTTCCAAGCTGTGGAGCAGACCTCCTGGTTCTTATCTCTATTACTTTTGGGTATTAGTCTCCCATCCTGTTACTTTATATTCCACAGATGAGAGCGATCTTTCTATGTCTGTCTCTTTCTTTCTGACTCATTTCACTCAACATGATACTTTCCATGTAGATCCACTTATATGCAAATTTCATGACTTTACCTTTTCTAACAGTTGCATAGTATTCCATTTTGTCGATGTGCCAAAGTTTCTTTAACCAGTCATCTGTTCTCAGGCACTCCGTTTTTTTTTTTTTTCCCAGATTTTGGCTATTGTAAACAGTGCTGCAATGAACATACAAATGCAGATATCATTTCTACTATACATTTTTTAGAGTCCAAGTGAAACTTTATTCTTTTGGACAGGAAAGAGGTCCAGGGAGTCTTTTTCCATCCCTGGATCGAAGACTGCAGAGGAGAAACTGCTGAATCATAGACCCGCTTTTGAGTTAGATGCCTCTCTTGGCTTAACAGCCACTGGATGCGGAAAAGTAGAGAAATATGCTGTCAGTATAGGATGGATGGCATTTTTTTCTCACATATGTATTTCAGAGAGAAAATGGGGTGGGGGTGAAAAGAGAGAGAAAGAGAATGAGAAGAAGAGAGAGTGAGAATTAGGTTTATTTTGTATGTGTTTTAGATGTTAGATAACTCTGATAAAATTTTAAAAAACCAAACAATAGTGTTTGTACATATTCTGGGATTTTTTTGGGGGGTCACACCTAGTGATGCACAGGGGTTACTCCTGGCTCTGCACTCAGGAATCACTCCTGGTAGTGCTCAGGGGACCATATGGGATGCTGGGAATCGAACCGGGGTTGGCCGCGTGCAAGGCAAACACCCTACCTGCTGTGCTATCGCTCCAGCCCCTATTCTGGGATTTTTTAAAAAAAGATTTCACAGACTTGTAAACTATTAAATGCCAGGGTTTTGTTGAAATGCACTCAGTCATCTTGCCCCAATGGTTCTAAAGTGTGCGTTGTGGTGCTGTAGTTGGGCTGAGCAGTGCCAGGCAACTGACATGAGCCCATTAGGTTCTGGATTGCCTGTTCAGAGTGCCCGGTATGATGGCCTCAGATTACTCTGGTTAATCGAACAAAAACCACTCAGACAACAACAAAATAATCTTGAGAAGGTGGGGCTTCCAACCAGTGCTCAGGGGGATCAGGGGTCGTTCCTGGCTAATCTCAACCAGCCAGGTGTGGTGGCTCAGTGCAAGGGCCTGAGATGGCAGTGATGCTCAGGCCTGCAGTGACAGGGACCACTGAGCTGCCCTGGAGATTCCCGAGGGCCTCCAGGGTCGTACCTAGCTATGCTCCGGCCCTTCCAGGCTATACTTGGTGATGCTCTAGGGACCAGGTTGTTGTTGGGGATAGAACCAGTGCTTGTTGTATGCACCCTCTCTCCTGAACTGTCTCCCTAGCCCCCATCTTTGTTCTGTTATGTTGGGTTTAGGGCCATACCTGGAGGTGCTGAAAACTTACTTAGGGACCACTCCTCAAGGGGACCAGGTACAGTGACAGAGATAAAACATGGGTTGATCTTGATCAACACAAGTGCTTTTCTCTTTGTACTATCTCTTGTACTATCTTTCAGGCTCCACCTCTTTCTGTTCTTAAAAGCTGTGATCCATTTGACCCAACAATACCACTTCTGGGAATATACCCCAGAGGCCAAAAAACACTCAGCAGAAACAGTATCTGCACTTTTATGTTCATTGCTGCACTATTCACAATAGCCAGAATCTGGAAACAACCTGAGTGCTCGAGAACAGACAAATGAATAAAGAAACTATGGTACATCTATACAATGAAATACTACATGACTGTTAGGAAAAATGAAGTCATGAAATTTGCCTATAAATGAATGTACTATAGAGAGTATCATGCTGGCACCTGTATGTTCATTGCAGCATTGTTCACAATAGCCAGAACCTGGAAACAACCCGAGTGCCTGATAACAGATAACAGGTTGATGAAACTATGATACATCTATACAGTGGAATACTATGCAGCTGTTAGGAAAGATAAGTCCTGAAATTTGCTTGTAATGGAGAGTATCATGCTAAGTGAAATGAGTCAGACATAGAATGACTGCACTCATTTGTGGAATATAAAATAACGTAATATATGACTAACACTCAAGGACAGTAGACACAAGGGCCAGGAAGATGGTTGGAAGCCTGCCTCATAAGCTGAGGAGAAGGCAGCTTGGATAGAGAAGGGATCACTAAGTCAATGATGATTGGAGGGATCCTTGGGATGGGAGATGTGTGCTGAAAGTAGATCAAGGACCAAACATGATGGCTTCTCAGTATCTGTATTGCAAACCATAATGCCCAAAAGGAGAAAGGGGAAGGAGGGAAGGAGGAGTGGAAGAGAGAGAGAGAGAGAGAGAGAGAGAGAGAGAGAGAGAGAGAATGTTACATGCCATAGAGACAGGTTGGGAGTAGGTATGGGGATGATTATGGAAGGGAAACTGGGGACATTGGTAGTGCCGGGAAGTATACAGTGGTGGAGGGTTGGGGGCTGGAACACAGTATGACAGACCTACTCATGAACAGCTTTGTAAGGGTCTATCTCACAGTGATTCAATAAAAAACCCAGCTGGATCACCTTCTCTCTTGTTCCTTTATCTTCTGTCTCCCCGCATTGTTCAGAGTGGAGCTTCTCTGCGTTTCCTTCTGACAGTGCAGGCATCCTCGTGGGCTCTGGGCATCGTATTTGCTGGGACAGGGCAAGGGACAGGATGTGCGGCGAGGGCTGCTCTGCCTTGCCCCACTTCCCAGCACACACAGGAGTCCAGCAGAGGCCAGCGCTCCCATTGCTTAGTCTTCAGCTGCAAATGAAACCTTGTGAGTGTAGTCATTTTCTCTTAGGCAACTGATTTTTCAAGAGGAAGAAAGGAAGACTTTGAGTGAGTAAACCCATATTTTGTATCCCCCTGCCACCCTGCTTTCTGGAGTAGAGTCAGTAGGTGGGGGTCGGTGGAAGGGGGCTCTACACATGGAGAAAAGGAAATTTTGAGCTCAGTGGTGCAGTATCCCTCAAGAAATGTGTTTTAGGAAAATTCTTATACCAAAAATTTCAAATGCTCAAAAAATGCGACAAGAATAAATGGTAGACTGAATGATATCAATTGTATAGGTCAATGAAAAATGAGCTAAAATAGCTGAATTAAATCCTTTTTACTTTCTTCCAGTAGGTCACTTTACAGGGGGGTGAGGAACTGTGAAATATATTTTTCCATTGAATTTTAAAAATTCTTATCAGAGGAAAAGTGCTTTAATTTTCTTTTTACTTTAAAGTATTTTTGCTCTGATAAGAATGTTAATAACATATTAACAGTCAATGAACAAGTATACTAATTGTTTTCTTAGCCACAGGAATACATGCACACATACATATGGAGTGGAAAATAGGACATGTTTTTGTTGGAAAGCTAACCATCTAAATATGAGTCATAAAATAGAAATATTCCCCTGCCACATGATTAGTGGGGCAGGCTCTGGATGAACTAGTGTTGTGGCTCTTTGTAGAGTGCTGGTGACCCCGGGTTTTGAGAATGATGGGATAGAGTGGGGGAGGCTACAAGAAGTGGCAAAGCACAATGTGATGAGTAGAAGGAAGAGTTTGTGAAAAATCTTGACTACAGAGAAGCATGGAGTGTTTGGGAATTAGAGGCACTGATCTACCGTTAGATGAATTTAGGAGGAATCCTGAAGATTAACTAGTTGAAGGTGAATCTTTCATGGAAAGGAAGTCTGTCTGTCCAGTTAACAGCCTAAAATCTTAACTTGGGTCAGAGGAAACTGTCACCCACACTGAACTGGAACCTATTAAGACAGAGTTTAGTCGAGTCAATTTCACCCTGCTCCCCCAGTGGAAATGGACTAGTAGTGGATGAAATTACTAGTGTGGGGAACATTTGAGTTCTTGGGCACCCTTGGACTCAAGGCAGTTAGATGACATTGGAAGGATTGTTTCCTTCAGAGATATTGGAAGGAGAGATGGGAAGGAGTGGATTGAAGAGATGAAACTTTAAAAAAAAAATAGAAATAGTGCTTATGCTGGGGAATTCACATTATTGATGATCACGTGCTGATTTATCACATTTAAAAATAATTATTTAGTATTTTACATCCATTACCTCATATATCACAATACAACAATATTATAGAGTTATTATCTCCTACTCAAAGTTAAGTATTAAAATCTACAGGAGCTTCCCATTAAAGTAAGCTAAATAGACTCCTGGGGTTAAGGTTCTGTCCCAATAGGCAGGTGTAGTTTTTTTTCTGATGCTTGCATGATATAATGGAAAAGAAAATATGCATGTCAAAGAAAACTAGACATATTTTGGGAGGACAAAGTAGATGGTAGTTAAGAAATAGGAAAGAAATGATTCCATACCAAATACAGTGGAAAAAACCCTTAAACCACATCTTAAGTCAGGGCTGTAACAAAAGTACCATAGACTGTGCGGCTTCAACGGCAAGTGTTTGTTTTATTCTAATTTAATGTATTTATCTCTTTTTCACTTTTGGGCCCTGCCTGGCTGTACTCAGGGCTTCTCCTGCCTCTGTGTTCAGGATTCCATCCTGGCAGTACTGGGCAGAGAAGGAGTGGGCAACATGTGATGCTGGGGATCCAAGAGGGGTTGCTAGCCACGTGCAAGGCCAGCACCATACCCCATCTAGCGCTCCAGCCCCAGCAAACAGTTGTTTTTCACAGTTCTGGAGACTGGAAGTGCAAGAGCAGGGCTCTGGCAGGTTTCTCGTGTGCTGAGGGCAGGCTTCCTGGTTTGTAGACAGGCCCACGTGTCAGGGTCCTCACATGGCAGAAGGTGTGACTGCACACTCTGGGGACTCTCTTATTCTGGTGTGAGTCCCATTCATATGGGCTTTACCCTCCTTACCTAACATCCCGGCCAAGGCCCCACCTTATTAGTTACACTATATTGGAGATCAGGGTCCAGCATATAAATTTCAGATGCCCTGTTGGTGGACACAAATGTTTATTCAGTCCATAGCAATTCACCTGCTCCCTTCAGAAGCGAATCAAAGGGGTTGTGCTAGGACAAGACTAGGAGAGGCTTCTTCTGGAATGTTTGAAGGCATATGTAAAAGACATGAGTCATCACTGACATTTCAATTTCCTGGTATCAAGCTTTTTACTACTCCCATTTGATAGCCAAAAAGGTCAATATATGAAACATGCGTTTATCAGAGAATCAGCTCTGGCTTTTTGATTTTCAAAAAGCTCATTGAATGCTTTTTTGCAAAGTTGCAGTCTTTTTAGGACATTAAGGTAATATTCCATCTAATAAACTTCCACAGCTCTGATACTGGAGAAAAAAAGCATTCAGATGTACACCTGAAATTTATGCAGTGTTGTAGACATTACTTCAATTTTAAAAAGTCTCTGAACATCAGCTAAGTAGGCATTTCGAATTTTAAAGCTTACTTTATTAAAATGATTTTTTCTTTTCTTTCCTTTTTTTGGGACAGTTGCACCTGGTAATGCTCAGTGGGAATTCCTGGCTCTGCACTCGGAAATTACTCTTGATGGGGCGTGGGGGACCATATGGGATGCAGGATTTGAACCTGAATTAGGCATGTGCAAGGCCTTTCCCACTGTACCATCTCTCCAGCCCCTAAAATGACTTTTTCAACAAGAGCAGTAGGTGTTGGCAAGGATTTAATAAAAGGGAAACGGCATATGCTCTCAGTGGAAGTGTAAATTGGCACAGGCATCACGCAAAACAGGATGGAGACCCAGAACATACACTGACACTAACTTGAGATGTATGCACTTTTGGGTTCACTGCAGTATTACTTTCTTTTTATTTCTTTTTATTTTTTTTGCTTTTTGGGTCACACCCAGCGATGCTCAGGGGTTACTCCTGGCTTTGCACTCAGGAATTACTCCTGGCAGTGCTTGAGGGACCATATGGGATGCCAGGGATCGAACCCGGGTCGGCCGAGTGCAAGGCAAACGCCCTACCCGCTGTGCTATCGCTCCGGCCCCAACTGCAGTATTACTTTCAATAGCCAAGGTAAGGAGGCAACCTAAGTATCCATCACTAGGTATGTACAGAAGGTGATGTGGTTATGCATCACCACATACCTATCTCACTACAGTAGAATTCCACTCAGTCATAAAAAATGATACTACGTTGCCATCTGTGACAACATGAATGGATGGAGAGGGTATTTTGCTAAGGGAAATAAGTCAAAAGAAGAAAGACAAATACCATGTGATTTTTTTTTTTTATATGTGGAGGATAAAAATGAGAAACAAGACCAGTGGAAATAAACTCAGATGTAAGGAGAACTGAGAAAACAGAGGAAGGTGTGTGAATAAATTGGGTGAAAAGGATCAGTTGTATGCTGGAGGATGGAAATGGAATGGAAACTAGATTTTTTTTTATGGCAGTCATGATGTATAGTTGTTATATATATGCATATATATTGCCTTTCCTAGTTTTTTTTTTTAGGAATATCTATATTGTTTTTCAAAAAGGCTGGACCAGTTGATATTCTCACCTACAGTGAATGAGGATTCCCCCCCCACACACACGTTTTATCCACGCCAATACTGGTTGCTCTTTTTGATAAGTGCCAGTTTCTGTGGTGTGTGGTGATATCTCATTGTTGTTTTGATTTGCATTTGCCTGAAAAGTAGTGGTGCAGAGCATCTTTTCATATGCCTTTTGACCATTCGTATTTATTTGAGGAAGTTTTTATTCATCTCTTCTCCCTACTTTTTGATGGGATTGGATGGTTTCTTCTTGTTAATGTCTACCAGTGTCTAACCCTATTATTTTGGGAAGTAGAAAGTAGAAGTAGAAAGTTTATTCCTTATAGAAATTGTATACAAAATAAAATTAATACTTAATTCTAACATGCTTACTTATAGCCGTCTTATAATTATTTCTATATCTGTTAGTAACCTCGGGCTGGAGTGATAGCACAGCGGTAGGGTGTTCGCCATTCACGTGGCCGACCCATGTTCGATTCCTCCGCCCCTCTCGGAGAGCCTGGCAAGCTACCGAGAATATCATGCCCACATGGCAGATCCTGGCAAGCTACCCGTGGCGTGTTGGATATGCCAAAAACAGTAACAATAAGTCTCACAATAAGAGACATTACTGGTTCCGCTCAAACAAATCGATGAGCAACGGGATGACAGTGACAGTGACCAACCAACCAGTAACCTCAGTTTGTTCTAATTGAACATCACTATTCAGGATAACAAATATAATTATTTAAAAAAATAATTTTTTATTCATTTTATAGTCATTATTTATAGTCATTATTTTGAAGTTATTTGAAACACATTCATTTTTCTCTGAGCCACACTTTGATTTTGTGATTGATATTTTCTAGAGCTATTGTAAATCTTTTTTGTTTTACTTCTTCTGTTATAAGAAGTATTTTGTAGCTTTATATAAACAAGTTTATTTTGAGAATTTACTTTCATGTGAATAATTGCTTCTTCCTAAATTTTTAAATCATCTTTCTTAAAGAAAAGTAAACTAGCTTCAGTATGTTTTTCTTTAAGAATTTAACATTAGGGGCTGGAGCAATAGCACAGTGGGTAGGGCATTTGCCTTGCACGTGGCCGACCTGGGTTCGATTCCCAGCATCCCATATGGTCCCCTGAGCACTGCCAGGAGTAATTCCTGAGTGCAAAGCCAGGAGTAACCCCTGTGCCTCACCAGGTGTGACCCAACCAAAAAGCAAAAAAAAAAAAAAAGAATTTAACATTAGTATACCACCCTGAACGTACCTGATCTCATCTGATCTCAGAAGCTAAGCAGGGTCGGGCCTGGTTAGTACTTGGATGGGAGACACCTGGGAATACTGGATTCTATAGTCTTCTGTTTGAGGGGAGAGGTAGTACAGCAGGTAGGGCACTTGCCTTGCACACAGCTGACCCAGGTTCAGTCCCTAGCATTCTATATAGTCCCCTGAGCACTGCCAGGAACAATTCCTGAGTGTGGAGCCAGGAGTGATACTCAAGCCTGATTGATACCCTTTTGTTTAGGGTGTAGTCCCCCATCCCCCGAAAAAAAGAATTTAAAATTAATTGCAGGTTCACTATATCACTGTCATCCTGTTGTTCATCGATTTGCTTGCATGGGTGCCAGTAACATCTCCATTCGTCCTAGTCCTGAGATTTTAGATTTCTTTACTTGTCCTTCCCAACAGTGCCACATTGGAGGCTCTTTCAGGGTCAGGGGAATGAGACCCATCATTGTTACTGTTTTTGGCATATTGAATAATCCACAGGGGGCTTTCCAGGCTCTGCTGTGTAGGCAGGATACTCTCGGTACCTTGCCAGGTTCTCTGAGAGGGAGAACTAGACAATAAGAGGTTGCGCGGCTGTGAATGCAGCTGAGTGCTCCCGGGAGCTTTGTTTTATAGTCTCTGGATCTTGACCGTTGATGGGATTATATGGCTCCAGGGGAAGTTTGTGGGTGTGACTGCCAAGCTACTGGAAGAAAGGGGGATCTGGGTTGAGGAGGTCCAGTCCTGATCCGAGCAGGCTTGGAGGTCTCAGCCCCAGCACACCTGGATTCCTCTGCTGTTTCTTTCATGCGTGAGGCTTTTCCGAGCTTGTGGGGAGGGGCCTTGAGCATGGCTGTGGCTGGTTATAAAGGAAAAAAAAATTATAAATGTTTAAAGGACCATAGCTTACGTATCTTTTTATTTGAAGAGAGTAGTTCATGCTTATTCACACTTAAAGAACATATAGCACTTTTCTTGGAGAATACTAGCAAATTCTATATTATACTAGTAAATTCTTTAAACTAATAACAATATTACAACCAGAAGTCAGATATTTATCTGTTCTTCTGCCTCTCTCTCCTGCCCCTCTCTCATGGAGTAAACCTAGGGGCACATACACTTCTTTGCCTAGATTCTGCTGGGTGTTTCGAGTGTGTGTGTGTGTGTGTGTGTGTGTGTGTGTGTGTGTGTGTGTGTGTTTTGGACAATACCCAGTGTCACTCGGGGGATCCTGATGGCTTAGTGATACGGAGTCCCTCCCTGTCCGGCGTTGTACCCAGGTCACCCACAGACAACACCTGCAGTCTGATTACAGTCAGCTCCCTGAGCTCCATCTTCGACCCTGAGTGCTGCAGCTTGAGACCTGCTGAATGCTGAGAGCCGTTCAGTCCTTTCTATCTCTTACTTTTATTTTCTTGTCTCTTTCTTGTTTCTAAAATCCCAATTTAGGCATCATTTTGTCTGCACTTTCCTTTTTGCTTGCTTTTGGGCCATGCCTGCTGATGCTCAGAGATTGTTCCTGATTCTGCACTAAGAATCACTCCTGGCAATGTTCAGAGGACCTGTCTGGGATGCCAGGGCTCGAGCCCAGGTTAGGTATAGGCAAGACAAGCCCCTTACCTGCTGTCCTATCTGTCTAGCCCTAATTTTGCACTTTGAGCTATAATTTCTGCTCATTGTCTGTGGAGAGCCGAGTTGTGTCCTCCAGTGTGTTATTTAGCACATTCTTCAAAGGCAAAGGACTGAAGGTCACAGCTGGGTGGGACCATGGACTTGTGAACTCATGTCATTCTGAGTCTCAGGGCTGGCATCTGGATGGATGGAGAAGGGCGCCTTGGAGGTACAAAGGTGGGAGTGGTCTCTTCTCCCTGGAGTATTTGGGCAACTGAGTCAGCGGCATTGGCTCAGAGTTTCCAAATGATTTCTTCTTGGTGTTTTGATCTCTTACGTTTATGTTTTTAAATCACAAACTGTCTGACCTATGGGATAGTCAGTCCGGCTGCATCAGGGCTGCTCAGTACCCATCTTAATTAACACTCCTTTTACTTGGAGGTGGTACTGCAGAGGAGGGTGGGCTGGACCAGTAGTGCTCAGCTCAGTGTTTACTCTTGGCTCTGGGCTCAGGGATCAGTCCTAGTTGAGGCGTGGGGACCATATGCGGATCTAGGGATTGAACTAGATCAGCTGCAGACAAGGCAGATGCCCTACCCACTGGACTAGCTCTTTAGACCCTCCTTCTGGCTTTGTGTATCTAGTTTCCCATGTCAGACTCTGATGCTTCTCCTTAGTTCTCTTCTCTCTCTTGCCTTGACTAGCCATCATCAGGTATAATAGGTATGCCTGTGCAAGAATATCTCAGTTTCATGTCTCTTGCCCATCTTGGTGATACTGTTAAGAGAACCCTTTCCCTCTCACTATCCCTTGGACTTACGTCACCCCCCTCTTAATGGCTTCTCCACTTTCTTTATCACCTTTCTCTCCATTCTCACTCTCCTGCTAGCTTTTTGCACTTATTCTCTTGACACTCTCCTACTTCGCCTGGTGTTTGCCCTCACAGTGGCCAATACACACTTTCCCCGAGAACTTCTGAACTTAATAGCATCATGATTCCATAATAATGCTCATAATGTTGCTTTCTGCCATTTATTGAATACTAACTGTAACCCAGACAGTGTGCTAAGTGCTCTTCAGACATTAATCTTAGAATCTAATTAGATGCCACAAAGTTGGGAAACTGGTATTTTTATTCGCATATATTCCGAGAAGAAACGCGAGTCTGACAAAACTCAAAAACCTTGCCCAGTTCATGTTGTTAGTGTGTGACAGAGCCCCAGCTTGACTCCTCCCTGTCTGATTGCCAAATGGGCTCTTTAACACTAAAGTTCCAACAGCCATTTGTTGGCATTCACTTGAAAGATCTCGCACCAATTCCTCATGGAGAGTCTAAGAGCAGATTATAGAGAGAAAAAAAAATCTCATTGAAAATGGAAAACAAACTTCAATATGACTTTTAACATCAATATGGAGGCAATGAGGTTGTCTTCATATTTTACAACAGTAAAAGTTGAAAACAAACCAGGGAGTCAAACAGACAAAGAAAGTAGAAGAGAGCTTAAGCGAAAGCACACATGCCTAGCTTGATTGAGGCTCTGAGTCCTGGCACTCAATGGCTCCCGAACAGAACATAGCCCCTGATACTGGGTGTGGCCCCTATTTGCAGGGGGGAAAGATAAGATTTTTCTCAACAGCTGCTGTTCGTTCAGGTAGATCTCATTATCATATTTTACAAATAATATTCTGAGAGTTCCATGAGTGCAGTCCAGTGGGTAGACTACCAGTTTTGTTCTTGGAGCTGTTTTTGTCTTGAAAGCTCACTACAGCATAATTCTCCGATGAATTCAGTATCGGTGTGGTCCATTCTCGTCTCCATCCCAGTGGACATCTATTTGAATAAATCCTGTGTCTCATATCCCATAGCATAGTCACAAGTGTCCTATAAAAGTTTTTTTGTTGTTGTTGTTCTTTCCATTGAGCTACACTGGTATTCTTGGGGGAGGGAGGTGGATACTCAGGTGATGGGTCTGGTGTTGGAGTCATGTGCATGGGAAACCATTAATAACAATATTGTAAAGCACAGAACCTCAGAAAATGTTTAAAAATAAAATGAAACATTTAATTGAATGCTTCTAGTATAATGAACCACTTCTATAAGGAAATTTTATATTCTTAAATTTGTTCTTTCACTGACTTACTATTGTTTTACAATGTTTATAGAATCTCAGGGGGTTAGCTTCATACCTATCCATTTGCAAGTGTCACCATCCTACCACCAAGGCTCTAGTGCCATCCCTCTGCCCCCAAGAGACCTATCAGCTAATTCTTTTCACCACCATGCCCCACCTGTTCCTTTGGTAACTGTCATAGTTTTCACTGAGTTTCTGAGTTGCTTTTGTTTTTTCTAGCCGGTTCCTTTATTTTAGTAATTCATATTCCACATATCAGTGAAACTATATGATAATTGTTTTTCACTTCCTGTGTTATTTTATTCAGCATAATCACCCTAAGGAATTTTGCATTCTATTTGGAATGGAACAATACACAGAACAAATCTCTATATTACTGTATCACTGTCATCCCGTTGCTCATTGATTTGCTCGAGCGGGCACCAGTAACGATGTCTCCATTGTGAGACTTGTTGTTACTGTTTTTGACGTATCGAATATGCCATGGATAGCTTGCCACGCTCTGCCCTGCAGGCGAGATACTCTAGGTTGTTTGCCACGCTCTCCGCCGAGAGGGACGGAGTAATCGAACCTGGGTCGGCTACATGCTAGGCAAACACCTTACCTTACACCTTGTGCT
The DNA here is from genome assembly GCF_027595985.1 of Sorex araneus. Taxonomy (NCBI): domain Eukaryota; kingdom Metazoa; phylum Chordata; class Mammalia; order Eulipotyphla; family Soricidae; genus Sorex; species Sorex araneus. The sequence continues at coordinate 249,564,711 of NC_073302.1, read as the reverse complement.
ATTGCTTCAGCCCAAATAAGTTATACAAAATGTTAGAATATAGAAAGCATTTTGTGATGAAGGTGGCGAATAAGGTCTTGATGGGTGATAGCCATGGAGAGCACCTTGCAGAATTCAGGAGGGGGCCATTGAGAGGAGTCTCCGTGAGAAGGCAAGAGACTTGAAGGAGGCGAAAGCATCCAGTAAAAGAGAGTAGACAGGGACTGAAGCAATAGCACCAACAGGTAGGGCATTTGCCTTGCACTCGGTCAACCCAGGTTCGAGTCCCAGCATCTCATATGGTCCCCTGAGCACTGCCAGGGGTAATTCCTGAGTGCAGAGCCAGGAGTGACCCCTGTGCATCGCCAGGTGTGACCCAAAAAAGCAAAAAAAGTTTGTTTTGTTTTTTTTTAAAGAGAGTAGACAGACTAGATCTAAGGGATAAACAAGCAAGTACACTTAAAAGTAACATGTCATTGTGGGTAGAGGGCACCATGTGTGGGAGATACAGGGAGCTTGAATTTTGTTGGTGACCTTGAAATGCACTTGTGTCCATGAGGCACTTAGCACAGGGCCTAGTAGTAGATTGCCTGCTTCTCCTGCAACCCAGACCCTGAATATGTAACCAAAAGCTTTTTGAATTTTGAAGATTACCCACATTTTTATGCTGTTTTGAACATTTTTACATTTAGTTTATTAAGTTATGTTTATTTGATATTTCAACGTATAAATTGGCTTAAAATTGAGTAAAAAGTTATAACACTATCTACAAGATATGGTGACTCATCTGTTGAAGATAGCAATCTTATTTAAAATTTAAAAAAAATTTATTGAATCACCGTGAGATACATAATTACAGAGTTGTTTATGATTTTTGCCCATACAGTGTTCCATCCTCCATCCCTTCACCAGGGTACATTTCCCACTACTAATGTCCCAGTTTCCCTCCTGATCACTCCACCCCACCCCAGCCTGTCTCTTTGATAGGTGCACTCTCTCTCTCTCTCTCTCTCTCTCTCTCTCTCTCTCTCTCTCTCCTCTCTCTTTCCTTCTGGGCATTATGTTTTGCAATACAGGTACTGAAAGGTTATCATTGTTGTCCCTTTATCTACTTTCAACACTCGGTTTTTGTCCAGAGTGATCACTTCCGTTTATCTTTGTCCTAGGGTCCCTTCTCTATCCTAGCTGCTCTCCACCACTACCACTTATAGCATGCTTACATCATTTTTAGTTTTTCTCACACTTAAGATGCCTTTCTTGCATCTCTTGTCATACTGATTAATTCCTGCAAGACCCACAATGGGCAGAGTAGATGCAAATACCATGTAGAATTTTTTTCCTTTTTTTTTTTTAAGTTCTCAGATATGTGTCTGTTACAGTAAGCCATAACTAATTTTAAGTAACATTTAATGAGCATTAACTGGGCCATGTATTTTCTTTATATGTTTTAGATTTCTCAAATAATCCTATAAGGTATATCCTGTTTTGATCACTATTATGTTGAGAAAAATAAAGGCTTGAGGAAGCTTATTAACTTGCCTAATACCCAGCTATTTATGTGACAGCACCAGAAATCTAGCACAAGCTTTTTGACTCCAAAGCCTTTGCTTTTCTTAATCATTATAGTCTATTTATCAAATACCTACTATATACAAGCCACTGTACACATCCCCTTGTAAATACTAGTCTGTATTTCTCCTCCTTCCTTATTATCTGTGACTGCTTTGAAGATAGGGAACCACATCCTATCCCCCTCTGTTTCTCATTTTGTTTTGTTTTGACCACACCCGGTGATGCTCAGGGCTTGCTCCCTCCAGGCTCTGAACCAGGAATCATTCCTGGCAGTGCTGGGAGGACCATATGTGATTCCAGGGTTCTAACTGGGATCAGTTGTGTGCAAAGCAAGTGCTTTGCCCCTCTACTGTTTCTCTTACCCTCACTTCTGTCCTTTGATGCTTTACATATTCATGTGCTCCACCCGCTGAGCAGTGCAAAGAAGTAATTTTCAGTAACTTGCAAGAATTGGGGAAGATACTAAAAATGCTAATGTGTCATTAATTCTGAGTTGTATTTGGTTTTTGAATTTCATGATAATTCTGTTGTTATGCTTCTGCTTCTTCCCAGACCAGCATTAAAGAGGGACAGCTCTTGAAGCAAACCAGTTCTTTCCAAAGATGGAAAAAGCGCTACTTCAAACTTCGAGGCCGAACGCTTTATTATGCAAAGGACTCAAAGGTAATTCAGGAGACACTTAGCTGCAAATATGAGGTTGTGGATGGACTTTATCTTGAAGCTCACTGTTACATTACTTGGTCTATGTGCATTCAGTATAAATGGGATCCTTCTTGGACCAGATCCCAAAGGAAGTTCATTTGAGCCCATTTCATGGAATATTCCTTCAGGACAGTCTTAAGGGAAAATTTCCAGTGAAAATTTCCAACCTCTTTCCTTCCATTTAGAATGGAACATTAAGCATAACCATATAAGATAGAAAAAAAACCCCTCAAAATTTGGGATTTACTTTCTTTGTTGCTACTTAGCCCCTATTAAGTCTGGCCTTAAGAGAGGGAACTGGTAAGACTTCATGCTCTGGGTTCATCTGTGTTCTTTGGTATAACAAAGTTCTAGCATATTCTGGTAGAATGCCTATTGACAACATGAATTGTTGAGAAGAAGCTTAAAATAACCAAGACTTGAAGTAACATATGTAACAGTTGACTAGGAAATGAATTGTGTATCATTTTGGCAGAAAAAAAATTTGTAGTGAGGAGGTTCTGTTTGAAACTAGTATTTGGAGCTGGAGAGATAGACAGCAGGCAGAATGCTGGCCTTTCACACAGTTGACTGGGTTCACAGTCAACCAGGGATTGATCCCTGGCATTCTGTATAGTCCCCAAGCACTAGCAGGAGTGGTCCATGAGCACAAAGCCAGGGTTAAACCCTGAGCACGAGCAGGTGTGGCCCCCCCAAACCCAAACGAACAATGCAAAAGTCACTCTGTAGGCCCTTAAGTACTGCTGGACTCACCCTGGACTTCCCTGATACCCCAGGGCCGAGGAACATTGCCTTCTTGAGATCCTTGAGCCAGATTTGTTGAGATTTACCAGGAATGGCCTCTTCGCCCACTGAGCATACTTTGTGAAGTTTCCTCCCCCACCCCCCAAAAAAACAAAACACACAGAACTGGTATTCTGTTTTTGTTTTTGTTTCCCAAAACAAACATTAAGATTCTTGCTACTGTGCCAGTGAAATAATTGACGGTTTACTTATTTGAAAATGTATGGTCCTAATATAATCAGTAGGGTCACATACCAAGAAGTAAAGAATAAATAAGCTTAATTTTTAGTCTGTGCAGCTGTAGAAGTAAAAACCAAATAATGTAATCTTATTTCACAAGTCATTATGTTCTAGGCTGGCCCTGATCTGGCTCCATCCTGACTTTGCAAATTTATCTCCGAGCAGATTGATTGCTTGATAACCTTCTGCCTTGCCCCCATGCTTCCCATCTCTAGAATGACATGCCCTCAATCTCTGTTTGACAAAAGTCTTTGTTTAAAAAGTTTTTCTTTCAAATCATCTTTATTCCATCACTCACAAGAAAAAGAATTGGCCCTTGTTGGAGAAATTACCTGTGACCCTCATAGTATTTCATGATTTCCTTTCCACTTGTCAGGTCTTACATTAAAACTAATTAAGACTATTTTAATCTCCTGTGCTAGAGTATCGATTCTTTCTAGTTAAGAAACAAGTCTCATAGGCAGATTGGCGGATCTTGGCAGACTTGCATAATCCCCTGGAGATCCTATGGGCCCCTTGCCAGCAGTTATAAGTGCATTGTTACACCTGCAAGAACTGTAAATGTGCGAGCAATGAGCAGCTCACTAAAAGTGGGCAGAATGTATTTACCAGAAGTTTGTAATCTCATCTTGTACATTTTTAAGTTGTTATTTTTATGGTTTTTAACCATTGAGTTTTTTTTTTGAGACCACTTCTAAAAGTATAAAAGAGTGACTAGAGAGATAGTACAGGGGGTAAGGCTCTTGCCTTATATTCACCGGACACTGGTTTGATCCTTGGCACCGCATGTGGTCCTCTGAGAACTGCCAAGAGTGATCCCTGAGCACAGAGTTGGGAATGATTCCCAAGCACAAGTATGCAGGTGTGGTCAAAAACAAAGGGAGGGATGGAGAGGAAGAGAGAGGGAGAGAGAGGGAGGGAGGGAGGGAGAGGTAGAGACAAGGAGGGAGGGAGAGGTAGAGACAAGGAGGGAGGGAGAGGTAGAGACAAGGAGGGAAGGAGATGGGAAAGAGAGGGAGGGGGAGAGAGAGAGGGAGAGAGAGAGACAGAGACAGAGAGAGACAGAGACAAAGACAGAGAGACAGAGAGAGGAGAGGGAATAACATTTGGCATTGAACTGTGTCACTTTGGGATTTCTATGTTAGTCTCCTATACTTTATGATTTTACTCAAAAGTATCATATCATTGACTTCAAGTTTTCTTTATATCCCTTCTCTAATTCTTAACATAGGTTCATCTCCTGACTAGATGGTATGAAAATTATTGAAGAGCTTTGAATTTTGTTTTCATTTCATGTATTTGTATCCTTTTTCATTACAGTCTCTGATATTTGATGAAGTCGACCTCTCAGATGCCAGCGTAGCTGAAGCAAGCACAAAAAATGCCAACAACAGCTTCACGGTATGGTTCTATTCTGCTCCCTCCCTACTCAAACTTGCACAACGACCTTTCTTTTTCTTTTCATTCTTTCTTTTTCTTTTTTTTTTTTGGAGGGGGGTCACACCCAGCAATGCTTAGGGGTTATGCCTGACTCTGCACTCAGGAATTACTCCTGGCTGTGCTCGGGGGACCATATGGGATGCTGGGGATCTAACCTGGGTTGGCCACATGCAAGGCAAACACCCTACCCACTGTGCTGTCATCACTTCTACACCAGATCATGACCTTTCTTGTTCATGCATAGAATTCCATTTTCACTTGCCAGCTAGTTTTGGTCAGCTCGCATAGGTTGAAATTACTATCAACACAATAAACCTTGTACCTATATTGTATGGGCTGATATGAAGTACCATTTATGATTGATTGGGTCAATGAATGACTATTAAATGTATTTTTTAAATTATATATTTTATTTTCCCGGGCGAGAATGACAGCACAGCGGATAGGGCATTTGCCTTGCACACGACCCATCCGGGTTCGATTCCTCCGCCCCTCTCGGATAGCCCAGCAAGCTACTGAGAGTATCTCGCCCGCAGGGCAGAGCCTGGCAAGCTCCTCGTGGCATATTCGATATGCCAAAAACAGTAACAAGTCTCACAATGGAGACGTTATTGGTGGCACTCAAGCAAATCGATGAACAGGATGACAGTGACAGTGACAGTGACAGATATATTTTTCCCAGGCCTTTAAGTTTTGTTGTTCAGTTTTTTCTCTTTAATATCATTCTTTAATTCTGTTCATGAATAGTCAGAAAGTTTGTTTTACCTTCAGCCTGAAGAGTAGTGCTTTTCTTTTTGTACTTCTACTCTAGTTATAGTTCAAGCTGTCATCTTCTTACTTCAGCAATTTTATTTGTTACTTACTTGAACATGTCCTCTCTTCCAGTGAATTCTTTTTCAGCCACACATGCTTTAAAGGTCTCATGCAGCTCTAACTTCATCTTACAGTTTTAAAAATTGTGCCTAAGAATTCAAGTATTACTCATTATTTGTCTTCATAGACTCCCCTGTATAATCTCCGGGTGGCCAGGGGAGGCCCGATGGCTCTCCCCCTCGCTGCCTGGGTTGCATGGTGGTTGGGCCACTCACCCAGCCGGGGCGGCCCGTGCCATGGGGCAGATGGAAGAGGAAACGAGGGCCAAGCCGGTTGGTTGGTCACTTGCCGTTTATTCCATTCTCCCCAAGGGCCAGTTCCAGTCTCTCTGAGGCTCCCATTCTAGCCTCACACTGCCCCTCATTCCCGTCTCCTCCCGTCTCTCCCGCTCATCTCTCCACGCTCCATCTTGCTCCCTGCTCTGTCTCCCAACAGCTCCAACTCTCTAGTCTCTCCATCCCCAGCACTGGGGGTAGAGGCTATGCCCAGTCGAGCAGCAAACTCAGCATAAGAAAGCCCTTCCTTTGCTCAAGTGCAAAATACCACATAAGGTGTTTTTCTCCATCCCTCAGCCCAATAACTTAACTAACATCTTAATTAACATCTTAATTCTACTTGTTGATATTAGTTATTTTTGTATGGACACAGTAAGAGGTATATTGAGGCTTGTAGGGCAGCTCTCCTGGGAGCATCTTGCCTCAACAGACTCACACTGCAGTGCTCAGGTCGGATTAATCATTCCTAATCCTAGCAGGGAGGGTCTGAATCTAGTTAATACTTTTTGGATCATGACAGAATTTGTCCATGATGAAGCTCTAAACTTATAGTTAAGCATTATGGCACTTTGGCCAGGCCTATCTCGATGCCAGGGTAGCACATAGCTCACCGCTTGCCCTGAGTTCATCCAGTCCCTCGTAGGGATCCTGCTTTGGGAGGGGTACTAGGAAGTTAGGGCAACTGAGAGTTAAGTCGAGGGAACAGATGCCCAGAAGGAAAATATCATTTGGAGTCAATTAACTCTCATGTTACAAAAGTATAGCATTAACTGTCTTCTTGTGTCTATACAAAAAGGTCATTGCTCTGAATTAACTGTGCAGAGGACTTAAGGAGAAGAGAAAAACAATATTTACAAGCTAACAGAGCACAAAGAAAGAAGTCACAAATAAACACAGAGGAATAGGAGCACTGTGATGCGAGTAACCCAAATAAACCTAAGCTTCCTGTGGCAAAGCAGAAAAGACAAATCAATGTTATCCTACACTCCCTCAATGTAGCATTTCTGTTTCTGTGCTTTTCATGTTCCAGGGGAACATGAAAAGCTTGAATGATTCCTGTGTCATCTATAGATTTTGTCATTCTATCAGTTCTTTGATGTTTATCTCATTTCTCATTCCTCGACTTTTGTTCAAAAATATGAGTACTCAGTATGTGCCTGGCATCTGTGCAAAGCACAAGAGACTTCTAAATGAATATATACATATATATAAATACACATGTATTTTACTTATATGTATATATGTATATAATGTATGTAGGTGGGCATCTAATGTCATGTGCCTCAAAATGTTCAGTTTATTGAAGTTCTCTGGAGTTTTTTCTTTTCATAGCTATATATTCCTTAGTATCTCTGAAATGCATTGTTACTACTGTGTTGTTACTAAAGGAGTTATTCTTTTTTTTTTAATTTATTCTTTTATTGAATCACCATGTGGAAAGTTACAAAGCTTTCAGGTTTAAGTCTCAGTTATACAATGCTCGAACACCCATCCCTTCACCAGTGCACATATTCCACCACCAAGAATCACAGTATACCTTAAAGGAGTTATTCTTAATTCCTGATATTAGCCACACTTCAAGTCCCTGTTCTAGGCAGCCACAACTGCTGACAGTATTGTATGTCTGTTCCGTAGTGCACCAGTACAGGGAAGACAGACGCAGAGCAGTTCCTTGATAGAGATGTCAGCATTGAGAAGGAGGGGAGGAAAAGAAGCAGTTTTGATTTCATCCTCTGGTTTATGGGCTATGTGGGATAATTCATGTTTACCTTGAGAATTGGAAAGCCAAGAATAGAATTCTTGGAAAATGTTTAAATCTAAGGTTTGCCCAGTGAAATCTGAGAGAGAACATTCTGAAGTGTAGAAGGAGCATAGGGAGATAACGATGTTATGAAGTCCAGCGGGAGAGTTTCAGAATGGAAGCTGTTAAGGGTCAAATGCTGTAGAGCTGTGAAATCAGAGAAGAAAAGTGGTGGTTGAACTTGGGAGCTTGTTCATTTGGTTGCATCTGCCGAATGTGAATAGTTTCGATGGAGGAGTTGGAGCATAGATGGCATGTGTTAGGCTGTGCAGTGAATTTAAAGTGAAAAGACAAAGGGAGGATACTTCTTCTAAAAGTTTGGCTGTAAAAAAGAAGAACAGGTTGAAATAGAATAATGTTATGGAAGAGAGTTTTAGTTTCATTACTGTTCTTTTGCCTTAAAAGAGGATTTTGAATGTATTTGTATGAAGAGAGGAAAGAATTGTTATAATCAAAAGTTGAAGCTTTGGAAGAGAGGGAGTAATTGGGGGAGTGAGATAGTGGAGTAAACTGAGGGGAGAGAACTAGAGCCCAGGCAAAGAGGAAACAGAATTGGAGACAGAAAATCTCTGAAAGTAGGTGTGGGCAGGAAGTTCATATATTTAAAAGCCAAAAGTATTATTTTTTTATTCATTTATTTTTTATTTTATTTTTATATTTTGCTTTTTGGGTCACATCTGGTGATGCACAGGGGTTACTCCTAGCTCTGCACTCAGAAATCACCCCTGGCAGTGCTCAGGGGACCATATGGGATCCTGAGAATTGAACCTGGGTTAACTGTGTGCAAGGCGAACACCCTACCCGCTGTGCTATTGCTCCAGCCCCAAAAGTACTATTTTAAAATAAAGTTGAAGCAAGAATTATTTGTTATGAATTAAGGTTTAAAAGGATCTGCAGGGGCTGGAGCAATAGCACAGTGGGTAGGGCGTTTGTCTTGCATGCGGCTGACCTGGGTTCAATTCCCAGCATCCTGTATTGTGTCTCCAGCACTGCCAGGAGTAATTTCTGAGTACAGAGCCAGGAGTAACCTCTGGGCATCGCTGGGTGTGACCCAAAAAGCAAATAAAATTAAATTAAAAAAAATAAAAGGATCTGCAGTGGCTTCTTTGAAGAATGAGAATTGAAATTGAACAGAAGATAATAAAGTAGTAAAAGGTGTCTTTGAGATTGGAATTCAAGTTTAGTAATGTTCTTAATTTCTGTGCTTATAGCCTTTTCTCTTTTAAGAAGTTAGAGAACAATATCTAGATTTAGCCATAGTCAGTGGTCTAAGGGATCAGGAAGAGAGACTTATGAATTCTAGAATATTTGAGTACTCAATAATTTGCCTATTTTTCTCCTTTGAATTCTGTCTTATACTTTTTGTCATGATACAAATCCAGAGTATTGAATTTCAGGCACAATAACATTGAAATATTATTAAGGTAATGTGGTTTTTATAATAATGTTTATATTTTTGCATTTGTTGTTGAATTTGGGCTCTTCAGTTCTTAGAGTTTACTTAGGATAACCAAGAGGACGTGTAGTATTAAAGATTTCTGGGCTCTCTTACTAACCCACCACTGAAGTTCCCAGAGCCTCCTCCACTGTCCCTTGACCACTTCTAGTCTGTCCTATATCTGCCGCTTCCCAGCCCCTGACAACAAACTGTTGTCAGAGTCCAAGAATTTGTTTTCACTGGAGACTGTCCATTCCCTTTGTTTCTTTATATACCACATACAAATGAATTTATTTTGTATTTGTCCTTCTTGTTGTGTCTTGATTTCACTTAGCACACCACTCTCTAGATCCATCAGAGTTATAACAAAGGGCAAGATTTTATCTTTTCTCACAGCCGAGTAATAGTTTGTTGGTATATTTGGTATTTATCACACAACTTCTTTATCTCTTTATCTTGTTTGTGGGCATTGGGGTTGTTTCCAGGCCCTGGATATTGTTAATAATAATGAGCATAGGCGAGGCACTATATTCTAAACAGAAATATTAACTACAGAGGAAGATAGGTAGTCAATATTTTTTAAAAAATGGTTTGAGGAGTCATTGGATTATCTGAACATTAAAGGTGACTTTTATTTCGTTAAAAATTTGGGGAAATTGCATCAAAAAAATGGGGCGAAGAAATGAACAGAAACTTTACCAAGGAAGAAATACGAATGGCCAAAAGGCACATGAAAAAGTGCTCTGCATCACTAATCATCAGAGAGATGCAGATCAAAACAACCATGAGATACCACCTCACACCACAGAGACTAGCACACATCCAAAAGAACAAAAGCAACCGCTGTTGGAGAGGATGTGGGGAGAAAGGGACCCTTCTTCACTGCTGGTGGGAATGCCGACTGGTTCAGCCCTTCTGGAAAACAATTTGGACGACTCTCAAAAAATTAGATATTGAATTCCCATTTGACCCAGCAATACCACTGCTGGGAATATATCCCAGAGAGGCAAAAAAGTACAATCGAAACAACATCGGCACATGTATGTTCATCGCAGCACTGTTTACAATAGCCAGAATCTGGAAAAAACCCGAATGCCCCAGAACGGATGACTGGTTGAGGAAACTTTGGTACATCTATACAATGGAATACTATGCAGCTGTTAGAAAAAAGGAGGTCAAGAATTTTGTAGTCAAGTGGATGGGCATGAAAAGTTTCATGCTGAGTGAAATGAGTCAGAAAGAGAGAGACAGACATAGAAAGATTGCACTCATCTATGGTATATAGAATAACAGAGTGGGAGACTAACACCCAAGAACTGTAGAAATAAGTACCAGGAGGTTGACTCCATGGCTTCGAGGCTGGCCTCACGTTCCGGGGAAAGGTCAACTCAGAGAAGCGATCACCAACTACATTGTAGTCGAAGGCCATGTGGGGGAAGGGAGTTGCGGGCTGAATGAGGGCTAGAGACTGAGCACAGTGGCCACTCAACACCTTTATTGCAAACCACAACAGCTAATTAGAGAGAGAAAACAGAAGGGAATGCCTTGCCACAGTGGCAGGGTGGGGTGGGGGGGAGATGGGATTGGGGAGGGTGGGAGGGACACTGGGTTTACGGGTGGTGGAGAATGGGCACTGGTGAAGGGATGGGTTCCCAAACTTTGTATGAGGGAAGTATAAGCACAAAAGTGTATAAATCTGTAACTGTACCCTCACGGTGATTCTCTAATTAAAAATAAATAAATTAAAAAAAAATTTGGGGAAATTGGAGCTGGAGTGATAGTACAGTGAGTAGGGTGTTTGCCTTGCTCGTGGCCGACCCGGGTTCGATCCCAGGAATACCATATGGGCCCCCAAGAACTGCCAGGAGTAATTCCTGAGTGCAGAGTCACCCCTGAGCATTGCCAGGTATATGACCCAAAATGCCAAAAAGAAATTGAGGAAATGTGACATGTCTTTGTAGTACTTTTTAATTACTGCAGAATTATGTTGAAGAGGCAGCAAATTTGATATTACTGCTCTGTGCGAGAGAAAGATTTGGGGTCTGGGTAAAGATTTAACTTCACCGAGGTACCATTTCATTCTGAAAGGGGACCTTTAACCCCAAGCCATGTGATATAATAGGCCTTTCTGGGGTTACGGTTCTCCCCAGAGTCCAGATCACTCTCCAGGTGAGCTGAAAGGGACCTTCATGCAGAGCATTGTCAGAGCAGACACGGTGCAGAGTGCTGAAATGAACTTCGAAAGGTTCACTGACTAATCACTATGCACATTGAAGTATAGAATTTGGGCTCCTCAGTTCTTGGAGTTTACTTAGGATAACCAAGAGGATGTGTAGTGTTAGAGATTTCTGGGCTCTCTTACGTGCTTGACACCTGGTTATTATTCTACAGAGCAAAGTGGCTATTCTTTAGGAGTGTCATTGGCGAGATATTTGCATGGGGTATGTATGGGATGAAGTGAGGGAGATGTGGGGACTGAAATTTCTTTGTAGGCACCAAGATATTTTTTTCTTCACCACAAGGCTAATGCAGTGGCCTGTAGATGTGGGAAAGGCAATAAATATTTGTTGCTGAATTAAAGAATGTGCCCTGTTGGAGGGCATATTGAAGAATTTTTGTGAACTCAGATTTTTCTTTGGGAAGAATGTCATTGCAAATTTTATATTAGAGAATACAAGTTCCCAGTTCCCTTGTTCAACTATTCTAAGGTCATATTTGTATCTTCATTGATTGTTGTTCATACTGTCGTAAAAACATTATTTTCAGCCTCCACATAATTGTTAGATGCCTAATAGCAGCAAAGCTCAAGTTTCTAAAATACCTGTGTTAAATTATATAAATGATACCACATTAATATAAGAAATTGTTTTGGCTTTTGAAAAAAGACACATTGGACTGGAGCAATAGTATAGTGGGAAGGGCGCCTGCCTTGCATGTGGCCAACCCGGGTTCTGTCCCCAACATCTCATATGATCCCCTGAGCACCACCAGCAGTGATCCCTGAGTGCAGAGGAGGGAGTAAGCCCTGAGCATTGCCATGTTTGACCCCAAAACCCAACCAAACCAACAAAAAAATCTTGCATACAATTTAGGTAGCTTTAAGCTCTAAAGAGTGATCATTTATAAGTTTGGATGCCTAATCCCTTTTCTGTTACAGGCATCAGACTTTTAGCACTGAAATACGACTGTTTCTGTGGGTATACTTATCTTTCATGTGGTGATGTAGCATATTTTCTAAAAGCTCATAATAGCTTTGCGAGGTATTTCTCAGAAATTCATTCATTCACTTGGCAAAATGTTTCTCAGAAATACACCTCAAAGCTATTAGGAGCTTCCTCAGACTAAAGTTCTAGGGGATAAGAAATGATTAGTCTTTTCATAGCTAAGCATTTAAAAATCTTTGGGGAAGGTGTAAGATAGGAAGAGAAGAGCTGTGCTTTTATCTCCGCTTCCACTAGTAGCTTCCCAGCAACTTTTTCCAGGGGACTTTCTGAAGTAAATAAAACCAAGAACCAGTGAGCATATCCCTGAGTATTCTGGCAACTCTGTAGCTCTGGGAATCCGAGCTCGACTCATAGTCATACTATGGGAATACTAGCACATAGGTTGTTTCTCAGAGGATTGGTCGTGGTATGGTATACACTAGAGGCTGGGAGAGAAGGCTCACCATTTAAAAGAATTGAACCTGAGGACTTCAGGCACAGTCCTGTGTTCAGTATTTCCACTTTCACTCTAGCCTGGCTTGGTCTTGCTGAAGATAGAATATGGTGCTTCTCATGCATAACCTGCCGTCTTCTGCTCTCCGTTCTGCTGCTGTTCCCCTGGGCTGTTGCAATGAAGCTGGCTCCCAGTCCAGAATTTCCCTTAGATATTCATTTACTCTGCACGTTTTTACTGAGAGCTTGCTATATGTGTGACACAACTTACTAATGTCTGAATATATAGCACGATAGCACTGTTGTACCGTTGTTCATCGATTTTCTCGAGTGGGCACCAGTAACATCTCCCTTGTGAGACTTGTTGTTACAGTTTTTGGCATATAGAATATGCCACTGGTAGCTTGCCAGGCTCTGCTGTGCAGGCGGGATAGTCTCGGTAGCTTGCTGGGCTCTCAGAGGGGCAGAGGAATCGACCACATGCAAAGTGAACGCCCTACCTGCTGCGCTATCGCTCCAGCCCAGTTAGTTACAAATGTGTATTTTGCTCTACATTAAGACTAGGTCTTGTCTCAGCTTCAAATACATGGTCCTGAGCTGACTGATGTTGTTACTGTCACAGTGTTCCCAGAGACAGCAGCTGCAGTTAAGTGGATTAAATTTCCAGATTCCATCTTCTTCCCTGATAGTGTCTGCAGGAAAGCAAGGATGCCTTGGTAGTTGAACCAGTAGCCCCAGTCTTGCCCAGTTATACCGAAGCTTCCAGTTTTGCAGACTGCCATGGAAAGATTTCTTAGGCTTTGCCTGTCTCCCCCATAGCCCTAGTGGAAGGAGGGCGACGATGTGCTTCATTATGGCTTTTCCATAGCCGAACGCCTTATTGAAATCTCTCTTTGGTACCGTAGTCATTTAGTTTGATGTCCGATACCTGTTTGTGCAACAGAATGAAGCCTATGTGCTACAAAAATGGTATCCCATCTCACTGAAGTACCTCCTGGAAAAGGGGCTTAATGTACGGAAGGGAACAACTGGCAGTGATTAAAAACAGCATCAACAACACCATGTATTTGTGGGTGTCAGTCAGTGCGGTCAGTATTCTCTGCTCATCTGACAAAAGCAGCAGAAACCTGAAAGAGTTTTGGGTCTTCTAGCTTTTGTCCTCACTGGCAGTGGGACCTGTTTGCCATGAACTTTGATGTCCTAGATCTCTAAGGAATTCTGACAGAATCTTTCAGGCTCTGTTTTGAAAGTGGGAATAGTAGAGAGTCCTACTCATTTCGGAAACTCTCAGAATGTTTGCAGTCCTGTCCCCTCTGAGCTCTGCAGGCCTGCCTAGAGACTTCACTCAACCTGACAGATCTGTTAAGTGCACACTAATCGGTCTCTTGCCTGTCACACCTGGTTTTAGTGACAAGTCTCGAATCACACATTGTATTCTGTATGAAATGCTCTAAAAATGAGCAATTGTGATAATAATCAGATTCTGGCTTCACTGATAGCTTCTACTTGTTTTGTAAAATATAAATTTTAGATTTTCTCTGAATATTAAAAATAATTAAAAATAGTGTTGGGGAAAGCTGTAAGATTTTTAGATTGTAAGGTGTTATAGTGTAGATGAGAAAAAAATCAGTAATTTGTTTCTGAAAACCCTTTGTTCTGTCTGATAGCTCAAAATAGCAAGTAATGAGCAGCTGTTTTCAATTTTATATATTCCGTATTCTAGTACTAAAGTCCATGAATATATATATTCCGTATTCTAGTAAGTCCATGAATATATATTCCGTATTCTAGTAAGTCTAGTAAGTTCTTTCTCTTCAATAGAGAGTCAAGGGTCAGAATTTCATAAACTTATGTAGCTAATGAGTCACATAATTGAAAGCCTGTTGCTTTTATGAGAATGGTAGAACTTAATATTTTTAGACCTCTGTTATTCTGAGTGTGGTAACAATAAGTACCAATTTAAGTAATAGGACTTATTTCGATCTGGATATTCTTTGTAAATCTTCATCACCTTACAAAAGAGAAGAAACTATATGCAAAACAGTGTACCTGATCACAGTGTTTGCATTTATCATACAAAGTCAACCCTCATGATAGTTACTAGGTTAATTATTTTTTGTTGTTATTGTTGGTGGTGGTGTTGTTGGGGTGTGTGTGTGTGTGTGTGTGTGTGTGTGTGTGTGTGTGCATGTTTTTCAGTGCCAGTGGTTGAACCCAAGGCTTCCCTCACACAGGCAAGGCAAGAGTTCTCCTACAGAGCCATTTCCCCAGCCAATGCTAATTATCTTAAATGGAAGAGAGCAATTTTGGTTGTCTTCTGCATTGTGGCTTGTCTCAAACAAGAATTTAATTTAAGACAAAGTAATCAAAGAAAGACTTTCAGTTTAGTAATTTCTGTCTTAAATTATTTCTGGGGTCTTGGGATCCAGTTTAAACTTGGCCATGACCAGAACTCAGTGCATGGAGGTAAAGTCAGGTCTTTGCTTAACGGAGGCCAAATTGTATTCTGTTCCACAACAGATAGCCAGAGTCAGGAGCAAATCTTCCTATTGACCACAGGTAGGTAAGTGAGGTTGATATTCTAAGTTTTCTTATGTTTTCACTTTTGTTGGTTGTTACAGAGTGATACTTGATTTAGAGACAGCATTTGTGAAGGCTTTTAGACAGCCCTGACATTCATATTATGTTAACTGGCCAAGATTTATAAAGGACTTGACATTTGTCTCAGGATACTTCCAGTAATTTCTGATCAAATGCCTCCCCACCCCCCCAGTGTGTAACTGGACACAGAAGTAGGTCTTTAAATATTGGAGAAAAGCAAAGTAGTAGCAAAACTTTTCAAAAAAGAGCTGACATACTAGAAAAGATGTGGCTACATGGTAACCAGACCCTTTGACATCAGAACTGAATTAGGTCTGAAAGCAAGTGATAATTTCCATGATTCAGATACTAGGCATGGCCCAGAGACAGGGTCTGTCTGCATTGATGAGTACGATGTCTTGATTCTGCAAATGAGGTGCTTTTCTACACTTCACTAACTCTTTGCAATAATCTATTGCAATGTTGTTTAGAATGAATATCAGACAGTGGGACAGCTACTAAGGTAGGAACCAGAACTCACACAAACCTGCTGCTAATATTTTATGTCGAAAGAGTGGGTATTCTGTGTGTTGTCTGTCCCTCTGTAAGTCCTATGTATCTGATCTTTGCAAGACTAATAGGCTGAGTGACTTTATTGAGTGACTCCTAAGGTTTATTTTCTGTACAAATATTGACCATTTTCCTTTTTAGAATTCCTTCAGTTCTATCTTTCAGCATTGAGTTGCACAACCATATTATTAGATCTGCCCATTTTTAAAACCTTACAGCTCACAGAATGAGATAAGCTGTCAAGACAGCAGCTAAACCTTTCTGGGAGAGACCTTTGTAAGGATTCAGGAATTGTGTGTATGTGTGTGTGGAATGCTGTGTAAACTAAGCAATAGAGTGAATCGACTTTCTGGATGTGCATTTATAAACAGCATACATTGAGCTCCAAAATTTATTCAGTGGGAAGATCCAGATGGGAGACACTGTGTAAAGTGTGTATCTTTGTGTCTGTGTACAAGCATGCATGGATTTTAAAACAAAACATACTTGTTTCATATTCAGTGACTGTCTCTGGTGAGAGACACAGACTAGTAAATATTTATTTGCCTTCAGGAAGGCATATTTATTTGCCTTCAGGAAGGGAACTTGAGGGGTTCGAGAGGTAGTACATGGATAGAGCACTTGCCTTGTACCCTGCCAACCTGAGTTCGATCCCCAGCACTGCCAGGAATAATTCCTGAGCACAGAGCTAGGAATGATCTCTGCGCAACACCAAGTGTGTTCCCTCCCCCTCCCTACCCCAACCTCCCCACCCCCCATAAAAAAGAAGGGAACTCAGTAGCTGAGTACACACTTGAGAGGAAAACGTCGTTTTTATTCTGAATATATTTGAATTTAGGTCATTATCAACAAGTGCTTGCTACTATTTTTTTTCTAATCTTATTTTCATAGAGTTGTTCACAATAATGGATTCCATTCAGTATTTTGACACCAGTTCCACCACCATTACTCCTTAGTACCACCATTATTTTGAATTTTCCCGCCACCACTCAAATCTGCCAAACAGGCGGATGCTAGATAACTTATTTTGTATTGCTTATTATGAATAGTATGAGATGTTGTTCAACTGTGCTCCTAGGATTCTAAAATTTTAGATAAGGTCTGGAGAAATCTCTGCAGCAAGCTGCTCGGTTTCGAGATTCTTTTGTGTCTCGCTGCATCATGGCTG
This sequence comes from Sorex araneus, assembly GCF_027595985.1. Classification (NCBI taxonomy): domain Eukaryota; kingdom Metazoa; phylum Chordata; class Mammalia; order Eulipotyphla; family Soricidae; genus Sorex; species Sorex araneus. The sequence goes on along the minus strand of NC_073302.1, from coordinate 249,547,634 downwards.
TTAAGGTGCTTAAATAGGAGCCAGAGGCAGTTCTTGGGCATACACCCAGGGTCCTGTAGGGATCGGGAGGGGAGAAGGACCGGTTCATTCCCTATCCCTCGAGGCCTGGAGTTTGCAGTCACTGATCCCACATACTTGGACTTTTCATTGGGTTCTGGAAGTTGATGGCTGCCAGGATTCTTAGGGGGCAGGTGGAGGGACGACGTCTCCTTCCCTCTGAGGCACCTGGTGAAATTGGCTTGGTTCAGGATCAGAGGCATCTCTGCAGTGAGCTGCTGGGTTCTGAGATTCTTTAGTGTGTCTCTCAACTCATTTTTCAGAAAGGTAGTGCCACATGGAAGCCTTTTCTGGATGCTTCCTCTCGGATGTATTCTATGGGTGGTGGGTTGTTTTCAGTAGGAAAACCAACTTAGACCCTGTCACAGCATCCAAGAAAATAAGAATAATGGTGCATTATCAGGACATGTGCAATGGCAGGGAAGGAATGGGTGAATAGAGAGCTCACGGATGTACTGGAGACTGGGGGAAGGGAAGAAGGAAATGAACGCAGAGTTAATTGAGTCGGTGATGGGTGGACATATTAATGATGGTTTTAAGAGTAGAAAATGAGAATAAGAGGTTTTTCTTTGGGGGGTGAGTAATGAAAAGAAGCCTCTAGTTTTGGACATTGTGAATTTGTAATGATAGTATGATTACTTGAGAGGCTAGCAATCAGTTGAGATGCTTTGCAAATGAAATGACTTAAGTGCTTTTAATATCACTTGTGTGGGTCTCTAAAGCTTCCAGAATATTCATATATTCCTTAAATATAATTATGGTATAATGGAAAAATTTAGGATTTAGAAATGTTTTAGTTTTGTGGTGACCAATGCAAGCAAAATAATTTGTTTTATTCTAAAATTTTCCATTATATACATGTCTTGTACAAAGCGTTTTATGGTTTTGAATCAGAAGAGCTTGTACCAAGGGAGGAAGACTAATGCATTCTCATCTCTGGTACAGTCTCAACATATTAAATAAATGGTAAAACGTTTATTGTGTCCATTGACTAATACTCACTAATGATTTATAGTCGAAATGTATGTGACAGTGTGCACAAATAATTTCTGAAATTGTGATCTCTGTTATGATTATTATTGACCTAAGCCATCCTCAGTTGCAATCTACAATTATAGATACTTTAAATACAATGCTATATATGAGTATATATCTTACTGATATTTTGATATTTTATTCCCTAAGGGTACTTGATTTGCAGAGACTTGTACATACTAGGAAATTTAATTATTACTTTTCTTCCCCACCTGTGCAGGTAGAAAAAAAATAATTTTAAGCACAGTGATTTACCATAATGCTATTGATAGAGTGTCATGCACACGACATTCCAACACCATACTCTCCTCCAGTGTCTACTGTCTCTCAACTCACTGTTCTCCCCATCCCTTCACCATGGTAAGCTCAATCTTAGGGTTGCTGCTGTCAAAATGACCAACTTGACTGGTCACTTCAATGCTCAGGCCTTAGTGGTGCAGAGTTGCTTGAGCCTGGCAGTGCTGGGAACCAATCGGAGCCACAGCTGGTAAGGCACAGGGTACCACACAATGCTACACATCGAATTCAGACCCCCTCTGCAGGCAAGGCACAGAGACGTGACCACTGAGATACTTAATTTACCTTATTAGGAAGTTGTGCTTTCTTAGTCATGAAGTGGGTTTTGCTTCAGAAAGTCAAACTCGTCTGGTGACCGGAAAGCAGAGCAGGCCATTGGAGAGAAGGAAACCAAAATGTTCTGAAGAAGCTGTGGGTGATGGATGTGTTCAATAGATTGTTTATGATTTTGGTTTCATAGATACACGAACATCAGAGTATTAAGAACTTGTTAGATCAGTAAAACTGCTCTAAATGTTTTTTCTTCTAGAAGGAAACAAATAGGTTTTGTGGCATGGATGTGACTTAAGCGGTGGAGCACATGCCTCCTATGTTTGAGGCCACCAATTCCATCCTTGGCATGGAATGCCCCCCGCACATCCAGCTCTACTGGAAGTGGTCTAAATTTTTTTTAAGTAGGTTTTTGTAACCTCCTGAACTCACTGTAAGAGGTTATTGAGACTCGAGAGTTAGGGGATTAAGGTTAGCTGACCCTTCATCAGCTAAGTCTGTACAAGCAGTCTTCAACGACTGGTCCATGTAACAGGTGCCTGGAGAGAGATTGAAAACTCATGGTCTCCCACTTTGGGTATACCACCAGCCCATTTACCAGTATACAGGACAGGTGTCGTCCACAGATGTAAGAAGGTTGAAGAATACTGGCCTGTCCCACCCCATCTCAATCAGTGGTCAGAAGCATTTCTTCATTAGCTTCTGTTGACGTTTCAGAGCAAACATTACTGTATAATGGTTTTAGATTTGGGGAAAAGAGGTAGGTTAGAGATCTTTGGGTCCTGATGGATATTGTCTGCAAACTAAGTTCAAGGCCAATGGTTGAATAAAGCCTCTGCATAAAAGGAGTCTTAGCACACCCATGTTTCTTTTATTCTTAGTTCCTTAGAGAGCTTTGTTGGGTATTACCCAGTGCTTGGGCACATTTTTATCATTGTGAACAATTATATTATTTATATATAAAATTACATTATATATGCTATGTATAACAATTACATTATGTATTTCTATATAAGATTTACATTTATATGTATATATAATTAAGATAACAAAAATTCAGTGTAATCCCGATGAACTCTCAGCTCCTCCTATAATTTAGATGTTGCCAGATTTGCTTTATCTATATTTTCTTATTTTATCTTGAAATATCTTAAAGTAAATCATTGTATTTGAAGCCCTCATTTTGCACGCATCCCTAAAATATGATTTGATACATTTTAGCTCTGCCTCTTGGTAGTGCTTCTCAAATACAGCGTGGGTATGTATGTATGTATATATGTATGTATGTATGTATGTATGTATGTATGTGTGCAGAAGCTGCAAACAATAAAAAAGAATAACTTTCATTAGCCTGCAATAATAGTGGTGTTGTGTTGCTGATAACTCACGAGGGATATTTGCCGATTGTGTACAAGTTTATCTTTCGTATTTGGTTATTTCCTCCAGTTGTTATAACAAAATTAACTTCATACTTAGTTTACCAATATAATTGGAGAATCAGTGAGATGCTGTCTTTTTGTCGTCATTTGTAGTATCTCTTTATACAGAAAGACTGCTATCGGCAAGGATATTCTGCTTTTATAATCCTGAGATTATTTTTCTCTTTCTATAATTGATTGCTGTCTAATTATGCTATGTATACAAAAAATTTTCCACTAAAATTTTTGAGTAGTCACATTTTGGTACATTCATAAATTAATACTGTTTCCTATATATGCTACAGAACTCTAAATTATTTATGTATAGGTGGCTATTTGATTTGAGCAGGATTTTTAAAATAAATATAAGATTCAGATGATATGTAATTTCTCCCTAGATAGAAAAATAAGTGGCAGTGGATCAATAACCCTTTGTTGTGTCTTCATTTATTCAGAGGCCCTATGAGGGTGCTGGATATGACATTACAGTAATGCCCCCCAAGATTAATAATAAAAATCAGAATAATGAAGTGACTTTCTGATTTCTTTGTTGATTTGTCAATGGAGGATGTAAATAATGTGTCCTGTATAGAAGTCTAAACATGTTTTCTAAACAAATAGCTATGAATGTTTTTAGATCATCCTTGAAAAGGCAAAAGGAAGATGAGTACAAATCCCACATGCCATGATTAGGATTTCAGATTACTTGCACACTGCCCACAATAACAGAATTTCTTTATAAATTTTAGCAGTGGGTTAATAATGAACTTCTTACCTGTGTGTTTATACTCCTTTTAAAAAAATTTATTTTTAATTCATTGAATCGCCATGAGATACACCATTACAAAGCTGTTCATAATAGTGTTTTAGTCATACAATGTTTCAACATTCATGTCTCAACCAGTTTTATATTTACCACCACCAATGCCCCCAGTTTTCTCCTGCCACCCCCCAACATCCCTCCCATCCCCAGCAGCCTGCCTCTATGGCACACCACACTTTTCTGCTCTCTCTCTCTTTCTCTCTCTCTTTCTCTCTCCCCTTTTGAGCAATATGGTTTGCAATACACATTCTGAGAAGTCTTTGTGTTTGTTTCTTAACCTACTTTCAGTGCACAGATCTTATCCAGAGTGATCACTTTTACCTATCATTATCCTACTGGTCCCTTCTCTCTCCTCACTGCCTTCTCCCCTAGCACTTGAGGCAAGCTTCCAACAGAGAACCAATGGATTCTTGTATTTTATCATGGAGACAGTAAATCTCCATGTATAAGACAGTATAAGAGATTTCTAAGATGTTGTTACAGGTTAAATCTTCTGTATTTATATTTTGTTAATCAGGATTGGTTGCCTTCTCCTATTTGGACTGCTGCGACTGGTTTATCGATGTTGTAGCATTTGAGATATCAGGAAGGTACAACTGTAGTAGATTTTTACCTGTGTGGCAGCTTTGGTGTGTGGACGTGACTACTGCCAGGACTCCTGGGACTACAGGGAAGTGGAAGGAGGTAGCCCATCTTGATTCCAAGAAAGCCTAGAGACTTCAGTCACAAATCCTGAATAGTATCTGAATTTTCAACAGGTTAATTTCTTGGTGAGGTCCCTCCTGAGACATTGGAGCCTGTCCCCATTTGGGCTGACCCGCGCCCACTTTGAGGATGCCCTGGATGATTCAGCCATGCGTGGGTCGAAAAGATTTTCTGCAGCTCTTGATCTCTCTCTTTTGAGATTTATTTATGAGTCTCTGGAGCAGGGCTGGTAAATGAGTTTGCATGGTGAAGCCCAAGGGTGTTGGTGGACATGGCTCCCACAGACCTAAATTTGGACAGTTTAATTTCTCATGAAACTTGTTCCCGAGTTTATAGTCTGGCCAGAGACATAGTGCCAATTTGGGGGTGTCAGTAAGCTCAAGGGCATGTCAGGCGGCTAATGCTCTTACCTTAGCATACTGGAGGTGACAACCAAGGTTGTGACTAACCGAGGCTGGGGCTGGGATAGCAATGGTGCACAGCTTCGGTGCTCTGCAGGCGTTGGCAGTGGCTGCTATGTTGGACTCAAGAGCACTGTTCATTCATATGGAGTCAGTGGCCACACAGGCCAGCTGCTTGGAGCTCATTGCATATTGGAACAAAGCTATATTGCATCGTTTTAGGTATTAGCATGTTTGTGTTCCAGGGATTTCATGGGGCTGTTTAACTCTCTGAATGAGCACTTACTGCAAGCGCTGGAGTGTTTACAGCTCTATAACGAGTGTCGGTGTTACTGCAACAGTATGACAAGGTCTATCCTAAAATAAAATATTATTAACTCAGGTGGCACTGTTTAATTAAAATGTGGTATTTTCCTTTGGTGATCGTTAGAGAAATAATGATCATTGCAACATCTCAACTTCTCAGTCTTCTTTTAAAATACGAGTCCCTGTAGGGGAACATACACATTAAACCTGTATTCTCTGTTAACACCTGAGAAAAACTGCTTTCTTGGTCAGTAGTTGTCATCTCAGAAAATAGGTGGCACTGGAGGCAGTAGGATAGTGAAATGGGAAGTGTGTTGGATTCAGAAACAAATGCCTGGAGGGACCACTAGTGAGAGAAGTGTGTGAAGTGGCCAGCTGAAAAATAATAAGTTGAAGCAACTTGATTAAAGCAAAATGTCTAAATCAGGGATTTTTAGGGCCAGACCAATAGTACAGCAGGTAGGAAACTTGTCAGAAGTGATCTGTGAGCACAGAGCCAGGAGTAAGTCCTGAGCACCACCAGGTGTGGACGGACCCAAAACAAGAAATGGAGGGAGGGAGGGAGGGAGGGAGGGAAGGAAGGAAGGAAGGAAGGAAGGAAGGAAGGAAGGAAGGAAGGAAGGAAGGAAGGAAGGAAGGAAGGAAGGAAGGAAGGAAGGAAGGAAGGACTCAACTTGATGGCTTTACAGATTTCTATTTGGAGTGGCACGAGAGAGCATCATTTTGTGAGACGTGTTACATCATGTAAGATACTGTCGACGGAGACTGTGTCCACTTTATCCCACAAAAGGAATACTATTAGGAGCAGGCAAAGACAATAGAAATTTGGGTGCAGGGGTTTGCTAAAACAAACCATAGTGAGCCATACACTTTGAACCTTTCTTCACATCATCTATAACCCTGCCACGATTGAGGACTGTAAATTATAGGCTGCCACTACACTTTGGGGCTGATAAACTGATAAACATGCATAAGAATCACCTTTGTAGTTTTGCAAAACTTAAGATCACATTGAGAATTATCCACACTTACCTCAAGACAAGATTTTAATTCCAGAGTCTGTTTTGGTGTGTGGTTGGATATATCTTGTAAACATTCTTGGCCTGAGTTAGGTGCAGTGGTACTTTAATCTTTGAAACATGGGAGAAAGCATCTCTGCTCTTTAAAAAGTCACTTAAGATGCATGACTGGACTGCAGTTTGAACACATTTGAGTTGTCAAGGTGAATGATTTTATTCTATAAAAGAATGGGGAAGAAAAGAAGCATACATTGTTAAAGAGTTAAGTAGAGATTTTTTGAGGAAAGATGGGGGAGGTGGAGTTAAGTCTGAGCAGCTGGCAAGTTCAGATACAGCAAACCTAAAAGACCTAATTATATCTGATTCAGTCCTGCCAAAAGTCAGATTTATCCCTTAAATTCTAATAAGTTTTGATAACACAAAGTTGTGGTAGCACTACTCAGCTTTCTGTTTGTTTTGCTCCCCAAGAAGATCCCTTATGCATACGAATTTTTATTTCAACTGGGGCAGTTCAGGATTAATCACCAAAAAGAGAGCAAGTACCACAATAAGGCAAATGTGATCAATTCATTATAGAAAACCTCAGATAAGAATTAAGAATGTCCTGGGGCTGGGATGATAGTATAGTGGGTAAGGCGCTTTCCTTCATGCAGATGACCTGGATTTGATTCCTGGCACACATATGGTTCCTGAGCCCCAAGGCAGTCAGGAAAAGGTCTGAGAACTGCTGCATGTGGCCCCCACCTCCACCTTCCACAAGAGAAAAGAGGAATTTCCTAGTAAAAAAGGAGTTTAGGCATTAAAAATTCCTGGAAAGGCTACATACAGTGAATCTTCATTCTGGATTGAAGTGAATGACCCTAGAAGTGATGACCCTTGACTAGTTGAGGTGTGAAACTGGCATGTGGAACTCCTTCAGCACTGGACAGGGACTCTGGTGCTCTGGATTTTGGTAAGAAGCCTTTTCCCATCTTACTTGCTGTCTTGCATAAGTTTAGATTCAGTGCAGTTAGAGGAGTGCTTTTTTCCCCTTAATTGTTGATGTTTTCTAAGAAGTCGGTCCATAGTGCTTTTCCTTTGTCCTTGACCAAGTGCCTCCAATTTGGATTTAATTTCATGTTGCTTTTGTCTGTGGATCACACTTACATGACACACACACATTTGCATGTTACACACAAATGTATGTTACAGAGGAAATCCAAGTGTATACATAATTTCTGTAAGCACTAAGAATGGTGATGCTGACATTTTACAAAATGGGCTTTGAACGGACACTGATGAATGTTTTTTAAAGTAAATTGAAGTAGCAGTTGTTGACAACATTATGTGGGGTTTAGTGTGCAGCCTCCTACATCTGCATCTGTGTACACAACAGTGTGTTCGCTCCCACACACTGTCTCCTTAACCCACACCACGCTGCAGAGCTGTAAGCTTCCTCCCTGCCCTTCTCAGCAGCTGGGAGACAGACTCAGGGAGAGCCCTGGAAATGTGTGTGTTCAGGGACACACAAGCAAGAAAAGATGCTGTCTGGATATTTGATCTAGGTCAGTGTGACTCCAGAGTTTAGATGCTGAATCACTCTGCGGTTATGTCAGGGGGTTGCAGGTTAGGACTTCCCTGTAATTCACTTCACTGCAGAATGTCTCATTTTCAAAAATCTAACCATGTCATGAGTAATGATAAAATATCTTCAAAATACCAGCTTTCAAATTTGACTGCAGTTTGGAATCCTCGGGAATTAGAAACAAAATAAAACAGCAGTGACTGGATCCCACCCTCATGTATTCTGAGCTCATCAGCATTTATGGGTCTGGATGTGGGGACATTTTAATCTTAAAATTTTTTTATTAGGGAAGCACGAGGGGTACAATTATAGACTTTCAAACTTTCGTGCTTATGTTTCAGTCATACAATGCTCAGTACCCATCCCTCCACCAGTGCCCATTCTCTACCACCGGTGATCCCAGTATCCCTCCCACCACCCCCACCTCGTTCCCCCCCCCCCGCCCCACCTCTGTGGCAGGGTATACCCTTTTGCTTTCTCTCTCTCTCTCTCTCTCATTTTGGGTGTTGTGGTTCGAAATATTGAGTGGCAATAGAGGTATTGTGTTCGGTCTATAGTCTATTTTCAGAATGCATCTCCCATCCCAAGCAGGCCCTCCAAGCACCCTTTACTTGATGGTACCTTATGTATCTGAACTGCCTTTTCCCCCAGCGTGTGAGGTCGGCTTCCAAGCCGTGGAACAATTTTCCTGTTGCTTATCTCTACTATTCTTGGGTGTTAGTCTCCCTTTCTGTTACTTTATATCCCACAAATGAGTGCAGTCTTTCTATGTCTGTCCCTCTCTTTCTGACTCATTTCACTTAGCATGATACTTTCCATGTTGATCCACTTATATGCAAAAGTCATGACTTCATCTTTTCTAATAGCTGCATAGTATTCCATTATGTAGGTGTACCAGAGTTTTTTTAACCAGTCATTTGTCTTCAGGCACTCTTATTTCTTGAAGCAGAGTTTTGTAGTTTTCTAGGTATAGGTCTTTCACCTCTTATGCTGATTCCAAGCTAAATTTTCTGAGGCACAATTCAGATTGGGATATTTTTTAAAAAATATCTCTCTCAGGGTGGGGTGGGGGGGAGATGGGATTGGGGAGGGTGGGAGGGACGCCGGGTTTACGGGTGGTGGAGAATGGGCACTGGTGAAGGGATGGGTTCCCGAACTTTGTATGAGGGAAGTATAAGCACAAAAGTGTATAAATCTGTAACTGTACCCTCACGGTGATTCTCTAATTAAAAATAATAAATTAAAAAAAAATATCTCTCTCTTCTGTTTCACTATTTGCATATTGGATAGCTATGGACTTCTGCATATTAATTTTGTAGCATACCACTTTAGTATACAAGTCTATTGTCTCTAGGATCTTTTTTTGTGGAGATTTTAGGATTTTCTAAGTATAATATCATGCCATCCATAAATAGAGCTTGAATTCTTTCTTTCCTATCTGGAAGCCCTACACATTAACCTTATAAAATATAAGTACTTTATTTAAAAAAAATTGTACCTCAAAAGTACAATTAAGGGGCTGGAGCGATAGCACAGCAGGTAGGGCATTTGCCTTGCACTCGGCCAACCCAGGTTTGATTCCCAGCATCCCATATGGTCCCCTGAGCACCGCCAGGAGTAGTTTCTGAGTGCAGAGCCAGGAATAACCCCTGTGCATTGCCAGGTGTGACCCAAAAAGCAAAAAAAAAAGTACAATTAAAATGATCTGTAACCCCTTTGTGAAAATGATCATTGCAATTTTTTTCTTGTGCATATTTATGTATTTAAAGGCTTTACTATAATATTACTCTATTATTAAGTTGTATAGTTTCTGTGGAATTATAGATTATCCTCTGTTTTATATATTGGCATACTTTACCAGATAGAGAAAAATTTTAACTCTTTTTATACATAGAATAACAGGATAAATTAATCCTTACAGAACACCAGCCAAAGTCAAGCAATAGTTCTCTTAATAGAGAGTTGTGTGTATTATTTAAGATAATATTTGGGAGACTGATTGAGTTAGGAGAACCTTTATGTCCCAACTTACATGAAATTTTCTCAAACAAGGGAATGTTGTTTTACTTCCTTATCTCTTTTAGATTATTAAGGCAAAACCCAAGTGGGTTTATAGCATATACCCAGAAATGCTGTTCTGAATAGATAGACAGATATGTCCTAGGATCTTTGTTGGCAATGGTGCTTATAGTTTTCAAAAATTATTGAAGCAAGCGAGATAAGTTGTGGTTAAAAAAATTGTAAATGTTGTGGTAGTGGCAGGAGACAGGGGTTGATATAAGGACAGGAGCTGGGGAATCCTTTAAGAAAGGTAAGCTGCAGGTCCTTCAGCAAAGACAGAAAGCCCCTTAGTTTCAGAAGCTTCCAGAGTTGGTCCCCAAAAGACTCAGATGGTCTTCTCAGGGAAGGAGTCACCTCCTCACTCCTCTATGCACCCACTTGTTAAGTCACAAATGCTGAGTCAGCATATTTGCAGAATACAACTCAAGTAATTTTTACAATTTGTTGCTCCCTAATTATTTTCTTAAATAAATATTTAGGTAAAAAAATTATTGGAAGTGCTTCGGCTTGAGTGAGAGTAAAACCAGATCTGGTCCGTTAATAGCTGGAACAGACAGATCCTTTCCAAAATCCATGGGTTGAGGAATAATTGTAGTCTGTAAGGGAGGGAACTCAGAGCACTGATGGCTTATGAGGGATCACCCGATCTGGGAAAGAGATAGGACAGGCTTGGTGGATCACCAACCTTGTCTTTGGGAAGACCCTGCCAACTCTGGGTTATTTGCTGATGCATTCCTAATTTTGCAACCACAAAACAGGTATCATTGCAGAATCTGATTTATGGACTATTTTTTATTCCATTTTTCTATAATCTAACTTTATAGCCAGATTTATTCATCAGAAGACCTGCAATCAAAAGCTATTCATAATTTATTTTTATCTTTTAAAATTTAATTTTTATTTTTAGTGTGCTCTGATCTTACTGTTCTTTTAAAACAAATTTTTGTTACAAAGAACACTGAAAATGTGTTCCTTATGAGGTACACGTGTTGTTATATTGCTTAAATACCTTAAAATTGAGGCATTTTTTGTGCTTTCAAAAAAAGGAAAAAATAGCATTAGAAGCTCTTCTATCCTGTTTCCTCCTTTTATTGAATTGTGAATGGCTTTTTAAAAGTATAAAGTCACCACAAGTAGAGAAAACTGCCAGACATCTGTTTTATTTAGAATTCAACAGCAAAAATCGAAGAGTAAAATAGTAAGCGTCATTTATTTATTTGAATAACATTGCTTCACCATAAAATCATAATGAAGGGAACCCCTATAGTTGCATCATATAGTATAGCTAATAACTATACAAGTAAACAATAGAAATGGTAGAGGAAGCATTTTTTTCAGATAAATAGACTTATTCAGGCAGTAGAGTGAAAGTTGGAGATTTCTGCAGAGTTGTGCCATTTGTTGAGCCAGCTTCCTATTATGATTTAATGGGACCTCTTTGCTGCATTTGATGAGCTGTCCTAGAAAAACATTTTAAAGCAATAAAGCATCCATTTGGCTCCTAAGTAGTGAGGGAGGCACTGCTCTTTGCATTAACTATTTATTCAGGAAGAAAAGTGACCAGCTGCTAATAAGCTTGCTCCATAGAGCTTGGTGGAAAAACAGAAGAAAATGGGAATAAGATTCAGTTTAATTTCGTATGCAATTAAAAAATACCCAAAGCTGAGTGGTTGGTGCTTTTCTCCCATGTGATTCTCGGTGGCAGCTGTATTTAGGGCGAGTGTGTGCTAAATGTAGTAAAGACCTCTTGGTTGAAGGAAGGATCGTGTAGCCTATACAAATGAAAAACAGAGGATGGTGCAGTGACAGGTGAGTAGCTAAGCTGGGTTGCTCTCCATAGCTTTGAATAATGAAGTTATTTTCTGAGATGAACAGTAGTGATAGAAGCTTGCTAGTTTGCTGCTTTCTGGAAAAGCTGCTTGGAAAAAAGATGCTAAGTGCTTGTTTTTATGACTTGGGACATTTCTATCATGTCATATGTATATTGCTACTTGATTAGATAGATTTAAATTTGACAGAACTTGCTCTATAAATAATGTTTGTTTGGAAACAACTTATCGATAGAAATGTAGCATCTGCTCTCATTCCCCAAATAAGTAAATGGTACTCGTTTTTTTTTAATAATAAATGTTAGGATTTAGATGCATCAAGATGACAAGCAGAACATTGTATTCATACATAAGTAGGGGTTTCTCTTAAGTCTTTCAAAATCTCACTTTGAAGTCCTTTTGGTGTTACAACAGTTTGAATACTTCATTTCACTTGCTTTAACTATCCTAATGTAATAAAATTGTCTTCTTAAGTGACAGATAAAAAAGACAAAACCCCACGGCTTATATTTTTCCTTTAAGATCAATGAAAGGGCTTTCATGCCAATTTTCTTCCTTGCTCTTAATTAAACAGTAGTATGATGGAATTCTACACAATGCTAAAAATAATCATCCTTCACATAAATCATATTAAAATTGAGGTGGAAATTATATACAAACTCAGTGTTATTTAATAACAGAATCTTCCTGATACCACTATAAACCTAATATAAAGTCACTTGATATAGTGTTCATTTGATTCTCCGTTAAAATATTTTCCCATGTTGAATGTGATATGTTAAATCAAAGCTAACTATGAATTATGTTGAAGTTATTCTAAGTTGGTGTTTATGATATATTCGATGGAATAAATATCTATTTTAGCCTTTGCAAAAGGCTAAAAAAAAGCCTGAAAAGTAGTGCTAAGGTCATAAACAAGAAAAGTTTCCCTGATTTTTTTCTAGTAATTTTACCATACTCATTTATATTTCAAAACAAAACTCGTTTTTATTTCAGGGACTCTTACTTTTTCTCATCAAGAAAACAAAGACTCAGAAATTAGAAATGGAATTAGCTTTTTAAAGATGTTAAGCTTTGCAGTAAGCTCTCTTGTTGGTTATTAGCAATCACTAGATTGAATTATCCCTTTCAGATAATCACTCCATTTAGAAGACTAATGCTGTGTGCTGAGAACAGAAAGGAGATGGAAGATTGGATCAGCTCACTGAAATCTGTCCAGACCAGAGAACCTTACGAGGTAAAGTAGCATCTCTTCCGTCTCATGTGTTCTTAGAGAATAAGCATTATCTGGAAGAGTTAAAGCTGTTTTCATGCTCTATAAAGTACATGTAGAGTTATTCAGGTTCTTTAAACCTGATACTGATTTTTTTTTTAAGTGTTTCAGTCCTAAAAATTGTTACAAAAATTGTTCTCATTTGTCAACGCTGTACTAATGTCTCATTCCCAGGTAGCCCAGTTTAACGTGGAACATTTCTCAGGGATGCATAACTGGTACGCCTGCTCACATGCCCGGCCCACTTTCTGTAACGTGTGCCGAGAGAGTCTTTCTGGAGTCACGTCCCACGGGCTGTCCTGTGAAGGTACTGTCGCTGCCCCGCTGTGCTCCCTTCACACTGATCCTACATAAGCACTCTCTCCTCAGCACCCTGGTGGGGTCAGGGAAGCTCGTCCTAGGAGAATATTTCCCACAGGCAGAAGCTGGACTGGGGAGTTACAGAGGGAGTTTAGTGTTTAAGTTTCACGGTAGCTTCAGGTGGCGCTCTGAACACATAGCAGTAACTTGGGAAATGCATTTGCTCAGGTAAAGAAAAAAAAAGGAAGTCATTTGAATGGAAGTATAAATCCCTACGGGACATTTTATGCTGGAACGAACTGGCAACTCTCAGTTTAAAAAAAAATCTTTTTGAATGTCTTTAAATACCATTGTCGTTTCTTTGTATGCTTCTGACTGATTTCGGAGAACAAAATTTTCTGACAGGACAGTATAATACACTTGAGCAGAATTTCCATTGGTCGCTTATATTATTTTAATCATTTTCTCTTCTCTTTATTGATATTTAATTTAAATGAATAAGATCTTTTGAATTTTCTTAAGGGCTTTTAATTTTTTCCCTGAAAAGACAGCCACTGAAAATACAAATGCTGATGTTAGAATCAGTGGGGTTTTGTCGTGGCCATGTTGGAGTCATTCCTGGTAAAGCTCAGGGGCCATCTGGCCCTACCCAGCATTGTTAAGGATTGGGGAGCACGCCCTGCAGGACCTGACACTCAGGGACCCACCCCATGCAAGGTTTGTGCCTTACCATGGGAATCACATTCTGGTCCCTTGATGGTTTTTGTTTCCAGCAAGGAGGGGGCTTTGGACCATGGCTGTGCTCAGGGATAGCTCCTAGCAGCGCTCAGGAGATCATACACAGTGCCAGAGATTGAACCCAGTTGGCCACCTGCAAGGCAACAAGTGCCTTAGTCTGTTATACTATTTCTCAGGTCTCAATTTTTTTTTAATTCAAAATCAGTGGCTACTTAAGGAAAATAATATTACCCAGGAAATTGATAACTTCCTAGATTGAAATAATTTCTTACCTAATGATTATATAGATGCATACTACAGTGATAATATGCTAACAGTAGTTTTTTTAAACAAAATTTTATTTTGGCTATAACTTGTACAGTTTTAATTCATTTAAAATGATAAAATCAGGGCCAGAGCAATAGTACAGTGGGTTGGGTGCCTGCCCTGCATGCAACTGACCTGGGTTCGATCCCTGGTATCCCATATGGTTGCCTGAATACTGCCAGGAGTAATTCCTGAGCGAAGAGCCAGGAGTAACCTCTGACCATTGCCAGGTGTCCCCAAAAACAAACAAACAAAAAAAGATAAAATCAGGCGTGTTCTTATTTCAGCTCTTTACTAAGATTGTATTAAGAAAAGAGCTGCCCATTTATTCCATTTCTCCCATTAGAAACTGTGACCATACTGGTATATGGAATACTGGATGAGGAAATATAGTAAAAGGGTGAGGCTGAGATCACCCTTGACCCAAGTGTTTAGAGAGGAGATGGACAGAGAGGGAAAGAAATCAAGAAGGAAAAAAGAGAAAGGGAAGCAATGGGTGAATAGGCATCAGGGCTACAGTTATACATAAGATATGGGTGAGTGATATAGCCATATATCCAAAACACAGACACATACACTGAAAACATGAAATTTAAGCAGCAGCCACTGAAACTTTATAATGTGCCTGTCAAGTTGACAGGTGGGGATGGGGTGGGATCTGGGGTGGGAAGGGAAGTTGACACTAGTGATGGGATTGGTCTTGAAATATTATATGCCTAAAATGCAACTACCAATAACGTTGTAAATCACAGTTCTTTAATAAAAAAATAAAAAAGAAATCACATATGAAAATACAAGAAAATTAAAAACAATTTTTTTAAATAAATGTTCAAAATAAATTAAAAATATTCTGGTGAGAACAGAGAAAGAGAAAATGAGAGAGCACATAAAGTAGTTTAACTCATACAGAATTTTGTTTCCTCATCTGTGAAATAGGAACAACTTTATAGTTATGACTATAGAAAACTGAGACAATACACAATAAACTTCCTTTTCTAGTTAAAACTTATAAATTTTTAAAAATGTGCTTGTCAGGAAATTTGTCATGTAATAATTTCAGGTCTTTGAGTGACCTGATGTGTTAAAATTTTTGGAAATAAAAATTTAGAGAAGAATTAAAACTCTTTTTTTGTTAAAAAAAATAACAACAGAGATCTAATAATGGTCCTCTATAACTTTAGTAATCTAAAAGGAGCCCTGCAGGTAATAGCAACTCCTTCCAGATAGAATATTCAGTGTATCACTGTATCACTGTCATCCCGTTGTTCATTGATTTGCTCGAGTGGGCACCAGTGACGTCTCCATTGTGAGACTTGTCATTACAGTTTTTGGCATATAGAATATGCCATGGGTAGCTTGCCAGGCTCTGCCCTGCAGGCGAGATACTCTTTGTAGCTTGTCAGGCTCTCCAAGAGGGACAGAGAAATGGAACTTGGGTCGGCTTCCTGCAAGGCGAACACCCTACCCACTGTGCTGTCGCTCCAGCCCAGATATAATATTATACTGTGTTATTTGGAAGATCTTTTAACTCTTGCCTTCTAGTATCTAATCTCAGAGATGCTTAAAGAGTTATATCTACTTCACTTATGATTTGACACACATTATTAATTTTTTTTTTTGCTTTTTGGGTCACACCCGGCGATGCATAGGGGTCACTCCTGGCTCTGCACTCAGGAATTATCCCTGGCGGTGCTCAGGGGACCATATGGGATGCTGGGATTTGAACCCGGGTCGGCCACGTGCAAGGCAAACGCCCTACCCGCTGTGCTATCACTCCAGCCCCTTGACACACATTATTAGTAAATATATTTAGTTGCTTAGGAATTGAGTGGAATGAAGGAATATTTTCTGAACATTTTGAAAGAAAAATGAAAATTACAGTAGGTAGTGAGACTAAATTTTAAGTCTTTAAATAAATGTATTATGCTCTTCTGTTCATAATTCTTTCTGAATTTGAAAAAAAAGTCTCAACAATTGTATTTTTTTTTTTTATAATTTATTTATTTTTAATTAGAGAATCACCGTGAGGGTACAGTTACAGATTTATACACTTCTGTGCTCACACTTCCCTCATACAAAGTTTGGGAACCCATCCCTTCACCAGTGCCCATTCTCCACCACCCGTAAACCCAGTGTCCCTCCCACCCTCCCCAATCCCATCTCCCCCCCACCCCACCCTGCCACTGTGGCAAGGCATTCCCTTCTGCTTTCTCTCTCTAATTAGCTGTTGTGGTTTGCAACAAAGGTGTTGAGTGGCCGCTGTGCTCAGTCTCTAGCCCTCATTCAGCCCGCAACTCCCTTCCCCCACATGGCCTTCGACTGCAATGTAGTTGGTGATCGCTTCTCTGAGTTGACCTTTCCCCGGAACGTGAGGCCAGCCTCGAAGCCATGGAGTCAACCTCCTGGTACTTATTTCTACAGTTCTACAACAATTGTATTTTTAAATTAAATTTGTTTTGTTTTATTTTGTGACCACACTTGATGATGCATAGAGCTTATTCCAGGCTCTGTGTTCAGGGATTACTCCAGAAGGCTGGGGGGCCATATGGGGTGCCGAGAATAGAACCCAGATTGGCTGCATGCAAGACAAGTGCTCTACTTGCTGTGCTGTCTCTCCAGTCCCTAAATTTGTAGGGGAATACATGTTAGCATTTATTTTCAATGCTGATAAAACGTCTAGATTGGCAGCATTGTACACACTAATATTTTTAGAACTGTAGCAGAATGCTTTCAAAACCACAAGGGTTTTTATGACTATCTAAAAACCTTTGCCTTTTTATTTTATGTAATTATTTAGGATATTTTTATTGTATTCAGTTATGCTTAAATTTTAGAGCCCCTCATAAAATCTGAATAAATTGCTTGCTTGATAAATAGGATACCAGGGACTTATAAAGTTGCACCATAGGTGCAAATACAGAAAATTGGTTCAGCAAATGAAATCAATTTCTGTTATGTGAGTTATCTCTAAATTAACTTACTTGTCTGACCCTTGATTTTCAGAGCAATAAAGGGCTGTATTAATGATTTATATTCTAGGTCTGTGTTGGATAATAAGTATACTCATTTTTCAAGCCTTGTATATATATGAAATAACTTACTTTAAAATAGAATTTTCTAATATTTTAATAAGTGATCCTTAATCAATTTGAATGTTAATGATAATTTCGGAGCATCATTTTTACTCTTTTAACTTAAGCAGAAATTTAAATTTCCACATGGTGATTTAGAAAAAAACAGCATCTACAATATGTCAACATGGGCACTTAGTAATTTTTATATTAATTTCTATTAAATACATCATAAAGATAGGTATGATAATGATAATTGCAATTTGAAAAAATTTTTCTTACATGTTAATATATTTTTTAAGTTCCATGTTTTTGTTTAAAAGATCTTTTTTTCTTCCCTACGTGTTTGAACATCGTGGTTTACAAAGTTGTTCATGATGATTTGTTACAGACATTTAATATTCCAACCCCACCACCACCCTCCACCGTCTCCATTTTCCCAATCACCCCTCATGCCTGCTCCCATAGCAGGCCCACAATAATTTATTTTATATTGCTTGTTACCACTGACTATTGGAATGATCAAGAAATATTTCCGTAGAAGAAAAATTGTGAAAACTGCTGCATATCACCATGGGAACATTAAGTCCTTGTCTGAGGGTTTACTAAGCTGTTGTTGCAGCAGAAGCCTTCTGTGTTAATGTTTTTGTTGGTTGAGATTGTGTGGGGTTTCTATTTTTTTTAATTTATTTATTTTTAATTAGTGAATCACCGTGAGGGCACATTTACAGATTTATACACTTTTGTGCTTATGCTTCCCTCATACAAAGTTCGGGAACCCATCCCTTCACCAGTGCCCATTCTCCACCACCAGTAAACCCAGCATCCCTCCCACCCTCCCCGATCCCATCTCCCCCCACCCCGCCCTGCCACTGTGGCAGGGCATTCCCTTCTGTTCTCTCTCTCTAATTAGCTGTTGTGGTTTGCAATAAAGGTGTTGAGTGGCCACTGTTGTGTGGGGTTTCTATGTTGCATCCAATCCAGTCTGGTATGCTGCTACTGGGATGGCTGTCAGGATTGTAGAATTTGCAGATGTCATGTGACTGCAAATGTGGCTGTATGCTCCCAGAAATCCAGAATATTTAACTGGGCAGATTTTACCTGGGTGTGGTTACCAGGCCCTCCTGAAGTAGGGGATTGTCGGGGGGAGGTTTTCCCATCCCAATTCCAAGAATCCCTGGAGTTTGCAGC
This sequence comes from Sorex araneus, assembly GCF_027595985.1. Taxonomy (NCBI): domain Eukaryota; kingdom Metazoa; phylum Chordata; class Mammalia; order Eulipotyphla; family Soricidae; genus Sorex; species Sorex araneus. The sequence goes on along the minus strand of NC_073302.1, from coordinate 249,528,970 downwards.
CCCCAAATCTTGTGTACCTAAAATGTTCAGCGGATTAGGTTAGTCCTGAGGTGATTGAATCTGACTGGAGAAATAGCTGCGGCTTTGGGTTGTAGGCATGGCTGCCTGAATGTCTGTAGGGCAGGAGCTGGATCACACCCCCTCGCCGAGTTCTCCCCAGAGTTCCTAGCTGGGAACAGTGTTCACAAAATCTTTGCAACTAATTGAAGTTCTGTAGTTTTAAAATAATGACTTCACACATAAAATGCTTATCTCGGAAAAACTTATTTGGAGAAATTTGTCAACTAAAAACCTTGGTGCTGATTAATAATTTTCATACCTAAATGATCATAATTATAGTATGACTTGTTTTATTATTATCATTTTATGCTATATTAAGTAACTTTGCATTCCCAAAGTTCAGTGCGAGAAGCTCTTTATTATTACAAAACTACGATTTTTATTGTTGATGAGCCTGTGGGTATTTAATACATTTTTTAAAACCCTTGAAATTTTACCCTATTGGTCTCTTTTTTTTCCTTTGTGGCCTTTTAGAAAGCAGTAAACTTACTTTCAACCATTTCGTTGAACTTTCAAGGTAGGCAGGGATCGTAGTCTAGACTAAAAGTGTGACAATGCTTTTGAGAAACAGATGGAAAGACCTGGAGATACTAACCAACCTCAAGTGATTTGGGGGGTGACAAGATCCTCTCAAGCAGTGCACAGGCGCTAAAAGGCCACTCTAGGTGATCCTTAGCCGACTAGGGACAATGCAAGGGCTGAGGATGCGAGGTCCAAGGGTCCTTCATGGCTAGAGACCACTAGGGCTGCCAGACTGGGGACTTCCGGGGATGTGTGGTGCCAGGTCTCAAAAATGGGTCTAGCACTTGCTTTGAATTTCTGAATTCTCTGAATTTCTTCCCAGCTATTGCCGCTCTGTTTTAAAGTCTCATGTAGCAATGTAGCACTGTCGTCCCATTGTTCATTGATTTACTTGAGCGGGCACCAGTAACGTCTCTAGTGTGAGACTTGTTGTTACTGTTTTTGGCATATCGAATATGCCCCGGGTAGCTTGCCAGGCTCTCCGAGGGAGACGAAGGAATCAAACCCGGGTCGGCTGCGTGCAAGGCAAATATCCTACCTGCTGTGCTATTGCTTCAGCCCATGTATTGGGGGCTAGAAGGAGAAGGATATGTTAAACCTTTTTCCTTACTTTTCCCCTTTTCCTTTAACTCTTACTTCCTAAAATTCTTCCTTACTTTTTTCTTTCCTTCCCTCTCTTCTTCCTTCCTTCTGGTGCTTACAGCTTACTCCTGGCTTTACGCTCATGGATCACTCCTGATAGTGCTCGGGGGACCATATGTGGCGCTGGGGATCAATCCTGTGCCAGCTGCTTGCAAGGCAAATGCCTCATCTACTGTACTGTTGCTCGCTCTGACCCTTTAGTGCTTTTTTTGGTTTACAACCAACAGAATTAAATGGAAAGCTACTGTTTTCCTATATGAAGTCCTTGTTTGACTCAGTCATTTTAAAACAAAATTGGTACCATTTCTCGGAAAGAATTTTTCCATGTGCACCAAAGAGCAGAAAAATGAAACATTTCCAATGTTTATAAACTAATATTTTTCAAGGAAAATCCAGCTTGGTTAAGTGGTTACTTATATATTGTTGACAGTTAGTGATACTTGAAGCAATTCAGAACACTTTTCATTTGTCTGAAGACCTCAATTATTTGACCTGATCTTTTTGTTTCCAGGTTCAATCAAATAAAGGCAGTTTAAAGAGAAATGTGTGTAACCTGTGTTTCAAAATTTGCTCATGGACTACTGTAGAAATTGGAATCATGTGAAACTGAACCACCTAATATTAAGAATTTAGTAAACAGTTATCTTACTGTGTTGCTAGTAAAATGGTCTCAAAAGTCAGACACTATATAAATTTGAAATCCACTATCTTAGATGATTTTAAGAAGGATAGACATGTTTAGCCAGAGTCAGGTTCTGATTTTGGTAAGCAAGGGTTCATTTTTTTCAAATATTCTGAGATTATTTCTTCTTTTTGCTTTTGCTTTTCTGGGTGGTTCTTCCTGTTCCTTATGAATATGGCAGGAGAGAATTGGTAACGTGGAATGAGACCATCACTTCATTTCTCTCTCCTCCTTTCTTATGAACTTACCTTAACATAAATTTCATAAGACACTGTCATCTTTGAATGCTCATCTACCTATTCCCTATGATGCCTGTATATTTTCTTAACACACTTAAACTTTAAAACTCCTCTGCGTCTTTTTCTTAGTGTTCTTTTCTAATCTCTTCATTATGTTCTTACATATAGAAAAACACGGGGGCTGGAGAGATAGCACAGCGGGTAGGGCATTTGCCTCGCACGCGGCCAACCTGGGTTCAAATCCCAGCATCCCATATGGTCCCCTGAGCACGGCCAGGGGTAATTCCTGAATGCAGAGCCAGGAGTGACCCCTGTGCATCGCCAGTGTGACCCAAAAAGCCAAAAAAAAAAAAAGAAAAACACGAATATCAGAATATTACAGCCTATAGTATTTTCAGAAGGGAAACAATTAATTGATTGTAGATTTATTAAGCATAGGATGTTACTAGCCCCTCTGTATTACTGAATTTTGTTTTTGTTCTGTTGTGTGTATTTCTTTTTTCTCCTAAAGACCAATTTTTTTGTGTTTATTGCCTTTCTGTTACTTGCTGTTTTTCTTTCATAAGTAAGTGGAATCTCTATAAGTAACCATTTATAACAACGTGCCCCCTGAATACATGGTCAGATATGCTTTTAGAGTTACATTACTGTGGTTGGAAAGTAATTTAGCATTTTTAAAAGAGTATTTTGTTCTCACCCCCTTCCCTTTGAAAGTTCATTCTTTGCTTTCCTTTAATCATTGGGTATTTTTTTTTTCATTTAGAATGATGACTTTATTTATTTATTTTTTTTTGGTAGTGTGTAAATTCAAGGCTCACAAAAGGTGTGCAGTACGGGCAACAAACAACTGCAAATGGACAACTCTGGCCTCCGTGGGGAAGGACATCATAGAGGACGAGGATGGGGTATGTGCTGTTCTGTGGCTATATTGCCCCAATATCTCTTCTCTTTTATTTTCTGCTCCTGTGGAAAAACAATGACAGTGTTCATGATGAGAATTCTACGGAAAATTTCAGTTCATTGTGAAGGCTCTCCCCCTAATGTAATCCTTCATCACTTTCTTTAGCTCATCAATTTTGAGGGAAATGCGATGTCTGGGGTTTTGGAGTGGTCCTGGTTCCGGGCTGGTGGTGGGATCCTTTTGATTCAACTGAGGACTTGATATGGCTTAGCACTTTACCCAGATGCTCACTCAGCACTTGGGGTTTTCTTTCTACAGTGACCCCTCTACCTTCAAGACCCTTTCTTCATTCTTAGTGACAGAACACTTAGTGACTGCTTTTTTTTTTATAACCCTTTGCCAAGCCTTGCTCTCCAGCTGGACTCCTGTCTTGTTAGCTCAGAGCTCAGTACTGAACCAGTGCCCTTGAGCTTCAGTGACACCGTGATATGAGCGTGAAGTACAGCCATGTGCCTAAAACACAGACTTAACAAAACTGAAAACATGAGATCTAAGCGACAGCCGCTGCAATTTTGTGATATGCCTGTCAAATTGGGGTGGGGATTGGGGTGGGCAGGGAATATGGGAACACTGGTGGAGGGAAGCGGAGACTGGTGGTGGGATTGGTGTCGAAATATTATATGTCTAAAACTCAATGACTAGTTATTCCATAAGTCTCAGTTCTTTAAGAATAGTAAAAAAGAACCAGTGCCCATGAGTGTGGTGAATTAAAGGGGGCCCAGACAGCCGCGTGGTCCTGAGTGTGTAGAGTTAGAGGAAGGTGTGTCTCCCCATGATAAGCCTGCTGTCCTCCCCTTCTCTAACCTCACTGCCCTTCTCGCCGTGGACAGGTCGCCATGCCTCACCAGTGGCTGGAGGGCAACCTGCCTGTCAGTGCCAAATGTGCCGTCTGCGACAAAACCTGCGGCAGTGTTCTCCGTCTGCAAGACTGGAAATGCCTTTGGTGTAAAACGATGGTAAGTACCTCGCCGCAGTCATTTCCTTTTCGATGATCTTCCTTTTTTTTTTTTAATTGAATCATCGTGAGATACACTTACAAAGCTTTCATGATTGAGTTTCAGCCATACAATGATTGAACACCCACCCCTCCACCAGTGCACTTTTTCCACCACCAATGTCCCCAGTATCCCTTCCACCACTCCCACCCCACCCCACCTCACCCTACTTTTTTACTCTCTCTTTGCTTTGGGACATTCGGGTTTGCAATACAAGTACTGAGAGGCCATTACATTTGGTCCTTAGTCTACTTTCAGCACACATCTCCTATTCTGAGCGATCCCTCCAACCATCGATGACTTGTGGTGCAACAGTAGTGTGCTTGGTTCTGTATCAGGGGGTTATGTGATCTTCCTTTCATAACTTCTTCTTTGTGTAATTTAGAGGCACACACACATACCAAGAAAAAAAAAAAGATAAGAGAAGGAAGAAAAAGAAACTAATAGCATAACAAGTCTATCATACATCACCATACATCTTTGTCCAAAGTGGTCATTTTTGGCAATTACCTGATGATAATATTTTTGGTTTATGTTTCCTTTGAGTAAGGACCTCATCCAGAGTTCTATTGCTGTTCATTAGGCTTTATTCAAAGTTAGTGTTGACTTTGTTCAGGTCTGCCTTCTTCCTGTTGCTCCCTGAAATCCAGAAAGCCTCTTCTCTGGCTTGCCACTTGGTTATGGCTGACATGCAGAAATGTAGAATATAGTTTTTACAACCCTGTGTGTTTTCTCTGACAGGCAGTCCTACTCTGAGTCCAGCCAACCTTGCACTAATACAGTTGAAATGATAGAAGTGTGTATACTATAAATATTTTAAACCATCCTTGCATGTTCAAGGAAGCAGTGAGATGTGTGCCCTGCTCTGCGTAGAGCCGGGAATGGGCTGAGTGCTGATCTGCAGGAGGGCGGTCAGCGCGGGCACCTAGCAGTGGGGTTCAGGCGCGCAGAGCACGGAGTGAAAGGTGCCAGGAGGCTCCAGCTGTGAGAGTGGCCCTGAGCATCTCTGGACCTGACACTGAAAGCCTCCAGTCAGGTGGATTTATTTGGTTTTGCTTTTGACTCTTGGAAGTGAGCCACACCAGCCCTCTCTGCCACACTCCCATCAGCTCCCCAAACACAGAGGAGGAATTGCTTTGAATAAATATGGTGTTGATCAGCAAATGGAAGTGATACATGGTGTGCTGGTTTCATGTCAATGAGATGAAGCCATAGACCGCAGAGAAAGGGAGATCTCAGCATTTTTCAGGTCTTCTAAATAATCTTTTATCTTTTTTTTTCTTTATTCCCCCAATCAAACTTTGTTCTGTCCTTTTGTGTGGGCTACCTATCAGATACCTCTTCTATTAGTCATTTTATTTCTCATACCCATTTAATGTAATCAATAGCGTGTCACTGTCACTGTCACTGTCATCCTGTTGTTCATCCTACCTCACCATGGATGAAGGAGACACACTATTTCTGTATCTCCTTGACCTTTGTTCCATCTTTGTCTTATGCTACCTTTACACTATCATCTTTTTGCTTCATATTACTTTGCTTTGAAAATGAGATTCTAAAAGCAGAATATCAGGTGTCTGAACATAGTCATCAAGTTAAAACCAATTTAAACCCTAGTTTCACAACCCAGTGAGTCAACATCTAATTTTTTCAGCTATCATCTCATCTCTGGACATAGTTCTTTACATTTTTGCAAAAATAATGAGGGTACAATTTTATCTTTTGCTTTTTAAAAAATTTAATAGTCTTTTACATATTTCTTCTGTTTGGTCTTGATTCCCATATTTTTTAAAAATCCCTTTAAAACTATCCGCGCATGATTATTATTCTAAAACCTCTTGGGTTTATAAATATTTATTATAAATATTATAATATATTATAAATATTTATATATTATATATTAATATAAATATATAAATATTTATATATTAGAAATATTTATTATAAATCCTACTGGGAAATTGTCCAAAATTAGTTCATCAGTAGAACAAAAATCACTATTAAATGTCTTTTGTCCTCCAAGTCCTGCCAGAAATGGTCCCTGAGCACATGGCCAGGAGTAGGACCTGAGCACCGTTGGGTATGTCCCAAATCATCCCACTCCTCACCCACAATAGAATAAAAGCAATTCACATGTGCTCATGAAAATAATTACATGAAAATCATCTGTATATGTCCTGTGACCATGATAAAATGAAAATGTTCTGAAAATGGTATCAGTAGAAAGTCTGAGTATCGCTGTAGAAGGAGCAGACACATTACATATTTTATTTTCATCAAATTCTATAAGAATTTCTAGGATTAGTGCCATCACTTTATTTCTAAGACAATAGTATTAACCTGTACCAGTTCATTGTCCCTTTTTCTTTTCTCTCTCCTTCATCCTTTTCCCCTTCTCTTTCTCTCTCTCTTTCTTTCTTTCTTTCTTTCTTTCTTTCTTTCTTTCTTTCTTTCTTTCTTTCTTTCTTTCTTTCTTTCTTTCTTTCTTTCTTTCTTTCTTTCTTTCTTTCTTTCTCTCATGTTTTGAGCCACATCTGGCAATGCCCAGGCATTACTCCTTTCTCTGCATTCAGGAATTATTCCTGACAGTGCTTGGGAGACCATATGGGATGCCAGGGATTGAACTCAGGTTGGCCGTGTGCAAGGCAAATACCCTATCCATTGTATGGTGCTCCGGCCTCTTTCTTTTCATTCTTTCTTTGCATTTCTTTCTTTTCTTTTTTTTTCTTTTTTTGGCTTTTTTTGTCACACCCAGCAATGCACAGGGCTTACTCCTGTCTCATACAATCAGGAATTAACTCCTGGCAGTGCTCAGGGGACCATATAGGATGCTAGGAATTGAACCCGGGTCGGCTGTTTGCAAGGCAAATGCCCTATCGCTCTGCTATCACTCTAGCTCCCCCCCCCTTTTTTTTTGCATTTCTTTCTTTTCACCTCCTCTTTTTTTGCCTTCACTAGGTGATTAGTGACTCAATACTATTTGCTTGAGAAAATCATAAAATAGGCTGCACAGGCCAAATCAAATACCTAATGTTACAATGATTATCCCATTTCTTAGAAGCATAAATATTGTCATTTGTAAATTCCTAGACATCTTGTGATGCAGTTGATCTTCAGTGATTATTTTCTTAGATGTAATTTGTGTTGCAACACACTGTTGATTTATTTTTACAGTTCTTGAAGTCTTGTTTGCATTTTTTTAGGTACACACTGCCTGCAAAGACTTATATCACCCTGTATGTCCACTTGGCCAATGTAAAGTGTCTATTATACCTCCAATTGCCCTAAACAGCACTGATTCTGATGGTATGTAGCAGTAGTGTAAGTATGTAGATTTCTGGCATATTTAATATTGACATATAGTCCTATTTTCTTATAATAATTAGAGCTATAATTAAATTTTCTGCTCAGTTTTTATGTCACTTTATGTAAATTGATGAATGTTTTGAGAAGAACATTTTCATGTTAAAGTTTAACCTAATTATTAACAACATAAAGGGAATTCACTATGTGTAAGACTTTTTAGATTTTATATTTCAGTAAATAAAATAAGATTAAAAATAAGATTAAAAAATGGAGGGAGGGCTGGAGAGGTAGAACAGGAGGTAAGTGCTTCCAGGTGTCTAACCCCATTTTGAATCCCTGGCGCCATATATTTAACCTCAAAGACTACCAGAGGTGGTGCCTGAGCACAACCAGGAGTAAGCCCTGAGCACTGTCAGGTGTGAACCAATCCCCTCCTAAGTAAAATAAAAGAAGTCAGTACAGATTAATGATTTGAGAAGAGTCTGTGATTATGCCACACCCAGCAGTCCTCAGGCACTACTCCAGAGTTCTTATTCGACTTTATTCTATGGTTTATTTTTTCCTCACGAATTTATATTTCTATGGATTTTTTCACTTTTCCCAGAATCTAACAATTTCATTTTAGTTTACATCTGTTTACAGCATTTCCTTTGGGATAGAACACTAATAACTTGTGTTTCTGAAAACCATAATACAAATGGCTCATTAATATAACTATTATTCATAGGTTTAGTGATAAAGTAAATTTAGCCATGATAAAGTACATCATGCTTTTCAAGCGTTTTAGATAAATTGCAATGATATTATAGATAGAAGGACATGGACTTCATAAGGAGTGATTTTGTTTTCTTTTTGGGGGGGTGGTGTACCTGTAGGTGCTCAGAGCTTACTCCTGGCTCTGTCCACTGGGGTCACTCCTGGCAGGACTCAGGGAACTCTCTGTGGTGTTGGAGTTGGAACCCAGGTCAGCCATGTACAGGGCTAGCACCCTACTAGCTGTCCGCTCTGTCCAGCCCCAGGAGTAGTTTTTACTTTTTTAAAACTGTGATATTACTGTTTTCCCCTCCAGCCCTGCAATATTAAGGTTTCTTGTAAATTTGGAGATACTTTCTTGAGCCTCTTCAGGTATTTTCAATACTAAATACAAATAAATATTCCTTAATAAATGAGAGCTTATTGTCTGTGGTTCTTCTGTACCTCAAATAATGAATACTTTTACTGTCTTTGGTATGAATTTTCATTATAGAACATGTTTATAGAGATAAATTTTATACTCCTTTAATGTAAATAATAAACAGTTCCATGGGGGGGTTAAGCTTATTCTTAAAATAATAAACCAGGTTGTTTTTATGAATTTATTGATTTTTTTTCCTCCAAGTTTTTGTTAATAGTTTGAGAGGAAACAGTTTGTATTGATCTTATCCTGTGTTTCTTTACAGGTTTCTGTAGAGCAACATTTTCATTCTGTGTTAGTCCTCTGCTGGTTTTTGTCAATTCCAAGAGTGGCGACAATCAGGGAGTCAAGTTTCTTCGGCGATTTAAGCAGTTACTCAATCCGGCTCAGGTGTTTGATTTAATGAATGGAGGTCCTCACTTAGGGTAATTAATTATTGATTAGTCTTGTTTTAATATGTAGGTCTGAGCATGAAAATAACTGTTTTTTCCGTTCATGAAAATAATACATTCATCTAGAAAAATCGCTAATCTTCCACCGCACCCTTTTTTAAGTTTCTAGTTATAAATTTTAACACATGGCCTTTTTGGTATTTGTGTCACTGCCTTACATGCTCAAAGGCACCAGATTTATTCAGAAATAGGTTCATGAATATATCACATACCCAAACAATACTTGCAAGCATGCTTAGTTCTAAGAAAGTTCAAAGTGATACAGAAGCACAAAATAACTTTAGAAAATGTCTTGCCTGAAAGATAGTAATGATTTACGTAAAATCGGGTAATCGGTTATTTTAAACAAAGCACAAGTACTATCGCTGGACTCAAGTTCACTTTCTTACGGGTCTCAGTCTCAGTTCACATAAATAGAGACAAATAATTACGTGAGTTGTTTTAACTTTGTGGAATATATCTTTCTCCACTTTGTGGAAGATATAAAGTCTGGAGAAGGATTAATCGGATGGTATTTTGACTAAAGGGGTTAGTTAGGCCTCGAGGCACTTTCATCCATATTTACTATTCGTGTAGGGTTTTTTTTTTTTTTTAAAGAGGTGATACTCTGATCCTTTCAGCTCCGTGGGATTTACTTCTGCCAACCCAGCCTTTCTTGAAGGTTCTACTGTCACTGTGAGCATGAACACAGAATACCAGTCCCAGAAAAGGCCTTTGTGTTTTTATAAGTCTACTTTTCCCTGTAGTCTTTTGTTTTCTCAGCCTGTCTTGTCCCTTCTGGGTCTTCTTTGTGTTTTCATTGTCTTTTTCTTGCTTAGGCTTCACCGGCTTCGGGCCACATGGGTGTTAATCTTTTTCATTTGTACCCAACTCCTTCCTTATCACCTGTTCATTCCTTCCTTTCCACTATTTCACTCCTAGGAATTTCTAACCGTGTTTCTTCCATTGCTGTTTAGCGTTGTCTTCCTTATTTCACTTCTGTTTTAGAATTCTACTTCATAGCCTCCAGTATTCTGTTCTTGATGCTCATTATTCTCCCTGCGTCGTCTAAGCAGAGTCAAAGGAGCTACCCATGGTAAACGTTTTGAGATTGTCTGCTTACAAATTGTTTACATTTTTCCAAACTTCGGGGCATTGCAGGGTCCATTCTAGAAGTTGAGGTGAAGGATGATAGAAATATAAAGGGATTGATTAGTGAATAGAAGAGAGAGAAAAAGCTATTAGGATGTGCCGTCAAAGTTTGGTGGATCTCTTTAGGAACTGGCTACCACCCACTCAGTGGTACAAGCATTAGCACTGTACCCCAGTCCTGGTTTATCATGAACTTTCACAGGGAAATAATGCTTCCTTGGAATAGAAAGAGACAAATCACTGCTTTGTCGTTTCCTATCACCTTTTATTCTCTTTCCTGGGTTCTGCTTTTCCCCTCCTTATATCTCACTCTGCCCTTTTTCCAAATTTTATCTCCATTTCTACTTGTAGTAAATCCCTTTATATCTGATGCTTAAGACATTTTCTTGAGTTAAAAGTTGGATTCAAATGGATTTTTATAATACAACTAATACGTAACTGAGCGTTCTTGCATTTAATTTGAACCTAGATACTAAAACATTCAGAATCACAGAGCATGGAGGAAAAGTGATTTTGATTCATTTATACTAAAGTAAAATGCTTCTTACTTGCAGTTTAAGATTATTCCAGAAGTTTGACAACTTCCGGATTCTCGTTTGCGGAGGAGATGGAAGCGTAGGATGGGTTTTGTCAGAAATTGATAAGCTCAATTTGAATAAACAGGTGAGTGCTCATTTCATACATTGCTAGTTAAGATGAGTGAAGATTCTGGCTTGATGAACAGAGAAGTACTGAACTACAATAATTTCTATTTTCCCTCTCGCCTGTTGTGATCTCTTTCAGTGTCAGGTGGGCGTATTGCCTTTGGGCACAGGAAATGACCTTGCACGTGTTCTTGGCTGGGGTGGGTCACACGATGATGACACTCAACTTCCGCAGATATTAGAGAAGCTGGAACGAGCTAGTACCAAAATGTTGGACAGGTAAAAGGAAATTGTCTTCAAAAACTTCTTAGAAAATGGCATGCTGAGTAAATTTGGGATTATTTAAATTTTGCTGACTGTAAGATCATTAGACCCTAGACTTCCTCTACTTGTCTGCTGCTCCTCCTCCACCCCAGCCCCAATCTTGAATGGAAACTTCAGGAATCAACAATCAAAATGTTTTTGAATGAATCAATGAATTATAAAAACTCCCTGAGAACATTTATGAATCCTTTCTTTAACAGTAGGTGACTGTGTTGGTACTAGTTCCTATTAATAGCTGTTGAAGTCAGAAAGCTTCAAGAGTTAAACTTTGTAGAAGGTACTTTTCATGAGTACATGAGGTTTGATGCCCCTGTCATTTTGTGGTTTCGTTAAAAATCGAAGACCTTGAAACTTCAGCCTTGTTAGACTATATCCTCTTTATACGTATTATACGTATTATACGTATTAAGAAAAGGCTTGCTCTTCAAACCTGTCTTCTCCCTTGAACAAGTATCTTTGTAGGTCTTTTTGCTTGCTAGCTCTTTCAACCTCGTGCTCTATCTTCAACACCGAACACATACTCCTTTCCTTCTGTTTCTATGTCTGTTTCATTCACGAAAAGCTATCTTGCTTCACTAAGAAAATAAAAAAGAAAGAAGGGAAAGAATCAATTGAGCAAGGTACTTGTCTTGCACATGGACAGCCGTGCTTCAGTCCCCAGCACCACATATTTCCCCAAGCATGGCTAGGAGTAACCCTGAGCTGGGGCCTTGATAAAGAGGTAAGCCTGACAGCCAGCCGTTGTGCCCCCCAAACATAAACAAAAACCAAATAAGTTAGCCAATAAAGAAGAAATACCAAAAATGATAAACGTTTTTCAGGGAGAGCGAGTACTTGGCAGATAGCTTTATATGAAGACTCTAAAACTGTGTTAACGGTATCCTTAACAGACTTCTCTCAGTACCACACCCTTTATTAATAAGTCACAGTGTACCTGAGTATCACAGAAGAGGTGTTTAGAACTGGAGGATAGGGAACAATAGGACTTAAACAGAAACAATCCCTCCTCCCTCAGTAGAAATGTCAGAATAACATTATTAATTTAAGCTAGCATGAATCAAAACAACTTTGATAGAATTAGCCATCTGTGGAACTCTTCCCGAAAATAAGAAAATCTCATCAGGGAGCCACCCATCTGAAATGTAATTACTCTAAGATGAGCTATAACCTAATTAATTGTAACCTTGCCTGTCATAAAATAATGCAATGATTGATTCTTTTGCTGACAGAATATCTTATAAAGAGCTGGACTGTAGAGCGTTTTTCTAGTTCTCCAAAAATATTGATGGGAAGGATACCCTCAGTAATTTGGGTACATAAAATGCATTTAATCTCCTGTCTTTATAAGAGCCAGCCAGTGATTTCGGAGACACCGGCCTAGTTCTGTGCTTACCCAAAATGGCTTTTTGTTTTAAATTTAGATAACATTTTTGTCTCTCCTAGGAAATGCTGCTAGGCATTTCCTCTGGTCTGGGTGTGTGCTTTTCCCTTGTATGTTAGAAAAATTTAACTTCTCCAGGTGGTTAGTAGTGAAACAGTTCCACCATGGTGAAATTCCTTGATCAGACCTACAAAACACACAAGAGAGGCAAGAAACCAAGGGGAATTTAAAACAGGACAATTTTTAGAAAAATGGGAATGCTTTATTGCTGTTCTTTTTTTTCATTTTGGGGTTGGGGGAGGTGAGGGAATGATACTCACTGATGCTCAGGGCTTACTTCTGGCTCTGTACTTAGGAATTAGAGCTGAAAGTACTCGGGGGACCATGTGGGATGCCAGAGACCAAACCGGGTCACTCAACATGCAAGACAAGTGCCCTATCCATTGTACTATCTCTCTGGTATTTCCTTTATTCATTAAGATTACTGTCTGTAAAGAACAGTAACATATATATATACACACACATATATATGTGTAGATATAGATATATTTTATCCTCAAATCAGTACTGTGAAATGCCTAAGAAAAATATTTTGGCTATTTTACAAACAAGAAAATTGGGACTTGGAGCCAGAGTGATAGTACAGTGGGTAGGGCATTTGTCTTGCACGAAGCTGACCTGGGTTCGATCCCTGGCATCCCATATGGTCCCCCGAGCACCACCAGGAGTAATTCCAGAGTGCAGAGCCAGGAGTAACCTCTGAGCATCGTCGGGTGTGACCCCCAAAAAAGAAAAGAAAATTGGGACTTATTGAAACAGTGGGGGATAAAAATGACATTTATTTTTTGTCTGCCTGGCACTTTTACTTCCTTTACTAGATAAAGTATCATCTCACTTAGCGTCACTCCACAATTAGATAACTAATAGTATCATCTCTATCATACAGGTTAAGGACTAAGACTGGGGCTGCAGAGATAACAAAATGGACTGAGAGCATGCTTTGCGTGCAGGAGGTCCAGGTTCCATCCCTGGCCTCACATGCTCCCCTGAGCACCATCCCAAGTAATCCCTGAGCTCTGCCTGGTGTGACCTAAAAAGTATGCAGAACAAAAAGGCTTAGGAGACTTGCCTTGTATCATTGTCACATGTCACCTGGAACACCCAGGCATTGCTCAGGGACCTCCATGGCTACGCCTGGTGAGACTCAAGGGAATATGTGGTGCTGGCATCAAACTAGAGTTGTCACATGCCAGGCATGTGCCTTAATCTGTTAGAACAAAACACTAGATTTATCTGGCATTGGGATTTTTATGCAACGACAATTGGTCTGCTACTTTAGACTTGTTTTAATTTTGATGTTTACTTCGGAATTTTTTTCTTGAAGTTCTGGCTTCCACTTTGATTCATTTTTCTTAAAACTCATGCTTTAATGCACTGCTTCTAGTATGTTTTGTGTTTTTGTTTTTGTTTGGGGGCTGCACCTGATTGTGCTCAGGGAGCCGTAAATGCCGAGAATTCAACCCAGCATTGACCACATACAAGTCAAGTGTCTTAAACTCTGTACTGTATCTATGCACCAAGCTTTGTATTTTTTAAAATCTTCATTTCATATCCTGTTATTGACAACAACAATATTCTCACTTAAATATCTTTCCAGATTTTACAATCATTATTTTAGATAAAAGTCCGGGTTTATCTGGAATTGATAACTATTTTTTAACCTCAAGCAAATGGTTCATTGTTTGTTATGAAATGAATATTAACAGTAAGTTGAAGTAAACTTACTTTGATGAAGTAGTTTTTAGTTTTTTTCTCAATTTATGCTTTCCTAGTTTCAGAAGGGATATCTACCTGATTTACATTTTGCATATGTGTGATCTGAATTTTACCTGGGAAATGATTGGAATTTCATAGGTGGCATATGATTAACATAGGACAATGTTTTAAAATTCTGGTTATGACATTAATAACATTAATTCTAGTCATAAACACAGTGAACATTGTTTTAAAGTAGAACAGAAAAGAATATAAAAGTCAGAATACCTGGGCCGTTAGATAATACAGTGGGTAGGATGCTTGCCTTGCATGCAGCTGACCCAAATATAATCCTCAGCACCTGTGAACACAGAAATGGCCCTGAGTAAATAGTCAGGAGTAAGCCCTGAGCACCGCCAATTGTAGTCCTCAAATCAAAAGCATAAAACAAAACGAAACAAAAAAGTCAAAATGCATTGCACCTAGTATAGAAGGGAAGGAATTGTTCATATGTTTTCATTTCTTATGGTCAGCCATGGTATAAAAAAGTTTGAAAGTCACTAATAAGAGAAACGGTAAGGGGTAAAAATCATATATTAGGAACTCAGTATTTTTTGAGATGACCAAAATTTCATCTCTTTCCCCATGTTCTGGTTATTGTAGACACAGTAAGCCATAGTTCATGAATTCACGTGCGTATCTGATAAATATGAGGTGAGAACAAAGATTTTCTGTCTCTCTTCAGGTGGAGTATAATGACCTATGAACTCAAATTACCACCAAAGTCTTCTCTACTTCCAGATCCTCCAGAAGCATCTGAAGAATTTTACGTAAGACTTTAACTCTTTACCTATGATCATTTCATTTTAGGGGTGAGTAGATTGAAAACATGGAAAAGTTTATTTATAAAATATGATAGCATGTTTATTTAGTTTTACTCATTACTTTGGATATGGTCTTAGTTCTGTAAGTTCTAATCTCCAAAGGAAAGAATCCTTTTGTTTGTTTGTTGTTTGGGAGCTGGGGAATTTGGGGCCCCTAGTGGTTTTTCCCCATTAATGGTTTTCCTGGAGTGCAACCAAAGCACAGCGGGTAAGGCATTTGCCTTGCACACAGCCAACCCAGGTTTGATTCCTCCATCCCTCTCGGAGAGCCCGGCAAGCTACTGAGAGTATCCGGCCTGCACAGCAGAGCCTGGCAAGCTACCCATGGCGTATTCAATATGCCGAAAACAGTAGCAAGAAGTCTCACAATGGAGACATTACTGGTGCCTGCTCAAGCAAATCGATGAACAATGGGATGACAGTGCTACAACAGTGCTCCAGTGCAGTGGTTTTCCAGGGACAACTCCTGTTGCTGTGTGCAAGGTCACCCTTCATACTTCTCAGTGGATATATGTGGTGCTGGGAAACTGGGGTTGGCCACATGCAGGGTCAGCACATTAACCCTTGTACTGACTCTCCAACCCCAATAATCTTTATTTCTAGGGCTGGAGTCCTTCCGTAATCACCCACACTGGAGGGTGAACTCTGCTTTATCAGTAACATTTGTGGGCCTGAAGTGAGCCTAGCAGGTTATAAGGATTAAATGAGATAACTACTGTATGTATAGGATCAGGCATACAAGTTTTCCATCTTGTACCGCTGAACATTCCACCTACCTGTTCCCGCTTACCAACAGAGCTCCACAAAGGAACAAATGATAAGTTTCCTCTTAGCTTCTGTTCCTCTTCAGTTTGGGTTGCAAGCACCTGTTTGCCCTGGCGCCCTTAAATGGTCTCCAAATACACCAGTACACGGGCCTGAATATTAAATTATTTCTCCTTTACTGTTGGTCTGTTCTGCTGAGTGGAGAGCAGAGCAGGTCTCCAAGTCAAGACTGTTGATCAAGATCAAACAAAGAGGAAAGACAGCTCACTTTATTCCACCCCTGCCCCAGCCCGTTAATAACTGCAGATTTTAGACATCTTTAAAGATCCAGCACTGTGATTAAACCTCAAAGCAGCGGAGATTTAAAACAGAACATAGTTTTCAAAGGATTATTCTTTGACTCATTAAGAGCATTTGATCTATGATAGCTTAGTTTCCCCTCTAGGAAAATTCATCTGTTTATTTTACAGTTGAAATCTTTGTTTTGTCATTAAGAGAATCATGATCTTGTCAGAAATAAGGGAAGGAATGGTAACTATAGAAATAGAAACATGGCGTGATCTTTAAAGTTGCTGGTTGTGTTTTAAATGACTGTTCAGGCATAAAAGTAATAGAAACTACTTAAAAATTGGAACCACAAAATACCAAAAAAGAAAAAATTATAACTCTGTCACCAAGGACAGTCAGTATCGAAGGTGAATATTTTTTTTACCATATTTCCAGCTATGCTTTTATTTATAACATTATTTTCTTCAACTATAGACTTTATGGGCTGGAGCGATAGCACAGTGGATAGGGCGTTTGCCTTGCACGTGGCTGACCTAGGTTCCATCCCTCCATTTCTCTCAGAGAGCCCAGCAAGCTATGGAGAATATCCTGCCCTCGCGGCAGAGCCTGGCAAGCTCCCCCATGGCATATTCGATATACCAAAAATAGTAACAACAAGTCTCACAATGGAGACCTTACTGGTGCCCGCTCGAGCAAATCGATGAACAACGGGATGACAGTGCTACAGTGCTATAGACTTAATACTTGTTTTCCGAGGACACAATCTTTTTATTTTTTATTTACTTATTTTTAATTTCTCTAGTTCACTTTTAATCTGAATGTATTTTATTATATAATGATATATAAGATATACAGTTTATTATTATTATTATTATTGCCTTTTTTTATTTTATTAGTGAATCACCGCGAGACAAAGTTTTGTCTCATGTGTGGTGCTGGGAAACTTACAGGTTTTCATGCTTACGTTTCATTCATACAAAGATCGAGTGCCCATCCCTCCACCAGTGCCCATTTTCCACCACCAATGGTCCCAGCATCCCTCCCACCACCCCCACTTTGTCCCCGTCACCCCACTCTGCCTCTGTGGCAGGGCATTCCCATTTGCTCGCTCTCTCTTTTTGGGTGTTGTGGTTTGCTACAGAGGTATTAAGTAGGCATCATGTTCAGTCTATAGTCTATTTTCAGCCTGTATCTCCCATCCCTAGTGGGCCCTCCTAGCACCCTTTGCTTGGTGATCCCTTCTCTATCAGAGCTGCTTCTTCACCTAGCCTGTGAGGTCAGTGGAGTACTCCTCTTGGTACTTATCTCTACTCTTCTTGGGTGTTAGTCTCCCATTCTGTTACTTTATATTCCACAAATGAGAAGACACAATCTTTATAAACACTATTTTTGTAAATGTAGGAGGAGAGTGACAAGATGAGGCAAGGCAGTGACAGGAGGCTTCCTGGGCCAAATGTCTCTGAGCTGTTTCAGGAAGGATCCTGCGATGTGCCTTCTGGTCGGAGCGCCAGGCTCTCTGCTGTTTGAGGCCACATTTGTGTCAGTTTTGATGTATTTGGTTTTTGGCTGACACTCTGCTCATAGAGTACTCATACCTCAGTGCTCAAGGATACTCCCGACAGGCCTCAGGGACTATTTGGGGTGATGGGGGTCGAAGGCTGGCATCTAGGTAATTTGTTTTGTTTTGGGAGCCACACACCATTGTTCTTGGGATTATCCTCTTGACTGCACTCTGCCATAGCACCTGGCAGTGCTTAGGGGACCCTATGGGATGGCGGGCATCACCAGCCCTGCCTTCTGTCCCCAACCCACTGTCCTTTTGCACAATCCTGCCTCTTTGTTTCTTTTTGTATTTATTTTTGTGCCACAGGGGAGGTGCTCAGGGCTTCCTCTTGACTCTGTTCTCTGGATTCCCATCTGACCTACATCATGGGCCCCCTGAGGTGTGCTGGCCCCATTTGCCTTCTGGCAGCTACAGTGGCTTGGGTTCCAGGACATGCATTTCCCCTATTTTGTCCTTCCCTAGAGAGCCTTGCCTGCTCTGTCCCACAGTCCCACATTCACTTGCTGCTCTGTTTGCAGTTCTGGGCATGTGGCGGATTCAGGGAGCTGGACCAAAGGATCTCTGGGGCCGAGAGAGTTGTTGGGCTCAAGACACTTTTGCCTGCTTTGAGAGATGTTTGAACCATGCTCAGAGTCTACAGGCACATACGTACATGCACAGCTTTCAGTTGATGGCTGGACATTGAGTGTCCCCTTCTCCCTAGAACATGGGCTGTGGGGTGCAGGGGGTGTATGTTTAATGTTTGGGGCTGAAAACAGGGTCACTCCTTTGGGTCCCACTGGTTCTGTGCTCCGTTTTTACTCTGCAGTGCTCATAGGAGCAGTGACTGGAATTCCCTGGGGTCAGGAGCAAGACTGCCACCTTCAGGAACCTTCCAGTAGAGCATCCTCATATTTTAGTAGATGAAGCTCTCTTAGAGAGATAGTGGGACTTGTCAGCCAGGAGTGCACATGGAGGCAGGTTACTCCTGAGGGGACAGACCCTGAGCCCCTCTAGGGACCTGGGGTCCTGTCCTCACAGCCCAGGGAACAGGGTGGGGACATACCCTGACTCCCGTGCACCCTGTGTGTGCCGGCTCGGAACACGGTGACCTTCCCCAACATGGACGTGAGCTTCACCCTAGAGGAGTGGATATGACTAGACGCCTCTAAGCAGAAGCTCTACAGGGTCTTGATGCTGGAGACCTATCAGCACCTGCGGGATGTCGGTGAGAGCAGTGTGGCCCCTCCTGTCCCCTGTCTGTGCCTTGCCAGCCTGGCAGACGGCCTCTAATGTCACTGTGCCTACAAAATACTTTTGCATTTTTGTTTATTGTCAGCGGGTAGGGTTTGATTCCTCCATCCCTCTCAGAGAGCCCAGCAAGCTACCAAAAGTATCCCGCCCGCACAGCAAAGCTTGGCAAGCTATCCGTGGTCTATTCGATTTGTCAAAAACAGTAACAAGTCTCACAATGGAGACATTACTGGTTTCGCTCAAGCAAATCAATGAGCAACGGAATGACAATGACAGTGATTTTTGTAAATGCTGTTTTTTTTCCAAAAAAGGCAAAGAGGCAACTTTTTTTTTTGCTATATCTACTTTATAGATACTTGTGTCTCAGTATATAAAGAATATTTTTATTAAAGTACAGGCAGAATCACTTAAGCATGAAGTTCAACTGTAATGATGAGGCAAACTTTTTTTCTGGAGCATTGCTCACCTTTTTTTTTGAGCAAACCTCCAGTTTTTGTTTTTAATTAAAATGTTTTATATAAAAGGGATAACTTAAGATTAGAGACTAACGTAGTATTTAGCTTTTCTTATGAGTTACTGTGTTATATAGTTTTGCCTTAAAGACTACAGTAAAACTAAGTTTAAAAAAAAGTAGTAAAACTGGGGCTGGAGCGATAGCACAGCGGGTAGGGCATTTGCCTTGCATGCAGCCAACCCGGGTTCAAATCCCAACATCCCATATGGTCCTCTGAGCACCGCCAGGAGTAATTCCTGAGTGCAGAGCCAGGACTAACCACTGAGCATTGCCAGGTGTGACCCAAAAAGAAAACAAACAAACAAAAAACCAAACTAAGATAATTTTTCAACTGGTTCTTTAAGTAAATATTTACTTTGAGGGCCAGAGCAATAGTACAGTGGGTAGGACGCTTGCATTGCATGTGGTGACCCAGTTGCAATTCCTGGAAATTTGTATGGCTCCCTGAGCACCTGCTGGAATAATTTCTGAGTGCAAAGCTGGAATAATCCCGGAGAACATTGCTAGGTGGTGGGTGACCCAAATGTATGTGTGTGTGTGTTCATTTTGAGGTACTGGAGAGAAAATACAGAGTAGGGCACTTTCCTTGCATGTAATGGATCCAGTTAGATCTTTGGCATCGCATATGGCCTCCTGAACACCACCAGGAATAATTTCTGAGTGCAGAGCCAGGATTAAGCCTTGAGCATCGTCATGTATGGGCCCCCTTTCGCCTCAAATTGAATATTTTTTTTAATTCCTTTATACATAATTGTGAAATTACTATGTTCTCTCAGTTTTTCCTTTTATAGGCTATATTTTATTATTGAGGCAAATGTTGTACAGTTTCTAGCTGTCTTAATAACTTACTAACATTTTGCCAGCATTGTAAATTTTAGAGCTTAAGAAGTTGTGACAATTTTATTAATTTGCGATGGCCATTATTAAATATTTAAGTTTACAATTGTAATTTATAAACGTTGTAAAAGTTGTGATGCCCTTATTTCCTTTAGCAGCAATGATTCTATTATTTAATATTCATTATAAAACATTTTTTGTTTACATTTCATGGAAAAAATTTCCATGCCATTATGTTCTCCTGTCTTTTAAACTTTTTCAAACAAGTAACAATCTCCATGGCATCAGACTTCTTCCCAACTCAGATCTCAGCTTAGGATCACTGTTCAGCCATTGCCCCTTATCCCTAAGTCCTAGAACTGTGTTTCATAATGGGAATTTTGCCTTCCATTATCAGTGTTTAAAGATCATGTAACATGTATCATTCACTCACCATTACATTGTTGCCAGGCATCTGTCGTGATTGGCACAAAATGGATAGGTAATAAGAGATTTTATTAATCTGAAAAACCACATTCTTTCAAACCCTGAGAATCTTGGCATCAGAGCTCTCTAGCCGGATATCTACTGATTTCCAGTTGGATTGGTTGCCATTCAGAGGGAGGAGATCTACTCTGAGAATCTTCTGTATCAGACGCCAGTCAACAGATACTTATCAATACTGAGGTAGTCAAGGTGATGGACAACTTTCTGAAACCACATTAGTGAATGACTTGAAATCTCCGAAGCAAACTCATTCTTCTTCATTTATTTTAAAGTTTATTCTTCCATAATAATAATAAAAAACTTATTCCCCTTTAATTCTGCTTTCTAACTTCTTGAGAATCATATGCCAGCCAAAAGTGACTTTATCCTTTCACAGTCAGTTCCTACCAGTACCTGGGGTTGGAAGTTAAAATTACCCCTTGTTTCGATCAGCTTTGAAGAATGATTCTCAGGCTGTGTGCCAGGGAACCTCGGGGCATCACAGGCTGCTGCTCAGAAGGCTACCAGGAGATATTTTTAAGTTTCAAAGGAAATATAATTCTTACCATCCTTTGGGCACTGCACAAACGACTAGCTTGAGGCTGTTCACAATTTGATCATTAGGTTATACTGTATTCCTTTTGATGATATAATATCTCTGTGAAGATGGATTTGCAGAGGTTGCTGTGATTAAAAGCAAACAGCACACTGAGGTCAGTGGAATAGAAATGAGGGTATTACTCTTGGATCTGATATCAAGGTGTGAGATGTTACGCAGTGCCCTTGGGCACGCAACCAGTTACTTAAGAAAGAAGCAAGGTAGTGGTTTTATTTTTAATTCATATGTTATTTTTTTCAAAGGGTTATTAAGTTGTTAGGACCTAAATACTTGTGAAATGGTTTGGATTTAACGACTGTAAGGTATGTATTTTAGGAATGATGCCAAAATAATTAAGCGATTAAGGATGCTGTAACCGAGAAAGTTTGAAAATCTCTGGTGGGGTTGTGGAAGGTTAGACAAGGAGTGATCAACAGTGTTAAAGGTAATTACAGGTTGCAGAGAGGGATCTTAGACTGAGTGTCTTCCACCTAAACTGTTTTGTTTTTTCTTAATAGCGCAGGAGAGAAATAGAAATTAGCCATTTTGTGGCTTCAAAAGAGTTTGACCAAGGGACTGTAGAATTATAACCATTATGGACAAGGAGAGCTCAGATCCTGGAGAACCTTGGGAGTTGTGGAAGGACTATTTTGTCACCTGAAGAGTTTTAGTGCTATCTGATGTAGGAGGGATTCACTCAGACATGTCAAGCAGGGGTACGGCATAAATCAGTTTCATGCTTTTGTGGGGAGTGGCGGGGAACTGTGACCTACCTGTGAAGTCAGAAAGAAATTTAAGAAAGTAAAATTAAGAAAGTATATTGTACAATGGCAAATTAGGTAAAATCCTTTTGGAAAGATGCTTGCCACTAAGACTTTATTAGGAGGGGGAAGACTATGAAATGTCATTTAAGTCTTAGTGAATGGTGCCAATTGCTGAAAGCAAAGACAGGATCTCTGAATCAGGCAGAAGAGTGTAGCAGACTACCTTGAACAGAGCAAATAGTTAATAATGGAGGTTTTTTTTGTGTGTGGAGGGGTGGGGGGCGCATTGCATAGTTGTGCTCAGGGCCTGCTACCCACTCAGTGCTTGGGGTTGCTCCTGGTGGTACTTGGTGGATCATGCAGTACCAGGGTTTGAACTCAGGCTGCGTGCAAAGCATGTGCTCCAGCCCTTTGTGCCAGCTCCCTGGTCCAGTAATGGGTACTCATGACCTATATGACCTATAAATGTATTTGAAGATAATATTTGGTGAAAGATGCCTAATATGATGTTATTTAAGATTTTGTACACTTTACATGATCAAGAAGTGGGGTTCTTTTGAAAGAAGGTTAATTTTTGAGTCAAATAGAAGGGGTGTGTAGGGCTCAGCAGTTTCATTGCTAGGAAATATTTATGTGTATGACCATGTAGCACTGTCGTCCCATCGTTCATTGATTTGCTCAAGCAGGCACC
This sequence comes from Sorex araneus, assembly GCF_027595985.1. Lineage (NCBI taxonomy): Eukaryota > Metazoa > Chordata > Mammalia > Eulipotyphla > Soricidae > Sorex > Sorex araneus. Next base: position 249,506,099 of record NC_073302.1, on the reverse strand, counting down.
AATAACGTCTCCATTGTGAGACTTCTTGTTACTGTTTTTGGCATATTGAATACGCCATGGGGAGCTTGCCAGGCTCTGCTGTGTAGGTGGGATACTCTCAGTAGCTTGCCGGGTTCTCCGAGAGGGATGAAGGAATCGAACCCATGTTGGCCGCGTGCAAGGCAAACACCTACCCGCTGTGCTAGTACAGTCAACATTTTAGGAAATCTTATGACGTACATACAGCAAAGTATAACTTTCAGAAACACTCAGTAGGCAATGCCTCATCAGCATGAGCATATGCATGAAATCAGATCACAAGGCAGCATTATCAGCATCCCGGGCGCCTCCCTCAAGATTTCTGTCATTCATTGTCCTCCCCATCTGCCACCCCTACAACCACTCTCATGACCCTTCTGATTTTTTAACAGCTTAGATAAATGATACCTCTTTTTATGCTTTATACAGTAAAATCACCCCTTTTTGTTTTTAAGTTTCTCACTCCACCTATTTCTGAGATTTGTCTAGACAGTGACATAGTTGTAAGCCGTGCATTCCCATTACTCTGTAGCAGTCTCTTGCACTAAGGCTCTGCAGTTAATCCTCCAGTCTCCTGCTGAGCATATGTCACTGGGAATATCCTAGCCCTTTTGTGAATGCCCATATGCACTTTGTTTGATATATATGTCACAGTTGAATTGTTGATAGCAATGCAAAATAAGTTATTCAAGATCTGCCTTTGGATGGGGCTGGAGCAATAGCACAGAGGGTAGGATGTTTGCCTTGCACATGGCCTACCCGGGTTCGATTCCCAGCATCCCATATGGTCCCCTGAGCACCACCAGGAGTAATTCCTGAGCGTAGAGCCAGGAGTAACCCCTGTGCATCACTGGGTTTGACCCAAAAAGGAAAAAACAAACAAAAAAACAAAACAAAACAAGATCTGCGTTTGGAGCAGACTTGGGTGGTGATGGGAAAATTCGAAATAATGGTCATGAGAAGGTGTAATGATGGTGGGATTGGTGTTGGAATATTGAATGTAATTATTGTGAACATTATAAAAATAAAATTAAAAATATATATTATCAAAGAAATATTAAAAAATGTTGAATTGATGGTTATCCTGTGGTATTATTTGTGGTTTCACTTTCAGTAAGTACTGCCCATTCATTTTCTAGAGTGTTTGTACTTTTTTTTTTGACGAGCAGATCAGTGTTGGTGAGTCCTGTTGCCCCACACCTTGGGACATTATAAGACTTAGCATTTTCCACTTGTTTTTATTTCACTGGAACTATCCTAGGGTAGCTGAGAGGTGTGTCAATTGCTAACTTTGCTGGGTATTTACCTGATCTGTTTATGTACCTTTTGTACATATTTCTTTTAAAATTTCTAGTCTTTTAAAAATTTTTATTAGGTCATATGGTTTTCTTTATACTGATGTTTAGGAGTTCTTTATATATTCAACTATTGTGACATTTTAAAAAATAGTGAGTGAATTTTATAATCTGTTTTTAATTTTAAAGAATATACCAATTTTATATTTATTTTAATGATTCTATAATCTATTTTTAATTTTAAAATGTATGCAGGTGAAACAAAAGTATTTTCATCAGGAACTAAAATAGTTTAATTGACTATTAATCTGTTATGTATATGACTTTTTAATATACTGCATTACAACCTTTATCTTATTTCACATATATGATCCTTTTTGAAGCTGTGGTAGCTGAATTGTTGAAATGTCAGTGATAGTAAGTATCGTAAGTTCAGGTTTGCTCTTTTGTTTCAGACAACGATTTATGAAGACTCTGTTGCAGCTCATCTTACGAAAATCATCAATTCTGATGAACATGCAGTGGTCTTATCATCAGCCAAGTGAGTTATGGAGTTGAAATCATGAAATAGTTCTAATAGTTCTATGGTGATATTCAAAGGAAACCTGTTTCTTACTGTGTATGGGTTTCATTGTGATTTTTAAAAAGTTTATGAAGTGGCTTATAAAATTTGACATACGAAATTTGAGTTTTTCTAAAATTCACTATAGCAACTTATTTGAAGAGGAATATATTATTAAGAGAATATATTTTTGATGATTCACTTGAAATATTTTTGTTAAAAAGGTACAGTAAGGGAGTTTAATAAAAGTTTTAATTTAGTGAAGTATTTATGATTACAGTTTAGAAGACATTTGGTTATAATTATTTTCAATATTGTTTAGGAATTGTTTATATCAGGAAAAAGGGAAATAATGATGATTTTTTAAAATACCATTTCTCAGCATGCTTAATTTTTATAATTTACTGTAATTCAGAGTTAATCAGATTTTAGTACAGTCCTCAGATGGAGCCAAAATTACTTGACCTTACTATCACGGATGGTGTCTAACTGGAACTTAGAGTTGAGTTTTGAAGCATCTATTTTATATGAAGTCAGGAGAACTGGCAAGTCGACTAGAGAAAGAAGGGTGAGACTAACTGAAAATTTCAACTACTGATGAACAGTAATCAGGGCTTAAGTTATACCAGTGTTATGGATGAGTGGTACAGCCATATACCCAAAACACTGACTCAACAAAACTGAAACCATGAGCTCTAGGCTGCAGCCACTGGAACTTTGTAATGTGCCTGTCAAGTTGACAAGTGGGGATGGGGGTTGGGGGTTTGGCTGGGGAGGGAATCTGGGAACACTGGTGGAGAGAAGTTTACAGTGACGGTGGGACTGCTGTTGAAGTATTATATGCCTAAAACTCAGCTATATGAAAATTCCAACAGATAAACAGATTAGTTATTTAGGAGTCTAGCTTACAGAGTAATATAACTATTATGGGCAAGGCCTGGAGAGATAGTACAGTGGGTTGGGTGCTTGCCTAGCAAGCTACTGTCCTGGGTTTGATCTGTGGCTCCCCATATGGTCCCCCGAGTCCTTCGAAGAGTGAATCCTAAGTAACACCGGACGTGGACCCCCAAACCACCACCACTACCAACAATAGTAACAACAGCAACAAATATATGTATAACTATTATGGGGTCAGGGAGATAGGATTGGGTTTAAGGGACTTGCTTGGCATGCAAACAACCCTAGTTCAATCTCTGGTGCCATGTATTGTCCCCCCACATTCTGCCAGGAGTGACCTGATAACCAACCATCTTCAGTCTATTTGTCAGCATTTCATCATTTGCTGCTTATTTTCTTTTTTTCTCTTTTTATTTGTTTGTTTTGGTTTAGTGTGGGTGTCTTACAGCTGTGGCACTCAGAACTTACTTCTGACTGTGTGATCTGGATCACTTTTGGTGGGGCCTGGGGAGCCAAATGTGGTGCTGGGTGTCCACTTGGGGTTGACTGCATACAAGGCAAGCGTCTTAACCCCTGTATTCTCTCACCAGCTTACTCTATTGCATTAAAAAAAATTACAGGATCTCTAAGCAAACCTGAGCAATTACACTCTGCTTTCTGTGTGTATATTTTGTTAGAAGCATACTAATACCAGTGTTTCAACATCTTTATTACTCAATCTATATTCCACCTCTGCCAATTATTATGGTGTTATTTAAAAAAAATTCACATGGTTCAAATAAAAATCTTAAGATGGTACACATATTAAATTTGAATGATCTGTCTCTTTAAAATTGGTACTAGTTCTCTGTGCTTAAAGTGTACTATTAAGTCATAAAAAATGCACAATAAAATACCAGCTTTTTACGGTTACAACTTGGTGATTAGGTAGTAGACACACATGCACAGTCTCATACACATCCATGTAACTTCGACCTATAAAATAATTCCTTTTGTCAATGCCATTTACTTATTAAATGGCATGATACTAAGGCAGAATATTTTAACCCTTTTGTTCATATTTATATTTGCTTCATAAAATAGTAATTCCCAGTTACCTTAATTTTTTTGAACATTTTGAAGTGCTGAAAGGATTATAAACAAGTTAACTAATGCAGTTAACATAGGTTAACTGAGTAATGTCAACATTTCTCTGACTTTGGGGTTTTGAATATTTGCTGTGCTAACATGAGTTGTCTTCTGAGAACTGAAAGTAGTACTGGTTAACAAATTTATATGTCATTTATCAATAGAAATGAAAACCAGTATTATTTATAAACGCAATTTTTCTGTAGACAAAACACCAGAAAAATGGGTCGTTGGTAGGAAAGATCAGTAAGATTGGACCATTGTTATAAAACCCAAGAATTAATCAGTTTAATTAATTAAAGTTTTAGTTTTGGACCATACCCAGTGTTGCTAAGGGCTTACTCCTAGTTCTGTGCTTAGGAATCCCTCTTGGCAGAGCAGTGGGGAGGGGAACATAAATGGTGCCAAGGACTGAGCCTGGGTTAGCCATGTGTGAGGCAAGTGCCCTGGGTGTTCTCTCTCTAGGTGTTCTGTCTGACTCCAGATTTTAGATGTGGTTTCTAACTTTAGTGATAATTTAGGTGAATCGCCCTCAATGAATAAACTCATAGATAGGTAGGGGATTTTATAGATTATACATTGATCCTTAGAAATCCCCTTTATTGTCTAGTTGGAATTTCTTAGAACAAATGAAAAATGTATTTTTTAGGTTCTTGAAGGAAAATCATCAACCATGTTAAATTTGTTAGCTTCACCTGAATATTTGATGCATACAGTCCACTGAGTATTCAGCTTCAAAGGACAAGAACAAAATTAAACAAAATGCTGCAAATATCATAACAAGATTATGTTGACACTAATTATAGTAGCATGTAATTAGGACTTTGAATTACTTTTAGCATTATGGGGGAAAATCCTTGCTCCATCTTCAGTTACTTTATTTTTGCATGTTTCCTGGAAACCTTTATTAAAGTAGGAAACATTCTGTTGGAGCCTTGTCTTCCACGTACTGTACTAAATACATTTTAAAATGGTTTGTCTCCAATTTCCAAGTTGTCAGTTGCTGTGACTCTGAACACATGCTACATTTAAATGTCTATTTATTTCTATTTTTAAAACTATCTTCAATTTGGAAGGTAATTAAAAAGCTAATTCATCCTTCCAAGAATGTAAATATCCTATATCTTCTGGAATATATGGAACTTTACAAATGCTTTGCACATTGCATGTGGCAGTCCTCTCTTAAGCTGTATTATCCATCAGCCTCCTTTTGCCTCAGCAACATGGCACACCTGAGGACTGGTACCTCTGCTACCTCCCCTCTCATTCTCACATGGATGAACAGCATGCTGGCTTCCCCAGGAGTCAGCAATACAGCAGCAGAAGTAGCTATGGAAACGGGTGACGTATGCGGGTCTACAAATTCAAATGAAAATTAAAGAAGATTTTTTTAATGATTTAATAATTTATTTTCAAATGGATTGAGTTCATGCTTTGAATACAAGGGGAACCTGTTTGATACCTGATACTACATATGACCTAAATACCACCAGGAGTGACCCTTGAGCACTGAGGCTGGGATATCTTGGGTGTGGCCTTTCCTAATGTTTTTTAAAGATTTTTAATGGCAAGACACCCTCTATTTTATGCTTATATAAAGAGGAAGGACTGTCAGTATCTCCCCTAGAAGTCAGATGTATTAAAGAAATTCTCAATAAGTGAGGAGAAATTTCTGACATTTTAAGAAAGCCATTAAAATAGTAAAATATTACATGAACAAGGACAAAACTTCATGTGAAGCATGACTGTATTCCTAATCTGGATTTTCTGTGTAAATAGATAAAGCCAATGACCAAGACATCTGGTCATGAACATGGTATAGTATATATAAATGCTGATTTATTGGGCTGTACCTTTGAAACCTACATGATTTTTATAAACCAATGTGATTTCAGTTTAAGGAAAGAAAGAAAAACTACCTAAAAATACTTGAAGGTTAAGAAAGAGTACCTTTTCGGGCCTGGAGCGATAGCACAGTGGGTAGGGCGTTTGCCTTGCACGCGGCTGACCCGGGTTCGATTCCCAGCATCCCATATGGTCCCCTGAGCACCGCCAGGGGTAATTCCTGAGTGCAGAGCCAGGAGTAACCCCTGTGCATCGCCGGGTGTGACCCAGAAAGAAAAAAAAAAAAGAAAGAGCACCTTTTCCAGGTGAAATCTAGAAATGATTACAATGTGAAAAGCAAAAAAAAATATTATTAGAAGCAAAAAATTTCTGGTATTTTGGGGACCAGAGTGATAGTACAGCGGGTGGGGGTCTACCTTGCATGTGGCTGACCTGGTTTCTATCCCCGGTGTCCCCCGAGCACTGCCAGGGTTAATTCCTGAGTGCAGAGCCAGGAATAATCCCTGAGCATCACTGGGTGACCCAAAAACAAAAAAAGAATTTCTGTTATCGGGGGAGGGGGGCACACCCAGCAGTGCTCAGCGCTTATACTCCTGGTTCTTTTTTTTTTTTTCTTTTTCTTTTTTTGGGTCACACCCAGCAATGCACAGCGGTTACTTCTGGCTCTGCACTCAGGAATTACTCCTGGTGGTGCTCGGGGGAACATATGGGATGCTGGGAATTGGACCCAGGATGGCCGCGTGCAAGGCAAACGCCCTACCCACAGTACTATCGTGCCAGTCCCATACTCCTGGTTCTATATTCAGGAATTAATCCCGGCAGTTCTTGGGGACCTGTGGAGTGCTAGGGATCAAACCCGGGTTGATCATGTGCAAAGCAATCATCCTACCCACTGTACTATCGTTTTGGCCCCAGTAACTTACTGTTTTAGATGATAAATATGAAGATTGGAGAGGTACATGTATGTATGTGCATATTTGTGACTGTGTGCTGGGGAGTGCATGTGTGTTGTGTCTTGTATCCTGGATCGGTTGAAGGACTTGATTTCATAATACTTAGCTATCTGGAAATTTTACTGTTATGTCCCTCACATAATAAATGAAATTGTGAATGTAATAGAAAATAACTAGCTGCTGGAACCTGGTTCTTTTTCCCCAAATTCCTCAGTCAATATCAGTACTTAAGACTGAGCATTATTCTTTTGGAATAAGCAGATTCTGTATTTTGATCACTCTCTGCCTTGCTACAACAGTCTTGCTATGGGTTATTGTTTTGAGGTTGTTTTGGCGGGGAGGGCGTGCTCAGTGACCGTTCCAGCAGCTGGAACCACAGGGTTCGACTTCAGTGCTCACCCTCACCAGTATTGCTGGGCTTGGAAGCCTCTGATCAATGTCAGGTCTCAAACTTGGTCCCTCTGTTTGCAAGGCACTTGCCCTTCACTGCCGATCACCCCCCTGCCCTTGCCCATTGTTTATAATCATTCAACAGCCCCAAAGATTTTTTAAAAAACAGTTTGCTTTTTTAGTTTCAGATTTTTTTCTTTCTTCCTCATCCTCTAAGAGCCATATATTGTGAACACCAAGAAAGCCTAAATTAAATTAGTCTCATGTCTCACTGCATTGGGGATCTTAAGAAAAACAAACGATGCATTTACAAGGAACAATCCTGTTCACGTCACTGGATGGTTCAGAGCATAATATAACACTTCTTTTCTCTATGAGCAGGGTAAGCGTATGCAGGTGGCGAACAGTAGCATGATGACTGACTCTATCGGGTATACTGTAGGGACAGCACACATGACGAATTGGTCCTTTCAGGGTCTGTTGTTGCGAACATAGATGAGGTGCAGGTGATGGCAATTTGTTTTTCCAATGGCAGCTACACAAATCCTTCTAAAGATACAATTCAAGAAATGTGTGTCTTTCGTCCTCTCATGCCCCAGAGACTTGCACACATCAAAAAGATGAAGTTATAAAATTTGCTATTATATAGATGGATCTGAAGAGTGTCTTGCGGAGTGACATGAGTCAAAGGGAGAGGGACAGACACAGAATGACTTCACTCATTTGCAGGATATAAAGAAAGTAGAGGAGTAATGAATACTCAACGATAATAGAAATGAAGGGCAGGAAAATGGGTCCATAGTAGGAAGTTGACATTGCAGGGATACAGGAGTAAGGTCAAGGACCAGTACAACAATGATTGAAGGAAGTGCTCATTCTGGACAAGGACTAGATCCTAAAAGGAGATAAAATGATATGCTATGCATAATGCCCTGTCAGTAACAGTATTGTGAACCGAACTATCTAAATGCAATAAAGGAAAATAAAGTCCCCTTCAGGCAGGCTGGGGGCGGTGGGGAAACTGTGAATATTGATCTAGGGAAGTGGGCACTGGTGAAGGGATGGATACTCCAACATTGTACCCCTGAAACTTAGTTATAATGATTTTATAACTTTGCATTCACAATGATTCAATAAATTATTTTTTAACTAGTAAAAAATAAAGAAAAAAAAGAAATGTGTGTCTTCGCTTTAAAGTCAATTTTATTTGAATTATATAGAGTAGTATTCTTCAGCCATGGATCCACAGCTTAGAATGGTTGACAGCCACTGGTATCTTCCCCCACCCCAACCTCAGTTGCGAGATCTGATGCAGGCTAAGTGAAGGTCTGCAGGTGAGAAGTTGGAGGCACTGACATAGAGCAAGCTTCTTCATGTGCACATGGATCACTTGGCGTGTCTTGAATGTATTAGGACTTGAATCTAAGTTACACAGCAGGTAGAGACATAGATTTAGATGTAAGTGATCCTGGGGCTGGAGCGATAGCCCAGCGGGTAGGGCGTTTGCCTTGCACGCGGCCAACCTGGGTTTGAATCCCAGCATCCCATATGGTCCCCTGAGCACTGCCAGGAGTAATTCTTGAATGTAGAACCAGGAGTAACCCCTGTGCATCGCCAGGTGTGACCCAAAAAGCAAAAAAAAAAAAAAAAAAAAAAAAAAGATGTAAGTGATCCTGGTATTATGACAGCTTGGTAATTGTGCTTTTTCTTTTTGGTTTTTGGGCCACACTGTGATGTTCAGAGATTACTCCTGGCTCGGCACTGAGGAATTACTCCTGGCAGTGCTCAGGGGACTGTAGGGATGCCGGGGGTCGAACCTGGGTCTGCCTCATGCAAGGCCAGCACCCTATCAGCTGTACTATCTCTCTGGCCCCATAATTGTGCTTATTTTAAAACATATTTATAAATTAATGCAAATCAATTAAGTTTACTGAATTGCACAATTTTCTTCTTCAAAGGATTCTGTGTGACACCGTAAAGGACTTCGTGGCCAAAGTAGAGAAGTCACATGAGAAAACATTGGAAAACGCTGTTGTCGCAGAAGCCGTGGCCAGTAAAGTAAGAGGGATAGGTCTGGGGCATCAAATTTTGGTTTTTAATCCCCCACTGACCAATATAAGACTGAGCTGTATTTTGCGAATTAAGTAATGGTTTTTCTGCCAACACATCTTCAATCAAAGGGAAGATTCCTTTTGATGACATTGGGCACGTTAATGGTGGTGTGATCATAGATGAAAAATTGCTTTTGAATCAGGTGTGGTATGAGGATTCAAAAAATTACTTTACAGTTATCATTTAATGTGGTTAACATACATATATATAAAACACATAATATAGCTTAATGTTTTAATCATGTAGTTGTCCTTCATTTCTATAATATAGTAGGAAGACTGCATTATCCTAAAAGACAGTCATGAAATGATCTTTGTAACTCAGATCCCTTTGTTTGTGGACTGACCTATTGGAGAAGGGCAGTTCATGTCTTGGGACCATGGCAGAGAAGCTGCTTTCCATTTCTAGGCACACCTCAGGGTTTCATTCCCTTCTGGCCTTCATGGTTGGGTTGACTAGAAGGATGAACTCAACTAGGACCCTTGTCCCCAGTCAGGTTTCTCTTTCTTTCCTTGCCTTTTTCATTTAAACACTTTTTCCCTTCACGAACTTTCTAAAATAACAGTTAACAGGATCTTAGAAGCTTCTGTCTTTGCCTTCATATGCTCGTGGCAGGACATTTGTACAAAAGGCTTGGCTAGAACTCTGGAATCTGCAAAGGGAAATCACCTCCCCCCCCACCTTCCCCACCCCCCTACCCCCTGAACCCTGCTATCTGCAAGGTTGAATGAAAGGAAGGAAAAACCAAAGGAACCTGTGTGTTTTTAGCCTCTTTCTATTGTTTTTCTATTTTGGGGAGAGCTGCAAAAAATAGAAAGTCTCTCTAGCTTATACTATTTTCTTGTAACTGTTTCTGCTGTAGCTTTGTCTTGGCATGTCATCAAAGACAGATACGTGGAGGGAGAAATGACTGGAAATTGTGTGTAGATCAAAGGCTGATTAGGCAGTTGGAACAGCAACTCCAGTTTTAATGGTTCCGTAGCCCCAGTCATTTAGGAAAATTTGGTGCCTGTTTTTCTTTCTGCCTCTGTCCTTTTCTTCTTCACCCTAGTGCGTTTTGCTTTTTTTTTAATTTACTTTTTTTTCAAAAAAGTTTTTATTAGTGAATCACCGTGAGGTGCAGTTACAGACTTAAAAAACTTTCATGCTTGCATTTCAGTCATGCAATGGTCGAGTGTCCGTCCCTCCACCTGTGCCCATTTTCCACCACCAATTGTCCCAGCGTCCCTCCCACCACCTCCATCCCGTCCTCCCCCCACTCTACCCTGCCTCTGTGGCAGGGCATTCCCTTTTGCTCTCTGTCTCCTTTTGGGTGTTGTGGTTTGCAGTAGAGGTATTAAGTGGCTGTCATGTTCAGTCTGTAGTCTATTTTCAGCCCGAGTGAATAGTCCTCTGGGCACTGTTCGTGCCTTGTAAACCAAAGCTCTGCTTTACAAAGCAAGGCAGTAGCTTCATCCTGAGTTTATGGTGCTCAGAAGAGTATCATAAGCTAATTGTTTATTTTTAAAGAATTTTATGTGGAGCTGGAGAGAGAATACAGCAAGTTAGGCACTTGTCTTGCAGACAGCAGCCTTGGCTTCAGACCCCAGCACAACCTGTGGTCCCCGAGCACCAGCAGGAGTGATTTCGATCACAGAGCCAGGAGTAAGTCCTGAGCACTGCCAGATGGAGCCCCAGACCAAAAAATAAATAAATAATCAAAATTTTCAAAGGTTGTACAGCATTTTGTGTTATATGTAGCATATTTTGTATAATGTATAAATTTTTGTGACATACAGATATTTTCTCTTGAGAAGAAAATAGGTTGACAAAGATTATAAGGACTTTTACTCATAAAATGAGGCTGGAATGATTCTGGAAGTATAAATCAATACATTTACATGAAAATAACATACCATTTAAATTGCAAAATTTTCACTCTATTATATTTCAGAGGCATAATTTATAATTAATAGCCAGCTCACGGTGAATAAGATATAGGCAATTTACATTTATTTTGCCATATCTATATATTTTATTATTGACTTATCATTAGTTTACATTATTATGGAATTTCAAGGATTTGGCTTTATGCCTCTCTATGTGTGCAATTCTCACGGCATCTACCATCAAAGTTCCAATGACATCCATCAGAAAAAGATCTCTCTGACCTTTCCTCCCACCCTTTCCCTCTGGTAACTACCATAAGTTTTGCTTTTTATCAGTTTGGGTGTGCTAGTAATTCATACTTTATTATTGGTGAAATAACCTGATCATTCTTAGTTATTACTTTGCTTACCATAATTATTTCAACTTTGATCCACTTTTCCCCCAAAGAGCACCATTTTGTCTTTGAAAGGCCAGAGTAGTGCTCCACTGGGTATATATAGCGTATTCTTTGTGCAGTTATCTCTGGATGGACATTTTAGTTATTTCCATTGTTTCACAATTGTGAATAATGCTGCAGTGAAGAGAGGGATGAAGCTATCCTGTTGAGCTGGTTTTCATATCAGTTGGATAAAAGCTGATAAAAGCTTGGTTTTCATAACACTTGGATAAAAACCTACCTGTGGTAATGCTGGATCATAAGAAATTTCTTTAAAAAAAATTGAAAGGAATCTCCATGCTGCAGAGCCAATAGTGTACTAGAGTTTTCTTTTTTCCATACCCTCATCAACATCATCATTGTTGAATACTGTCCATTTCTTGACTACAGTCCATTCTCAGTTGTGTGAGGTGATATCTCACAGTAGTTTGCTTTGCATTTCCTTTACAAACTCAGTATATTGAGCATTTTTCCCATGTATCTGTGAACCATCTGTGTGTCTTATTGGGAGAACTATTTGAGATTTTTGTCTATTTTGTGAGTGGGTTGCTTGTTTTTTTTTCTTCTTTTAATTGTTGGCTTGTCTGAGCTCTTTATTTTGACTATTAACCCCCTTTCAGATGTCTGGTGTAAAGATTTTTCTCTCAATTGCTAAATTGATTTTTGATTCTTGAAATTTCTTTTGCTAAGCTTTTAAATTTGATGTAATTCTATTTAACTCCTACCTTTGCTTTCACATCCATTTGAATTGAGTTTCCAAATACATTTTTGATGATGAGGCCCTGGAGTATATTACCTATAGTTTTACCTATGTTTTTGTGGTTTTCACCCTAATGTCTCAGTCTTTAATTCATTATGAGATAACTTTTAAGAATGGTGTTAGTGATCAAGTTCCTTCCTCCTTCCTCCCTCCCTCCCTCCCTCCCTCCCTCCCTCCCTCCCTCCCTCCCTCCCTTCCTTCCTTCCTTCCTTCCTTCCTTCCTTCCTTCCTTCCTTCCTTCCTTCCTTCCTTCCTTCCTTCCTTCCTTCCTTCCTTCTCTCTCTCTCTCTCTCTCTCTCTCTTCTTTCTTTCTTTCTTTCTTTCTTTCTTTCTTTCTTTCTTTCTTTCTTTCTTTCTTTCTTTCTTTCTTTCTTTCTTTCTCTTTTGCATGTGGAAGTTCAATTTTCCTAACATCTATTGAAGAAACTGACTTTTTCCCATATATGCATTTGTCTCTTTTATTAGAGATTAGGTGTCTCTATACATGTGGATTAAAATCCACATGATTTGTCCATGATTTGTCCTTTTTCTTCTGATTCCAAACTATTTAAACTCCTGTTGCTTTGTAATATAATTTAAAGTCAGGGAGTGCAGTTACTCCATTTTTCTTTTCTTATTTCCAGAAGAGTTTTTCCTAGTTTAGTCTTTGGTAGTTTAACAACTTTTTTTTTTTTAAATCTGTTCTGTTTCCTTGAACAGTTGCATTAATACATTCTGAGATGGAGGTCTCCCAACAGTGCTCCGGAGTCCAGTGGCTACTCTTGACCAATCTTCTCAGTGCCAGGACCTGATGGTACAGTGCTGCCAGGGCTTAGCAGTGCCAGAACACCAGGGCCTTCTCTGCTGTGCTAGTGGCAGCACTTGCATCCTTTCTTAAATTTAATTCCAGGTTATTTCATCTTTTTTTGATACAACTGTAAATAAAATTATTTTTCAAACATATTTTTTAAAAGAAACTTTCTTCCAATTCATTATTTGTCTATAAAGACAGCAGAGTTATTTGTGCTAATTTCATATCCTGTCACTTTAATAAACCCATTGATTTTTTCTAGGATTTTTTTTTTTTTTGCTTTTTGGGTCACACCTGGCTATGCACAGGGGTTACTCCTGGCTCTGTAGTCAGGAATTACTGCTGGCGGTGCTCAGGGGACCATATGGGGTGCTAGGAATTGAACCAGGGTCAGCCTCGTGCAAGGCAAATGCCCTACCTGCTGTGTTATCACTCCAGCCCCTCTAGGATTTTTTTGGTGTGGAGTTTTCAGGGGTTTTCCATTAATATTATCACCCACAAATAGGAATAGTTTCACTTCTTTTCCAATTTGATTTTTATGTTTATTTTTTATTGAATCACTGTGAGATAGCGATATTACAAAGCTGTCCGTGGTTGGGTTTTATCCATACAGTGTTCTAACACCCATTCCCCCATCAGTGTGCATTTCCGACCACCAGCATCCCCACTTTCCCTCTCCTAATCCCTGCCCCCATCACTTTCCTTCTTTGCCTCTCTCTGTCCTTTTTTTTTTTTTAATTTTTTATTGAGTCACCATGTGGAAAGTTACAAAGTTTTCAGGTTTAAATCTCAGTTATACAATGCTCGAATACCCATCCCTTCACCAGTGCTCATATTCCACCACCAAGAATCCCAGTATAGCTCCACCCCGCCCCCCCACACCCCTAACCCCCCCCACGCCCCTAGCCCCCCCACCCTTAGCCCCCCCCCCGCCTATGTAACTAATAAATTTCACTTTACTTTCACTTTGATTGCATACAATATTTCAACAAAACTCACTATTATTGTTTGGAGTCTCTCCCCTAAAGTCAGACCTGCTGAAAAGGAAGCATTAGATAATTTGTTTTCCATTGCTGAGGATGAAGAGGTATGAGGTCGAGTGACCACACTTAGCCTCTCAGTTTTGGGTTTCTGTAATTTAGTATTTTAGTAACTAAGTCCAGAGAGATATCCAAGTACTAAGTGGTCATCGTGTATTTTCAGGGAGTTTACTATTTTAATGGGGAAGGTACAGCTGGAGTAGCCTTTGTAACTGGGTGGCAGTTTTGGGGTGCGGATGTGACTGTGGAGGTTTCCGGAAGTACAGGGAGGTAGCCCATCCCAACTCCTAGAAGCCTAGAGATTTCAGTCACAAAACCTGCATACCCGAATTTTCAGCGGGTTGATTTCTTGGTGAGGTCTGTCTCAGGACAAAATCCAGGCATGGCAGCAATTTTGGATTGTGGGAGCAAGTGGCTTTGGGGGCTGTGTGTGGGCGGGCACTGGGCTAACCCACCCTACTCCGGAATATACCTCAGATTATTCAGCCATGTATGGGTCTGAGATTTACTGCGTGTTTTTTTAAATCTTTATTGAGATTTATTTCTGAGTCCCTGGAGCAAGGCTGATAAATGAGCTTTGTGTGGCAGAGCCAGAGGCAGTTTGTGGGCACGGCTCCTGCGTACCTAAATTCTGGCTGTTTAATTTCTTGGAAAACTTGGTCTCAAGGGACCTCAGAGGCACAGCGGCAACTTTGGGGCATCAGGAGGCTAGAGGACAGTGTCAGGCCGCTGGCAATCTCGCCCCACAGGTCCAGGTTGACCCGCTGGTGGTGCTGTGCGCCCCCAGGCTCCAGTGGCAATGGGCAGCAGTGACCAAGCTGGGGCCAGGGCGAGGGTCTGGGTGGCTACTGTATGCAGCTTGGGTGCTCTGGGCGGGCTGTCACCACCAGTCCAGGACAGTGGTGGTCAGGGCACCCTGCCAACAGGCACTGGACCTGCCCGAGTCACCGAGGTCACCTGAGCTGACCTCCCATGGTGGGAACTCAGGACTCCCCCTCAACTCTGCGAGTGACCTGTACTAAGCTCTATTCATTCACAAAAGTCTGCTGCGTCAGCAGCCTCATCGTAGTGGTCAGTTTGGGGCCAGTGGCCACACTGCCACTGTCATCACCAGTCCCACTCTGGGCTGGCATCCGTGTGGTTTGCGCCAGGTTGGTTTTGCTTAGAGGAGCTCTTTTTTGAGAGATATTTGCATTCATTCTGGGAGAAATTTTATGACCCCATTGGCCAAGTGTTCAGAGCCTGTAGAGCGGCCACCGATCCACCACATCGGTGCCTGGAGCAAGGCCAGTGCTGCCCACACTGAGTCCCCTGGATTCTTTTTATGAGAGAGACAGAGACAGAGACAGAGAGGTGGGGGGAGGGAGAGAGAAGGAAGGGAGACAGAAAGAGATAGGTGGGGGAAGAGTGAGAGAGGGAGGAGGGAAGGGAGGGAGGGAGACACACAAAGAGAGGTGGGGGAGGGAGGGAGGGAAACAGAGAGAGACAGAGACAGAGAGACGGGGGGGAAGAGAGAGAGAGAGAGAGAGAGAGAGAGAGAGAGAGAGCGCATGTACATCTAATTGCTCTACTCAACAGCACTTCCAAAATTAATGTTGAAAGTAGTGGTGAAGATGCTTTTGAATCTGGGTCTCACTCCCAAGTTTTTAGGGAAAAGCTTTAATATTTTCTACCATTGACCTTATGAAGTATGTTTATTCTGTTCCCAACATATGGAGTGTTTTTATCTTAAGTTAATTTTGTTGACCCTTCCCAAATGCTTCTTTCAGCATTTATTGGTATGATTATGATTATGTTTCTTTTTGCATCATCTTTTCCTTTGTTCATGTGGTATGCTAAATTGATTTGTATATGTTATGCCTTTTTTTCCAGTCTTGGGATGAATCTTACTTGGTCACGATCAATAAATTCTTTGGTAGAATTTTGAACTTGATTTGAAATAAAATTTGAAGTAAAAAAATCTTTATTTTTGGCAGGAAGTCTGCATCTGTGTTCATCAGGATACTGATTTAATATTTTTGTATATGCCATTCTTTTTCGGTGTGGGAGGGTCAACATGATGCTGTTTTCAGAGACTATTTGGAATTGCCCCTCTTTTATTTATATTCTGAAAGATCTTGAGCAGGATCTATATTAGTTCTTCTTCAAAAGTTTATAGAATTTACTAATGAAGTCTCCTCATCCTCGGATTTTGTTCTCAGAGAGACTTTTGATTGCTGTTTCCATTTCTGTACTTGTGATGCATCTGTTCAAGCTGACTTTCTGTTTTAGTCTTAGAGGGTTGTATTTAATCTTGGCAGGTTGTGTCATTCTGAAAATTTGTTCATTTTTTTTCTAGTTTGTCTGCATATAGATGTTTGGGTAGTCACATTATCTTTCGTATTTATGCATTAGCAGTTGTAAGTTTGTCTCTTTAATTTGTTTTCTAACTTGGTTTTTCCCTCCTTTTTTCTTGGTAAGTCTAGTACAGTGATGTCAATTTTATTGATCCTTTCAGAATACCAGATTTTAGTTTCATTGATCTTTATATCTTTTGGATCTGTTTAATTTGTTTCTACTCTTATTTTTATTATGTTTCTCCTACTGAGTTTCAGTTCTTCCCCCACACACACCTTTTCTTGTGTCCCAGGTATAAGGGAAGATTGTTTATTTGATATTTTTTCTTTATCGATGTTGGCCTATATTGCGGTGAACTTCCCTCTCTATATTGCTTTTGTTGCATCCTATGGATTCTGATAGTTCATCTCTTGTTTTCTATTGTTTGCCAGATAATTTTTTCCCTCTTGAATTTTTTTATTGACACAAAGATTTTTCAGAAGCATGTTGTTTGGTTTCTGCCTATTTTAGGGTTTGTTCCATTTTCTTTCTGATGTTCTAGTCTCATATTATTGTGACTAGAAAAAATAACTTGATGTGTTCAATCTTCACATATTTATTGAATCCCAACATATTTTCTATACTTCAGAATGTTCAGTGTAGGGCTGGAGAGACAGTACCAGGGTTAGAGTGCTTACTTTGCTTGCAGCTGACCCAGGTTCATTTCCAACCACCCCTTATGGTCCCTTGATCTCCACCAGACATGATCCCTGAGCGCAGAGCCAGGAGTAAGTTCTGAGTACTGCCAGGAGTAAACCATCACCTTTCCCCACTCCCTGAAAAAAAAATGTTCAGGGGACACTCGGAAAGAATACCGTATATTCATTTATTTGGAGATAAAAACTTAATAAATTATTACCTCCGCTAAATGGAGATTCATCACTGCATTTTTGTTTTCTTAGTGTTCCATCCTAAATGAGAAGCTTGAACAACTGCTCCAGTCTTTACACGCAGATCTCCAGGCTGCCCCAGTTCCTGGCACCAACACTGTCATCGTAGAAGAAGAGCCAGTGGAATCTTCAAGCGAAGATTCCTTGTGTGAAAGCAAGGAACAGCTCGTAGATGATGCTGCAAAACCCTCTTCCCAGAAACTGGCCAAACCAAAGGAAATAATGCTGCGCGCGAACAGTTTAAAGAAAGCAGTGAGGCAAGTCATTGAAGAAGTCGGAAAAGGTACACATCAGCACGATTAGCTTTTGAAGAAGTTAGCAGTGTTAATATGAGACAGTCCTATTGGTCAGACTGGACACGTGTGAAATGTTTTGAAGACAAAATAGACGATAAAGTCATTTAGCAGTATGTGCGCTATGCCCTATTGACTATTGTTTTTTTTTAATTTAATTTTATTTTTCTAATTTAATTGAGTCATCTTGAGATACACAGCTACAAAGTTGTTCATGATTGACCTGTGTTCATATAATGTTCCAATACCTGTTCTTTCACCAGTGAGCATTTTCCACCTCCAGTGTCCCAGTGTCCTCACTTTCCCTTCCACACGCCATCCTCCTCCCAGCCTGACTGTGGCAGATACTTCTCTCTCTCTCTCTCTCTCTCTCCCCCTCTTTCCCGCTCTCTCCCTCCTCTCTCTCCCCGTTTCTCTGTCTTTCTCTCTCTTCCTCTTTCTCTCTCCCTCTCTCTCATTTTCATTTTAGAAACTGTGGTTTGCAATATTATTACTGAAAGGACACCATGCGTATAACTTTACCTCGTTTTAGGACTCAGTCCTAACCAGTACTCGTTCTTGACCTACTCTGGTCTTCTGGACCACCATAGTAGTGATGCAATACTAAATCTCAGAAAGAAAGCACATTAGAAATGTTGAGCTAAAGTTGAAAATTAGTTTAAAATAGTATTTCTGAAATTTTAAGTGGTGTTGCTTAATTTCAATATTTTAAAACTCTTCTTCCCTTCCTCCTCTGCTCCTTTCCCCCCCTTGCCCTTTTCTCCTGGGACTTTTGTCCAACTGGGCTGGACTTGTCAACTCTAGAACCCAGTGATGCACCAGCAGTGAAGAACTGCTGCTCAGACCTGGAGGTACTTGGGGACCATGCAGTGCTGGGGACAGAACTTTGCACATGCAACTCGTGCACACCTCATGCTCCCTGAGCCATCCTCCAATCACTTTGAAATTCTGAAACACAATTGGGGCTGGAGTGATGATAGTACAGCAGGGAGGGCATTTGCCTTGTGCACAGCCAGTCCGGGTTTGATCCCGGGCATCTCGTATGGTTCCCCTGAGCACCGCTAGGAGTAATTTCTGTGTACAGAGCCAGGAATAACCCTTGAGCATTGCTGGGTGAGACATAAAATACAAACAAAATATCTTGAAATCAATCTGAGGCTGGAAAGATAGGGCAGTAGGTAGGGTACTTGCATTTCACATCGCTGCTCCCCTGCATCCCATTTGGTCCCTCCAGTACCCTCAGGAGTGATTCTTAAGTGTAGAGCCAGGAATAACCCCTGAGCATTTTGTTTGGAACATACCTAGTGTTCCAAACAAAACAAAAACCAAGAAGAAACTGAAACTGTAACAACTCGTGAATTATAGTGGAAACTCCTTATCAATTATTTTTAACTTTTTTGCATTAATGTTTCAAAACATTAAGGCACTATGATTTACAAAATTATTCATAGTTCAGGCACACAGTATTAAAAAAATGAGTGCCATCACCAGTATCCACTTACCTCCACCAAGGTCCCCAGGTTCCTTCCCACTCCCAGTCTGCCCCCTTGACAGACACATTTTTAAGTTTGTTTGCTGTAGTTTGAATCTCATGCTTAGAATATTACTGGCTCTGTAGCTTAGATATATCCATATTATATATTTCTGTACCACTGATGTGCCCAAGGTCCCTGACCCCTACCTCTGTTGGTCTCCCATCCATCTCATCTTAATTTCTCCTTGGTTTCTTTCTTTCCCTATCCTTCTCATTTCTGTAATCTAGGATCAGGGCTGTAACACTGTATGTAGCACTGTCTTCCCATTGTTCATCCATTTGCTCAAGTGCGCACCAGTAACATCTTCATTGTAAGACTTGTTGTTACTGTCTCTGGCATATTGAATATGCCATGGGTAGCTTGCCAGGCATTGCTGTGCGGGCGGGATACTCTCAGTAGCTTGCTGGGCTCTCCGAGAGGGGATGGAGGAATTGAACCTGGGTCAGCCACAAGCAAGGCAAACGCCCTACCTGCTGCGCTGTCGCTCCAGCCCAGGATCAGGGCTATCCTGGGTATCTCCACCTCTGATACCTTGCGTTCTCATGCATTCCCATTTAATGTGTAGTTCCTAAATGTTTCCATTTCTCTTCTGAGGGTTTATAACAGGGGCCCAGAGAGATGGTACAGGAGGTAAGTTCCTTGCGTTGCATAAAGTCAATCCATGTTCAAATCCCTGGCATTACAGATGGTCCTCTGAGCATTCTTGGAGCTCATTTCTTTGTGCATGCAGAGCCAGCTGGCTATCACACTGCTATAATCAATAGCACTGCTCGTTATAGTCCAAGCCTTCAACATCAGAAATTTATAGCAATTCTAATTGTATTTCAATTTTTATATTACCACAATGTGAAAATTCTATTCTCAGATTTTTGATAGTACACTAAAGGATAATTCTTTATATAATATTCAAAACCCCTTTGCAGATTGTAACCCTTAATTAGACTTATATTCTTTAAAGTTCTTACATGCGCTTATTTTTAAAAGACAGTATACTTTTGACAATTTCATTTAGAGATTTTGGCTGTATTGGGGATTGCACCTGGGGCTTTACACATTTGAGGAATTTGTTTTACTGCTGGGCCACATCCTTGGTTTATTTAGGATTGTAATCTTTAGACTTGCAAAACTTACCTCCATTTTTATTGATCATTACTGTTCATTTGTGAGCATGAAACTTTCTCGGTTTCTTTTTAATTTTCCTCAATTAAGCATATGTTAAAATGTTAGGGCTGGAGCGATAGCACAGTGGGTAGGGCATTTGCCTTGCACGAGGCTGACCCAGGTTCTATTCCCAGTATTCCATATGGTCCCCCGAGCACTGCCAGGAGGAATTCCTGAGTGCAGAGCCAGGAGTAACCCCTGAGCATCGCCGAGTTTGACCCAAAAAGCAAACAAAACAGAAAAAAAGTTATGTGTTTTATTTTTACTTGTCCAATAACATTTGTTATAAATTTTTTTATAAAAGTGGTAGATGACCAGACAGTCCACACCAGTGAACCAGTTATTTCATCATTTGAATATGATAGTGCAGAAACAGATGAATCTAAGGACGACTCTAAAGATGATGATGCAAAAGAAGCATTAGCTGGTAAGAAAATTTAAGGAAAAAAATTGGGGGAGGGAAAGAAAGTGTGATTTTGCTTTGAAGTTTTGAAAAAGTGTATTAGTTTGAAATAAATTGATTTCACTTTTTATTTTATTTAGTTTTTTGATATGCAACTTTTGATTTTGTTTTGAGAGGGCCCCAAACCAGGCTGTGCTCAGGGGTAACTCCTGGCTCTGCACTCAGGTGCACTCAAGGATCACTCCTGGCAGGCACCAGGGACCAAATGGGATACTAGGGATTGAACACTTATCAGTTGCTTTGAAAGGCTGTGCTGTACTATCTCTCTGGTTCTTTTTTGTTCTGTTTTGTTTTTCGCTGGTAGAGGAGGTGGGGTTTAGGCCATACCTGGTAGTACTCAGAGCTTACTCCTGGCTCTGCACTTAGGAATTACTTCTGACAGTGCTGAGGGAACTATATCGGGTGCTAGGGATCCAACCTAGTTCAGCCACATGCAAGACAAGTGCCCTTCCCCCTGTACTATTGCTCTGGCCCCTAAATTGGTTGTATTTTTTAACAAGCTTTTCTGAGTCTTGTAAGATACTAAAGTAAAAAGGTAGCACTATTTAGATTATTGTTAGAACTCTTATTACCCTCTTATGTAATAGAGATTACAACAGTAAACTAGGGATTATGATACAAAACAAGATTTAAAACCTTAATATTTTTTGATATAGAATAGAAATATTTTATTAGTCCACAGAGTCTTTTGAGAATAATATGACAGCTGAAAGCCCCATTGTGCTTAAAATTTGACATTTAAATGATTCTACAGACCCGTGAATGAAATTGACCATCTCAGATGACTGGTAATTCTTATGTTGAATCAAAGCTTTAAAGACATAGGGCTTCAGCCATTTCTTTACCGAAATAATTTTTGCCAAGAAGTTTATATGTAAAGTTCTTAAAGAATTTCTCTACCTTTTCATTTGTGCTAGGAATGAATTTATACACCTAATACTTCACATTGTATAAGAAAAAATAATTTTCAAGATAAAAGCCGATGGTACTTAGGGGACCATATGTGGCACAAAGATTGAACAGGGCTCAGCTATGTACTAGATAAGTGCCTTACCCACTCTACTGTCTTCCCAGCTATCTTAATTTTATTTCATCGGGAATTTTATAAGCAAGACTTGCATGTTCTTCTCTGTCCAAATGTTGATCCAAGCTGGATTAGCTGTGGCATTCTTACACAGCTTGTCACATGATAACTCTTGCTAAGATAATAACTCTTTTTGAACAGTTGGTTTTTAAGCACATATTGTAAATGGTTTCCCAACAAGCTAACATCTCACCTAACTCTGTATGTTCTCTTAAACTTGAGACATCCATTGTTGTCTGCAAAAACAACTGAGAAGTCCAGGTGTTGTGCTATACAATTGATATTAAAATAATATAGATCATACAGATTTTTAATGGTACAGAATTTCATTTAATTTTTGGATAGTAATCCAATTTAGTGAAAGATCATAAATAATAGAAGTGTTGCAGTATTTGATAATTATCATTTTAAAGCACACTGACTGTATGATCATTAGTTCATGAGATAATTATGCCTGGGTTGTGCAACATGCAGCACGTTATTAGGTTCAATGAAATGTTATACTTAGAAGAGTCAAGAATAGATAATTTAGTTCCCTGCAATGGAACAACAGTCTTAGCTGTGAAGATGTATGCTGTTGTTTTTTTTTTAATCAAAAGGTGAACATCAAAAAGTTGTTTTTAGACAAAAATATTTGTAGGTCTTCCATTTCTCAAAAAAAAGTGTGACTGCACTGCTACTTTTCTTTAATGCATTTGGACTGTTTTTGAACAAAGGAAGGAGAATGTAAGATTGATAAAGGGGCCGGAGAGGTAGTACAGCGGATAGGACATTTGCCTTGCACATGGTCGACCTGGGTTAGATCCCTGGCATCCCATATGGTACCCCAAGCACTGCCACAAGTGATTACTGAGTGCAGAGGCAGGAGTAACCCTTTAGCATGGTCACTGGGTGTGGCCCAAAAGCAAAAAAAATTTTTTTTATGAAATTATTTTGTAATTAGTTTTAATGGGAGTAAATATACTTGTATTTTCGAATATTTTATAAATTGAGTTTGAGGACTACTTAAAAATTTTATCTTGCTTTTTGGGGGGTGGTGGTGGGGCACATACAGCAGTCTTAAAGCTCACTCCTGGTTCTGTGCTTATGGTTCACTCCTCGAGGGACTCAGAGGACCAGTGAGGTATCAGGAACCAAACCCAGATCAGCCCCATCAAGGCAAGCACCTTATCTACTGTACTATCTAGAAAGATAGGCCCAAGGACTACTATTTTTAAAACATCTGCCAATAGCTCCTCAATTAATGATATTTTCTTTCTATTAAATGTCCCACTTTTTTAAATAGAATTTAAATATTTTTTTGTTTACTTTGAGAGTAGTTCTATGTTGGAATAAGTTTGTTAGAAATATTAAGTATGATAAGAGTATGATAGAGGGGCTAGAGAGATAGCACATTGGGCAGAGCACTTGCCTTGCATGTGACCACCTGGGTTCAATCCCCATTGCCACATATGGTCCCTTGAGCACCACCAGGAGTTATCCCTGAGCATTGGGCTGGAAGTAAGTCCTGAGCACTGCACCCAAAAATGAAACAAAAGAGTATGATAGAAATCACCTTTGAATGAATAATTGAGGATTGCAGAAAAATGATACTGGTTTTATTTGGAAAGTATTTTTATTTTCAATTATAGAAGATAATACTAAGTTGTATTGCACATGTTAACTCTAGGAATTGCATTTATTGTCATAAACCAACATGGTTGCATTGGGAGTATGACACTTTAGTTTGAAAAATCACAAGTCTTTAAAATGAATTTTATCCTGAAATATGGGCTAGTCACATTCATATTCAGAGTATCACTGACCCTTAATTATAGTATGTATCTGTTTCTTGTTGACCTTTATTTGAGGTGAGAGATCAAGATTGGGACCTGTTGCAGATATCTCTCAGAAAGTAGCTTTGTAAAAGCAGGATAGTTAAATCACAAGCACAATATAATAATTTTAGTTCCAGTAATTGATTTTAAGGCTTGGATGTATAGAGGCTTGCTTATGTTTATAGGTTTTCCGTGAACTTTTAAAAAATATGGACTTTCTGTCAACAGTTAAAACTGCACCTCGGTCTCCAGATGGCAGGACCAGTCGTGCCCAAACTGACTCGAGCCCTGGTCCAGTTGTGGCAGCTGGCAAAGAAAACCTCCCTGTACTTAATACCAGAATAATCTGCCCAGGTAGTACAGAGTCGGAAACACTGTCATATATTTAAGCATTTCTGTATAAATATGTATGTGTTCATTTCATGAACTATAGGAATGTAAATTTTCCATTACGGGAATATACATGATACTCTTATCAACCAGAATCCAGAATCTTAAATTTATGTAAATGTAAGAATTGTTTGAAAGTATTAAAATGCTTTCCTGAGAAAGCATACATTCCTGAGAAATTTTGACTGCATGGTTCTACAGTGTAGCCCAACTTGGCATTTATCACATATCCAAGGTATCTCTGGTCCGATTCTGCTAACTGAAGTATCCACAAAGCTTTAAGTTTAGGTTTAAACTAGAAGTTTCTGGTGTTTTCATACTGATCATATTGTTTATTTTGAAACATCTGAGGCATATTTTCCAGCCCCAGTGAAATGAATTTATTTTAGGCTAGGTTAGAAAGAGTGAAAACCAAACGTTTTGGGGTGCAGGGGAGGGAGGAATGTATTGTTGTCTCAGGGATCTTTGTAAGCACCAGCTAATTAATGTCTTAGTGAAAGTCTAGATTTAGTTCACAGTAGATGAGAATCTAATTTATATCCTGTAAAAACCTCCCTCTGGCCCCACACGTTATTTTTGAAAATATACCATAATTCAATAACAATAGTTGGAGATTTTAGTATTTGCTTTTTATTTTTATTTTTTAGTATTCCATTTTTAAATGGTGTGTGGAACAGCTATGCAGATTAACAGTAAAATGATGACTTTAAAAAAAACAAGAAGAACTGTGATGTCTGTAGAATATTCCTGCAACCAGCAGAATACATACTCTGAATTGTGTATGGAACTTTTCTCTGTGATGGATAACTTAATACTCTATAAAACAGTTCTCAGTAAATTTAAGAGGGCTGACATCATCATTCAGAGTATGTTCTCTGACCACGGTTAAGTAAAGTTAGTAACAGAAAGAAATTTGGAAAATTCACTAGTATGTGGGAAAAAAGAGCCGATGAAAAAAGTCACAATAAAAATATAAAAAGACTTTGGTGAAAGCAACATACCAAAGTGTTGGAAGAGTGCTTAAGTAACAGTTACAGCTGTAAGGGCCAGAGAGATAGTATAGGAGATGATGTGGTTGGCTTGCTTTGGACTAAGCTGGGTTTGATCCATGGTGCATATGATCCTCCCAAGCATTGTCAGGAGTCTCTGAGCACAGCCTGGTGTGACTCAAGAACCAAAAAAAATAGTAATAATAAAAAACCCTCAAAACTTTGATACCTCTGATAGATAGTAACTCCATGCTTATAATCAACCTGCATTTAATCCAGTACACATATGTTCCCCTGAATATTACGAGAGAAACCTGTGTAGAACTAGAACCAGGAGGAAGCCCTGAGCACTTTTGGCTTGGCACCCAACATTTTAGCTATAAATACTTCTACCTTAAAAAGTAGAAGTCTCCTTTTGAAGGGGAGTTACTCTTGTGGAGCTTAATTTTTTAATTAACGATCTTTGCATTTTTATATTTTTTTCTATTTAACACTATTTTCAGACAGTAAGGACCTATTGATTTTTTGGTTTGGTTTTTACAGTTTAGTGTCTAGTTTCTACATGAAAGACTAAATTCATGCTTGTAGCTAAGCATGATCTTTGCCAGCTAAATTTGAGATCAGCATTTTAGAAATTTCATGTCAGTGTTTCTACAGTATTGTTTGCTAGTTTTGAAATAGTCATGATAGTGTGCCAAAAAATAACAAGATAGATGTCTCAAAAACATAACTCCCCATCTTAATAAATTACAAAAAGTAAAGCAAATTAAATCCAAAACATGGAGTAGGAAGGATGTAATAAAGATAGAAGTAAATGAAAGATTGGAAATAAATGAAATATAGAAAGCAGTATAGAAAATCAATGAAACCAAAGTTTGCCCTGCGAACAGTTTAGCAATATAGAGAAACTTTCAGCTAGAATAACTAAGGAAAACAAGAGTGTATGCAACTGCTGAAGTCAGAAATAAAAGAGAACCAGATTGTTATGTTCCAATGGTATGAACTATATAAAAATAGAAAGGGTTGTAAGGGAAAACTGTAATACCAGAATGTATGCCATGAGATTTTATAATCCAAATGAAATGGATAATCTGCTAGAAACATACAAATTACCAATATTTTAAATTAATGAAGAAAAAATATTTTTGTTTCAAAGAAGAAAAATTTCAGCAAAGCCTATATAAAACTAAGTAAATTACTAATCAAAAAACGTTCTGGGACCAGAGGCATAGTACATGGATTAAGGCATATGATCCCCGGTACAACATGGTCCCCTGAGTATTGCTGAGTGCAGCCCTGGAGACCCCCAAGCACTGCCAGGCATGGCCCTGAAAGGCCCTGAGCACCTCCCAGAGGGTCCAAGGACTCCCTGCCTCCTCAGGATCTGAGCAGCACAATATCCTAGGGTCCTTGCATTGAACCTCCAGCCTTCTTGGCCAAGAACTGCTAGAAGGGACCTTCAGACCTCTAAGTACTGCTTGGGGGCCCCGGTCCTTCATAAAACCACCCAAAAAAGCCGTTTCCAAAGAGCTTCACTGAAGAGTTGTACCAGATATTTAAAAAATAATTGACGCCATGGGACTGGAGCAATAGCACAGTGGGTAGGGCATTTGCCTTGCATGCGGCTGACCCGGGTTTGATTCCCAGCATCCCATATAGTCTCCTGAACACTGCCAGGGTTGATTCCTGAGTGCAGAGCCAGGAGTAACCCCTGTGCACAGCTGGGTGTGACCCAAAAAGCAAAAAAAAAAAAAAAAAAAATTGACACCATTTCTTTATACACAAACTCTTCCAAAAAACTTAAAGAGGAAGGAAAGGTTTCCAACTCATTTATTGAAACAAGTATTACTCGGTGTAATAATACAAAAACATCACAAGGAAACTGCAAACCAGTATTTCCTTTATGAATTCAGCACAGAAATCCAAAACAAAATGAAAGGATAAAACAATAGCATAAAAAAGAATTACACTCGGTGTTCAGTGAGTGTAAATGCATGCTTGATTTAACATATAAAAATCAATATAATATAAATCATATTAGTGGATTGGTAGATGAAAACTAAGCAATCATTAAGTGGACTCACAAAAAATTATATAAAATAATAATGTTTTCTCTGGTAGTAAAACCACTCAATAAATTTGGAATAGAAAGGAACATCAACTTGGTAAAAATACATCTTTAAAAACCTTAATAACTGGGGCTGGAGTGATAGCACAGCAGGTAAGGCATTTTTCTTGCATGTGGTGGACCCAGATTTGATTCCCAGCATCCCATGTGGTTCCCTGAGCACTGCCAGGAGGAATTCCTGAGTTCAGAGCCAGGAGTAACCCCTGTGCATTGTGGGATGTGACCCAAAAAACAAAAACAAAAACCTTAATAATTAGTACCATATCTTATGATGGAAACTGAAAGTTCTCTAAGGGGTGTCAACTCTGCACATTTCTTATTTAACATTGTATTGGAGAATATAGCTTAGGCAATTGGGAAAAGTATAAAGAATTAAATGCCTTTAAATTGGAAAGGAGAAAGTAAAAATACTTACCTTCATAAATGCAATTGTATATAAAAATGTTAAGGAATATACACACCTACAATTCAAAATAGTAAATGAGAACAACAACGTATAGGATAAAAGACATATACAAAAAAAATTGTTTTCTATAACCTAGTAACAACCTGAACATTAAACTAAGAATATTTAATTTATAGTAACATAAATGATAACAAAACAGGGGAAAAGTTTAACCAATAAGATGAAAGATTTAAAAACTGAAACTACAAAACATTGCTGAAAGAAACTGAAGACCCATCCCTGAACATAAAGCCAGGAGTAAACTCTGGGCACCATCAGGTATGACCAAACACACCATTAAAAAAGAAAAAGAAAGAAATTGAAGACCTAATTAAATAGAAAGACATCTTTATTTGTGGGTTGGAAGACAGTGCTATTAAGATGGCCACTCTTCTCAAATTCTCTTGCAGATTCTAATAAATCCTTGTCAAAATGGCATTGACTTTTTATGCAGAAATTGAAAAGTTGATTTTAAATTCAAAAGGATTTTCAAAAGATTTGTCGCTGTCACTGTCACTGTGATCCCAGTGCTCATTGATTTGCTCGAGCAGGCACCACTAATATCTCCATTGTGAGACTTGTCATTACTGCATGGGGAGCTTGCCAGGCTCTGCCATGAGGGCAAGATACTCTCAGTAGCTTGCCGGGATCTCCGAGAGGGACGGAGGAATCGAACCTCAAGGCAAACACCTTACCTACTGTGCTATCGCTCCAGCCCTCTCAAAGGATCTAGAATAATAAAAAAAATTTTTTAAATAGAACAGAAAAAATATGACAGAAATCAGAGTTGAAGACATGTTCTTCCTCACACAAAAATGTAAAACAAATCTGCACAATTCAGGATTGCATGATACTAAGACTGAACCTATAGATAGATAGGCTAGAATTAGAATCCAGAAATTACTCCTATAAATATGGTCAATTGATTTTCACCAGCTGTGTTAACACATTCATTCAGTGGGTAAAGAATATTTATTCAAATATGTGTTGCTTAATTGACATGCAAATAGTTAGTTGGAACTCTTGCTTCATGTATATATTAAAATTAGTTCATCATGGATAAGAAACTTATATGTTAACAGTAAAACTATGAAACTGTAAAAGTATAGGCGAAAATTATAACCTGGATTAGATAGTAGTTTCTTATATATGAAACCATAAGCATAAGGACTGCAGCAATAACAAAAAAGGGTAAATAGGTTTTTATCAGAATTAAAAAAGTATTGTGATTCAAAGCACACCATCAAGAATGTAAAGTGACAATACATGGGAAGGGAAAAAATATTTGCAAAAAATTTATCTGGTAAATGACTAGTATTCAAAATACATAAAGAACTTTTAAAATTCAACAATAAAAAGACAAATATTCTAATTTTAAATTAAGCAAAAGATATGAGTACACAAATGACTAATACTGTCATGAAGTTTCTTGCTATTATTTATCATCAGAGAAATATAAATCAAAATTATCATGAGATACCATTTTACCTGATTAGGATGGCTCTCACCAAATAACACAGGTAATAACAAATATTGAAAAGTAATTGAAAAACTAGAACACTTTTACATTGCTGGTAGAAGTGTAAAATAGTACAGTCATTTTGAAAAATCTTGCAGTTATTAAAAAATGAGGGCCGGAGTGATAGCACAGCGGGTAGGGTGTTTGCCTTGCACGCGGCCGACCCGGGTTCGATCCCCGGCATCCCATATGGTCCCCCGAGCACTGCCAGGAGTAATTCCTGAGTGCAAAACCAGGAGTAACCCCTGAGCATCGCTGGGTGTGACCCAAAAAGCCAAAAAAATAAAAAGAAACCCAACAAATAAATAAGAATTTTAATGTTAGATATTAACACTATTAGGCATATTACCTTTGACAACTGAAAATACAGCTTTACACAAAATATTATATGCAAATTTTCTAGAAATATTATTTATAACAGTCAGTCCCCAAATGGAAACAGAACAGATATCTACCAGTTGATGAGTGGAGAAAGAAAATATCATGTATCTTTAAAATGGCCTATTATTTAGACATTAAAAGAAATGAAGCACAGATAAATTCTAACATGATTTTCATTAAGAACATTATGCCATCGAAAGAAGCACAACACAAAAACATGTTTTATGAAGCCATTTATATGAACCATCCTCAGTAGTAAAATCCATAGGGACAGAAAGTAATTTGATGGCTTTTGAGGTCTAGAGATGAGAGGGTTAAAAGCATCTTTTAATAGGAATAGCATTTCCTTGGGGAGCTAATTTAAAAAACTCCTAGAATTAGATGGTAGTGATCATATCACAGCTTTCTGTACATATTACAAACAACTGAGTAAGAAACTTCATTTCGGGGCCACATCTGGCGGTGCTCAGGCTCTGTGCTCAGGAGTCACTCCTGGAAGGCTAGGGGGATCATATGAGATACCAGAGGTTGAACCCAGGTTGGCCACATGCAAGGCAAACACCCTACCCACTACATTATTGCTCCAGCCTTGAGTTAGAAAATTCTTATAATGATGAATTTTGTGGTTTATGAATTGTATCTCCAAAAAATATTGAAATAGAAAAGATAAATCCAGAGCGTGCGTGGTTCGGGAAAGATTCTTCTGTCTAGAGATAATGTATTTATTCCATTCTGGAGCCTTAGGATGATCTTTCTGGGCTGCTAACTAATGCTAACTAATGCTAACCTTCCAACATTTCGGAAAATGTGGGGCAGCTGGAACAGGGTTCTGCCTTTCTCCAAATGATTCCTTCCTCTCACCAGAGTAGTTGTTTTAGGTCTGGAAGTATTGCTCAGGGTTAGAACATTTGACCTACATGAGATTATTTTACTTAAGAGAAATTAGAATAACAGAGTACAGCACAGCTTGTTTAAATCTGTGAAGTTTAATTGCAGAAATTCATCTTATAGGATAATCAGAAAAACTTCAATTGCAAAAGGAATAAATAAAAATATGTTTTTGAGCAAAATAATAAGAAAGGATTTTCCCACTATTTAAAATTTTTTTTTAATTGTTCTTTCCACTTTATTTGTTTTCTTAGTTTCCTATTATTTTGTCTTCGGCTTCTAAGGCAATAGTCTTAATATTGGGTTGGATAGATATACATTTGTTTGCTTTGAGAGACCAGAGATATGGTGGTAGAGCATAAACATTGAAGACCTAGGTTTAATTCCCAGCACACGCTCCCCAAATTCATTATCTTAATACTGTAAACAGTGCAATGGGTGTTAAAGCAAATTGGAAATTTTGCATATTTAGAGTAAGATAAATGCTCATTGTTAGTATTCAATGCTGTGTTCTTCTAAAATGCGTCAACTCCATTTTTAATAACTTTCTATTCTTGATACCAATGACTTTTCTTACCTGATTATAGCTGTTAATTTTATTTAGTATTATTATCTATGCTTTGAGTATACAATCTCTCCAGCCCCAAGTTCCTCATAGTCTTAATACTTAATTTAATATAGGAAATGATAACTTATTAGCTAGCTATAGAATCATTGAGATGGTAAATGAGAAACCTTCCTCTCCTTAGTACTTGCTCATGTGCTTCATGTTTTATGATACTATGTGGAATCAAAGAAGTATCAAAAACCTTTGAATCTACCAGTTCACAGTTCTTGATTGCGACTAAATGAGAAGAGCAAGCACTTTGGGAGTAAAATGTTTGAGATTAGGCCTCCTGAAGACAAAACACTCGTGCTTCCTGTTTTTTTCTTAACATGTGATCCTGTGTATTTTTTTTTCTGGTCAGGTTTACGAGCAGGACTAGCTGCCTCAATTGCCGGGAGTTCTATTATCAACAAAATGTTACTAGCAAATATTGATCCCTTTGGTGCAACACCCTTTATTGACCCAGATCCAGATTCAATGTAAGAAAATGCTTTTGCAGATATCTTCTGTTGACTTTTCTTATTTCTGTTTTAAGTGTATTGCAATAAAAGATAGTTTTCCAATTAAAAGAGAACAGTCAGATCAGTTAAACATTGAAGCTGCTGGGTTCATGGGCCCATTTGAAATACAGTATTCTTGAGGTACACATTTTCTTTGGCTCTGAAACTCTGATACCAGTCCTGTGTCTTACTTTTCCCTGAAGATAGTTGGCTCTATATCCATATTTATACTTTTCCAAAAAGTTACATTTTTTTGTTTTTCCAATTTTGTCATCTTTATACATCTACCTCTGGGATCACTTATTTTAGGTAGTTTTGGGTCCATATTGATCTATTCCTTTTAAGATTCTTTAAAGGAGAGCCAGAGAGACAGTGCAAGAGGTAAAGCACTTGCCTTGCATGCGGCTGCCATGGCCACAGCCCTGGTTTGAATTCCTGGCATCACATATGGTCCCCTGAGCACTGCCAGAGGTCACCTGAGCACAGAGCCAGGAGTAGCCCCTGAACACTGCAAAGGCTCTTTAAAGGAGTTCGTTTTTTTTTTAATGATTTTAATTCGAAACACTGTGATTTACAATGTTGTTCACTATACAGTTGTTTCAAGCATTCAGTGTTCCAGCACCACCAGTGTGACCTTCCCTCCTCCAATATTCCCAGTTTCCCTCCCAATCCCAACCTGCCTCCTTTTGCATATAACAGTCTTTAAAGACATCTTAAAAGCACCTACAATATTTTTGGCTGTTCACTGTGTACTTCTTTATATTGCATGTTTATTTTGGCTTTTGTTAAGTCTCATTCCTCTTATGCCAGTCCAAGTGATGGTTCTGTATTTTTTAACTTCTTTGTACTGCAAGTTCCCCCTTTTGTCTCTGTAGTGAGGGGCTTATATAGGTGACAAGAGAACTAATATTTTGTTAGAATTGGTGGGGAGGGGAGCATACTGTGACTCTGGGTCCACATTGCATTGCCACCATCTCTATATCACCTGTACCAAACATTACAGTCCTTAGGTGGCACACATGTCATATGAATTATGTCAGAAATAATTCCTGCCAAGATTGACTCTATTCTATCAGGAATAGAAGCTTAAGTGCTTTAATTGCTATTTTGTGTGTAAGTTGTAATTATTGCTTTGACTTATGAACTTTTCCTTATTGTCATAGAGATGGCTATTCAGAAAAATGTGTCATGAACAATTACTTTGGGATTGGATTAGATGCAAAAATTTCATTAGAATTTAATAATAAGAGAGAGGAGCACCCTGAAAAATGCAGGTAATTTTGGTCATAGTAAAAGTCTTATTATGTGAAGGTGACTTCGCTTTAATTT
The DNA here is from genome assembly GCF_027595985.1 of Sorex araneus. Lineage (NCBI taxonomy): Eukaryota > Metazoa > Chordata > Mammalia > Eulipotyphla > Soricidae > Sorex > Sorex araneus. Next base: position 249,473,209 of record NC_073302.1, on the reverse strand, counting down.
ACTTGTCTATTTTGCTTATACTGTCTTTAAAAAAGAGTGCTAGCATTCTTAAATTGCTTGCCAACCTTGATTTTCAGGAGCCGAACTAAAAATTTGATGTGGTATGGAGTCTTGGGAACCCGGGAGTTATTACAGAGATCATACAAGAACTTAGAACAGAGGGTTCAGCTTGAGGTAAGCCTTGATATAAAGGCATTGAAGTTACTTTAAAAAATCATTTTATTTGTACTTTTTGTTGCTTTGTTTTTGTTTGGGGGCCACACCTGGCTGTGCTCAGGGCTTACTCCTGGCTCTATACTCAGGGCTTACTCTTGGTTTTATGCTGCTGCTGATGCTCAGGGGACCGTGTAGGGTGTTGGGGACCAGACCAAGGCTGACCATGTGCAAGGCAAGTACCTAACCAACTGTACTCTCTTTCTTTAGCCCAGAAAAATCATTTCATTTGTTAAATGACTTTGTCTCAGTTCCACTTGATAATACTGAAGGAGGGAAATCAAGAATGGCTATCAGCTTTATACTAAGGGAGTCATAGACACTGGATATGTTATAATAGTCAGTAGTATTGGTTCTTGAAATTGTCATACTAATTTGGATCATTGTTTCTTTCTTTTTTTTTCTTAAGTGTGGCCTTCTTGTCACATTATTTCCTTTCTGTGGGACTTCTAGTCTACTGTCCTAGCCCCCATTTATAAGATGTGTATCTTTGACCCTTTTGAAATAACCTGGTTTCCCAGAGGGGCATCACATGGCCCCCAGTTGAGAAACATTTCTGTAGCTTATGGTACCCAGTGAAAAGGTTGGTTTTTTTTTTCATTCATTCCTTTGTTGTCCACATTTATAGGACAGGATTGTATCAGATTTTATCATCAAAGTTTCCAAATTTTACCATGCCTAAAGCTTGAAAAATTCCTAAAAATAAAATTTGTTATTTACAATCATTTGATTTCAATGTATTTTTGTCCCTTCTTTTTATAAGCACAAGTTAGTAAAGCAAAAAGATATTTTGAAAAAGTTAGTCCCCATCAAGAAAAATGGTTAAGGACATGCCTCTAAAAAAAAAATCTGCTCATTTTTGTACATTTTATTATTTTCCCTTTAGTCCAGGACTTATTGCTTATATTGATAGGCTTATTTATAAATTTGTACATCTAAAAATGTTTCTTTATCTTTTTGTTTTGGGCCACACCCTGCAGTCTTCAGGGATTACTCCTGGTTCTGTTCTCAAAGATCACTCCTGGTGGTCCTTCGTAGTCCATATGTGGCACCAGGAATGGAACCTAGATTTAAACAGGGCCAGCCATCTGCAAGGAAGGCCTTACCCTCATAATTAAAAATAAACAAGTAAATATCTGCTACTTGTAAGGTGTAAGGAAGCGCCATTTCTTAAAAATTAATTTTTATAGAAGCCACACTGTGGCATCTTCTTCTTAGATGTCCCTAGACTTTCACAAGTGCTAGACCTTGGAGAAAACCTACCTCAACATGATGCTGACACATGAGGCTGACACCCAAGGACGGTAGATACAAGGGCCAGAGGGATTGCCCCATAGCGGGAAGACTGCTTCATGAGTGGAGGGGAGAAGGCAGATGGAATAGAGAAGGGATCACTAAGAAAATGATGGCTGGAGGAACCAGTTGGGATGGGAGATGCATGCCAAAAGTAGATAATGGGCCAAACATGATGACCTCTCAGTGTCTGTGTTGCAAGCTATAATGCCCAAAAGTAGAGAGAGAGTATGGGGAATATTGTCTGCCATGGAGGCAGGGGGAGGGTGGGGAGGGGGGTGTATACCCGGGATATTGGTGGTGGGGAATGTGCACTGGTGGAGGGATGGGTGTTTGATCATTGTGAGATTGTAACCCAAACATGATCTCATGATGATTCAATAAAATTTTAAAACTTAAAAAAAACAAACATGATTCTGAAGTCAAGCAAGTTAGAAAGATAAAGACAAATACCAGAAGCCCCGTAATATACTGAGTATAAAGAAACAAAGAACTGTGAAACAAGGATGCTAGAGGCAGGGGGAGAGACCTTGTGGAAAGTTGGAGGAGTTTTGATACTGGTGGTGGGCTTGGTGTAGGAGAAGCAAGCATAAAGCAGTAATAATAGTACTGTTTGTTGTACACTATGGTTCCTCAATAAAAAATGATGGGGGAAAAATACCTATCTCTTTTGCTCAGAATGACTTTTCCTTTCCCTATTTTATTGTGGCAGGGAAGAACAATCTGAATTCATGTCTTGACTTTGCATTTGTGCAAAACAAAATCTATTTTGAGGGGGATGTCCCTTCCAAACAGTGCTTAGGAGACCCTGAGACCCTTCCTGGCAATCTACATTCAGTTCACCATGGCTGAATGTGCGGACCCAAGGATGTTTAAGACCCTGTTGTTCGGGATCACCATGATCACCATAGCAGTAGTTGGGAGTTTCCAGGGCCGCATCGAGAGATGCATTGGACTACTTAGTGCTGGAAATCTAACTGGAGTTGAGATCTTGCATGGCATGCACCTTGACCCCTGTATTCTCTCTCTCTGGTCCTCAGAGAAAAATTTTGCAAAGAGGATGGCATACTTCTTTCATGCACAAGAAATTAAAGTATAATGAAACACAACACAAACACAGTTTCTGAAGTTAATCAGCTGTGAATGTGATATACACCCAAGTTTCAGAACTAGTCAGTGAGATTTATAATCCTGTTGACAATCATGGGAATATGAGAAATATGTAATATTATGACATCAAATTTAAATAGTTTAGAAACACCTTAAATTTGTGATTGGAATTTTCATTATAATTTCAAACTCTTTTCCTGGGAAGAATGCCTTTTTGGTTCATAATAGACCTGGTTTACAGGTATTACATAAACTATTCTATTTTTTAATGAAATAATCATATTATTTTTTGAGCCCATTATGTACTAATATATGTGAAGGAAATTTCTAAATGATAATTTCTATCTATACAATGAATGCACAAAAAATAATTGTCCAATTCACAATATTTATTCATTTATTTCGGGGTTTGGGGTCACACCTGTCTGTGCTCAGGGCTTACTCCTGGCTCTGTGCTCAGAGATCACTCCTGGTGGGCTTGGGGAGAGCTTCTGGGTGCCAGGGATCAAACCCAGCTAAGCCGCTTGCAAGGCAAATGCCCTACTTGATGTACTATCTTAGTCCACATATTTACTTTAAGGCAAGTGCCTTACCTGCTGTACCATCTCTCTAGCCCTCAATAACTTTTATTTTCTTTCAGTTTTCTTAAGACACCATGACTTACAAAGTTCTTCATAGTAGAGTTGTTTCAGACACACAGTATTCCAACACCAATCTCACCACCAGTGTTTCTATGACATGAATTTTAACCTCTCTATTAAGAAAGTAACCTTAGGTGTTTGCTTATAATATGCATATGCTAAAAATAATGATGTATAAGGGGCCTCTGAAAATGGTCATGATTTTCTGTGCTATATTTACAAATGAAGTATGTCCATTTCTCACATCTTTAGGACAGCTCTAAATTGCCAAAAGTACTTGTACATTTAAAGGAATTGCACATTTAAAGGAATTGTATTTCTTTTGTATCCTTTAAGCCCATCATATGATTTAAGTAACTTTTTCAAAGCATTCACAGATACATCATCAATTCATTGAGTTCAGAAAACATTCTTCTCATACTAAAGTCTCGCTATTGATTCCTGTGTCAGTGGCACTGCTTTCTACTGTCAGGAATGGTACCAGGTGCTGGAACATGGTGTTCCTGTGAATGTGTCTTCCAGCAAAAAAGAGTGGAGATAAATTGTTTAAAAATATGTATACTGTTAAAGATAAAACAAATATTAAGTATTCTGTTATGTAAAATAGTTGAAAAATGATTCAAACTGAATTCTTGTTTGCTTGAAAGATAGGAGAAGAGAGATAGTTCTGGGTTAAGGCCTATGCTTCGCCAGCGACTCAGCTGGTTCAGTCTGGCACCACATAGTCCCAGGAGCATCTCTGGGTGTAGCTCTGGAGGCCCTCGAGCAACACCTTCGTGGCCTGGGGAATGCCTGGCACTGCAGGACCTACAGAGTACCACATCCTCAGGTCCCTACACTGAATCTCTGGCCCATTTGGGTATTGCCAGGAGAGGCACTGGGGCCCCTGTGCATTGTTTAGGAGGCCTCGAAAACAAAGAAAAGACTAGAAGATGATGTCAGTTGTATATTTTAATGCAAATTTTGTAATTGTTTAATTATTTCATGAAGATATAGCAGCATTTTAAATATAATATCTATAAGCTCTCAGTTCTCTTAAAAATAAGGCTTAAGTCTTCTATTCAATAAAAATTCATTAATGTGTATTATATAATTACTTCACTAGCCATACCTATTTCTTCCTGTTGAAGTTGCAATTTAATTTTTGCTTGTGTCATTAATTAGATGGCAAAGAGTGTAAAGATGCTTCCAGCCATACATATTTGTTTCTTGGCTTTGCCTTTGTCTCTTGAAAAATTTGGTTTCTTAAGCTCAGGCAGTCGTCATTAGTAACAGAGCAGCCACAAAGTGCCAGGAGTTGTGGGAGGTGCTAGATGAGGTGGCTGGGATACACAGAATTCTCCTCTACAGAGATTGCTTTCAAAAGGATCCTTAGAATAAATACAGAAATGACCAAAATGCAAATGACAATATATAAGTGACCTAAAAAAGACTGGAAAAGTACTGCTTACTGTGGAAGGAAAGAAGAGGTAAAACTTTTTTGGGGGAGATATCAGCAAATACCAAATAACTATAGTTATTGACACATAAGTTTTTAGAACAACTTAAATACTATCAACGTAATTTATGGGATTATATTTGCAGGAGATCATTTGCTATCATTTTCCTCCCTTATCTTTGTCTTTTTTTTTTTAAGTTTGTTACTTTGTTCCATCTAACCTCTAAGTTTTTTACCTTTCAGTGTGATGGTCAGTATATACCTCTTCCCAGTCTACAAGGAATAGCAGTTTTGAACATCCCTAGCTATGCTGGAGGCACTAACTTTTGGGGTGGAACTAAAGAGGATGATGTAAGTATTACTTTGTTCTTTCCATCTTCTAGAGACTGCCCATCTTCACATACGACAGGGATTGAGTTTACATTCTGTGGCACTCTGGTCTGGCCTTTGCCTACCTCTTCCATTTAAAGCATTTATGTTTACCATGGGACCATCCATAGCATCCAGGGTAATCTTCCCATATCAAGGCTCTTAACGTAATAATATCTGCCAGGGTTTCTTTTTGTCATGTGAGGGAGCAAGTTTGCAGGTTCTAAGAATTAAGACAGGAAAATTTTTGGTTAGCAAGCCAGTTTAGGAGAAAAAAACACAACCTGGGATCTGAGATTAAAGGAGAGAAATTACAACAGACACCTCAGGAATACAAAAGATCATAAAGCTTTCTTCGAAAGACTCTATGCCACTAAACTGGAACATCCAGAAATTTTGTTTGTTTGTGGGTTGCATCTGGTGATGCTCAGGACTTACTACTAGCTCTACCTTCAAGGATCACTTCTGGTCACTTCAGGAGACCATATGGGGTACTGGGAATGGAACCTGGGTCAGCTGCATGCAAGGCAAATATCTTCCCTGCTGTACTGTTTATTTGGCCCCAGAAATGGATGCATCCTCAGAATCATACAACCTCCAAAGACCTAATCAGGAGGATGTGCAAAACCCAAATAGATCAATCATGAGTAAGGAAAATAAAATAGTAATTTAAAGTCTTTGCAAGAGAAAAAGCCCTGGTCCAAATGTGTTCACTAATGAATTTTTCCAAATCTTCAAACTTAATCCTTATGGTCATGAAGCGCTTCAGAAATGTCAGATGATGGGTGTTCTTCCTAATCGTATCCAAGTAGCTGAAATTATCCTAATAGCAAAAGCAGGCAGATATATTACTACAAAGGAAACTTGCATAGTGGTATCACTGATGAGCATTGATGTGGATATCCTGATCAAAATCTTTTGGATCAAACCCACATTTTAAAAGGATCATATACCATGATCAGTTGGGATCCGTTCTATTCATTCATTCATTCATTCATTTATTCATTCAGTTGGGTGATGCAAGTTTGGTACAACATATGCAAAGCAATCAGTGAAATATACCATATTTTTATGTTATGGAAATAATATAAGGAAAGGAATGATTTTTTTAAAGATCATGCGTCCATGTCAATAGATGCAAAGAAAGCTTTTGATCAGATTCAACATCCATTCATGATGAAAAAACATCTCAATAGAACAGGGATAGAAGGAACGCACTTTGGGAGTTTAGCTATTTATAACAAACCACAGCCAATACTGTAATCAACAGCAAAACCCTGAATAGTTCCAGTGAGGTCAGGCTCAAGGCAGATATGTTCGTTTTTTTAAAGATGTGTATTTTTGCCATTGT